>NW_027363984.1:0-351585 GCF_046119375.1 Phyllobates terribilis | reverse complement strand
TTCAAGATGTGGTAATGTATACGATGGATGAGTGTACATATATATATATATATATATATATATATATATAAGTGTTTGTGTGTGTGGAGCTGCATGAGTATATAAGAGAGCTGTTGGTGTATGTAAGAAAGCTGTGTACAAGTATGTAGCAAAACAGTGCGTGTATGTAACAGAGGTGTGAGTGCATACTTCAAAGCTGTAGAAAAGCTATATGTGTTAGAACTGTGTTTGTGTATGGAGGAGAGTTGTGTGTGTATTTCGGAAAATTGCGTGTGTGATAGTAGTAGAGTTGTGTGTATGCAGGAGAGATGTGTGTATGTAGGAAAGAGGGTGGAAACTTATCAATGCTATAGGACCTATGCAAGAACCTAACATGATCAAATTTGACTCATGACAATACAGCTTTAAAAAATGCATTGGCAGCAATTGTACCGATCATCTACTTTCAATGAATTATCAGCAAATTGGTGAAAGTACACCTATTAAAAAAAAAATAACAGCCTCCTCCATATCCCCTCTAGCTGTCCTGTCCATCACCAAGATAGGTGCGTTTTCTGCCATTTTAGGTAGAAGTAATGTTCAACCAATTTGCTTCTAATTTAGACAAAGTAGTAGGAAAGTTTATCAAACAAACTCTACATATGAGCTCTATCTATTTTACAATACGTGTAATATGTATTCACAAAATGTCCATTTTCTATATGTGTGAACTTCACATCTTTTTTTTTTTTAGTAAGTTTTAGTGCATGATGAGGTGGTGTTTACCTATAGGATCCACCATCTCTTGGACTGGGCACCATTGATGGTATTTATTGGGCCCCACGTTCTTAAGTAAATCTCAATATTGCTTCAAAAAGGTAGCTATGCATATACAGTTTACAGACAGAATGTTAACATATTAAGCAAGAGTGTGACAACTTATCAGTGCTAAATGTGCCATAAAAAAACCCAGCATGTAAAATTCTTAGCTTTGACAAGTGACAACATATCTGGCAAAATGCATTGTAAACCAAATGTAATTTTTAGCTGCAGTAAATTTTAGACAATCAAAATGATGTTAAAATGTGTGTGTTTCTTACAGTCTAGAGGCTGCTTATTCTGATGGAGGAAAACACTGACAGCATCCTTCATGATCACTGAAAGAACTGTTCTCCTTTCTCCTGCCCCACACTGATCTATCTGATCGGTGCAGTGCAGGGGAGAAAGTCACCAGGACTTGCACGGATGTTGCGCATCCTGTGTAGCTGAAAAAACTTCTGCAAGACTAGCCCTTGGACCTCTTTATGAAAAGAAGAACGACACTCCTGATATGTGAGGTGGCATGGATAGGGTCCCAATCAAACAAAGTTGTTGATTAGCCATTGAACCTTTCAGGTCATGTGATCAGTCACATTCCTGGAAGGAATTTCAAGATGTGGTAATGTATACGATGGATGAGTGTACATATATATATATATATATATATATATATATATAAGTGTTTGTGTGTGTGGAGCTGCATGAGTATATAAGAGAGCTGTTGGTGTATGTAAGAAAGCTGTGTACAAGTATGTAGCAAAACAGTGCGTGTATGTAACAGAGGTGTGAGTGCATACTTCAAAGCTGTAGAAAAGCTATATGTGTTAGAACTGTGTTTGTGTATGGAGGAGAGTTGTGTGTGTATTTCGGAAAATTGCGTGTGTGATAGTAGTAGAGTTGTGTGTATGCAGGAGAGATGTGTGTATGTAGGAAAGAGGGTGGAAACTTATCAATGCTATAGGACCTATGCAAGAACCTAACATGATCAAATTTGACTCATGACAATACAGCTTTAAAAAATGCATTGGCAGCAATTGTACCGATCATCTACTTTCAATGAATTATCAGCAAATTGGTGAAAGTACACCTATTAAAAAAAAAATAACAGCCTCCTCCATATCCCCTCTAGCTGTCCTGTCCATCACCAAGATAGGTGCGTTTTCTGCCATTTTAGGTAGAAGTAATGTTCAACCAATTTGCTTCTAATTTAGACAAAGTAGTAGGAAAGTTTATCAAACAAACTCTACATATGAGCTCTATCTATTTTACAATACGTGTAATATGTATTCACAAAATGTCCATTTTCTATATGTGTGAACTTCACATCTTTTTTTTTTTTAGTAAGTTTTAGTGCATGATGAGGTGGTGTTTACCTATAGGATCCACCATCTCTTGGACTGGGCACCATTGATGGTATTTATTGGGCCCCACGTTCTTAAGTAAATCTCAATATTGCTTCAAAAAGGTAGCTATGCATATACAGTTTACAGACAGAATGTTAACATATTAAGCAAGAGTGTGACAACTTATCAGTGCTAAATGTGCCATAAAAAAACCCAGCATGTAAAATTCTTAGCTTTGACAAGTGACAACATATCTGGCAAAATGCATTGTAAACCAAATGTAATTTTTAGCTGCAGTAAATTTTAGACAATCAAAATGATGTTAAAATGTGTGTGTTTCTTACAGTCTAGAGGCTGCTTATTCTGATGGAGGAAAACACTGACAGCATCCTTCATGATCACTGAAAGAACTGTTCTCCTTTCTCCTGCCCCACACTGATCTATCTGATCGGTGCAGTGCAGGGGAGAAAGTCACCAGGACTTGCACGGATGTTGCGCATCCTGTGTAGCTGAGAAAACTTCTGCAAGACTAGCCCTTGGACCTCTTTATGAAAAGAAGAACGACACTCCTGATATGTGAGGTGGCATGGATAGGGTCCCAATCAAACAAAGTTGTTGATTAGCCATTGAACCTTTCAGGTCATGTGATCAGTCACATTCCTGGAAGGAATTTCAAGATGTGGTAATGTATACGATGGATGAGTGTACATATATATATATATATATATATATATATATATATATAAGTGTTTGTGTGTGTGGAGCTGCATGAGTATATAAGAGAGCTGTTGGTGTATGTAAGAAAGCTGTGTACAAGTATGTAGCAAAACAGTGCGTGTATGTAACAGAGGTGTGAGTGCATACTTCAAAGCTGTAGAAAAGCTATATGTGTTAGAACTGTGTTTGTGTATGGAGGAGAGTTGTGTGTGTATTTCGGAAAATTGCGTGTGTGATAGTAGTAGAGTTGTGTGTATGCAGGAGAGATGTGTGTATGTAGGAAAGAGGGTGGAAACTTATCAATGCTATAGGACCTATGCAAGAACCTAACATGATCAAATTTGACTCATGACAATACAGCTTTAAAAAATGCATTGGCAGCAATTGTACCGATCATCTACTTTCAATGAATTATCAGCAAATTGGTGAAAGTACACCTATTAAAAAAAAAATAACAGCCTCCTCCATATCCCCTCTAGCTGTCCTGTCCATCACCAAGATAGGTGCGTTTTCTGCCATTTTAGGTAGAAGTAATGTTCAACCAATTTGCTTCTAATTTAGACAAAGTAGTAGGAAAGTTTATCAAACAAACTCTACATATGAGCTCTATCTATTTTACAATACGTGTAATATGTATTCACAAAATGTCCATTTTCTATATGTGTGAACTTCACATCTTTTTTTTTTTTAGTAAGTTTTAGTGCATGATGAGGTGGTGTTTACCTATAGGATCCACCATCTCTTGGACTGGGCACCATTGATGGTATTTATTGGGCCCCACGTTCTTAAGTAAATCTCAATATTGCTTCAAAAAGGTAGCTATGCATATACAGTTTACAGACAGAATGTTAACATATTAAGCAAGAGTGTGACAACTTATCAGTGCTAAATGTGCCATAAAAAAACCCAGCATGTAAAATTCTTAGCTTTGACAAGTGACAACATATCTGGCAAAATGCATTGTAAACCAAATGTAATTTTTAGCTGCAGTAAATTTTAGACAATCAAAATGATGTTAAAATGTGTGTGTTTCTTACAGTCTAGAGGCTGCTTATTCTGATGGAGGAAAACACTGACAGCATCCTTCATGATCACTGAAAGAACTGTTCTCCTTTCTCCTGCCCCACACTGATCTATCTGATCGGTGCAGTGCAGGGGAGAAAGTCACCAGGACTTGCACGGATGTTGCGCATCCTGTGTAGCTGAGAAAACTTCTGCAAGACTAGCCCTTGGACCTCTTTATGAAAAGAAGAACGACACTCCTGATATGTGAGGTGGCATGGATAGGGTCCCAATCAAACAAAGTTGTTGATTAGCCATTGAACCTTTCAGGTCATGTGATCAGTCACATTCCTGGAAGGAATTTCAAGATGTGGTAATGTATACGATGGATGAGTGTACATATATATATATATATATATATATATATATATATAAGTGTTTGTGTGTGTGGAGCTGCATGAGTATATAAGAGAGCTGTTGGTGTATGTAAGAAAGCTGTGTACAAGTATGTAGCAAAACAGTGCGTGTATGTAACAGAGGTGTGAGTGCATACTTCAAAGCTGTAGAAAAGCTATATGTGTTAGAACTGTGTTTGTGTATGGAGGAGAGTTGTGTGTGTATTTCGGAAAATTGCGTGTGTGATAGTAGTAGAGTTGTGTGTATGCAGGAGAGTTGTGTGTATGTAGGAAAGAGGGTGGAAACTTATCAATGCTATAGGACCTATGCAAGAACCTAACATGATCAAATTTGACTCATGACAATACAGCTTTAAAAAATGCATTGGCAGCAATTGTACCGATCATCTACTTTCAATGAATTATCAGCAAATTGGTGAAAGTACACCTATTAAAAAAAAAATAACAGCCTCCTCCATATCCCCTCTAGCTGTCCTGTCCATCACCAAGATAGGTGCGTTTTCTGCCATTTTAGGTAGAAGTAATGTTCAACCAATTTGCTTCTAATTTAGACAAAGTAGTAGGAAAGTTTATCAAACAAACTCTACATATGAGCTCTATCTATTTTACAATACGTGTAATATGTATTCACAAAATGTCCATTTTCTATATGTGTGAACTTCACATCTTTTTTTTTTTTAGTAAGTTTTAGTGCATGATGAGGTGGTGTTTACCTATAGGATCCACCATCTCTTGGACTGGGCACCATTGATGGTATTTATTGGGCCCCACGTTCTTAAGTAAATCTCAATATTGCTTCAAAAAGGTAGCTATGCATATACAGTTTACAGACAGAATGTTAACATATTAAGCAAGAGTGTGACAACTTATCAGTGCTAAATGTGCCATAAAAAAACCCAGCATGTAAAATTCTTAGCTTTGACAAGTGACAACATATCTGGCAAAATGCATTGTAAACCAAATGTAATTTTTAGCTGCAGTAAATTTTAGACAATCAAAATGATGTTAAAATGTGTGTGTTTCTTACAGTCTAGAGGCTGCTTATTCTGATGGAGGAAAACACTGACAGCATCCTTCATGATCACTGAAAGAACTGTTCTCCTTTCTCCTGCCCCACACTGATCTATCTGATCGGTGCAGTGCAGGGGAGAAAGTCACCAGGACTTGCACGGATGTTGCGCATCCTGTGTAGCTGAGAAAACTTCTGCAAGACTAGCCCTTGGACCTCTTTATGAAAAGAAGAACGACACTCCTGATATGTGAGGTGGCATGGATAGGGTCCCAATCAAACAAAGTTGTTGATTAGCCATTGAACCTTTCAGGTCATGTGATCAGTCACATTCCTGGAAGGAATTTCAAGATGTGGTAATGTATACGATGGATGAGTGTACATATATATATATATATATATATATATATATATATAAGTGTTTGTGTGTGTGGAGCTGCATGAGTATATAAGAGAGCTGTTGGTGTATGTAAGAAAGCTGTGTACAAGTATGTAGCAAAACAGTGCGTGTATGTAACAGAGGTGTGAGTGCATACTTCAAAGCTGTAGAAAAGCTATATGTGTTAGAACTGTGTTTGTGTATGGAGGAGAGTTGTGTGTGTATTTCGGAAAATTGCGTGTGTGATAGTAGTAGAGTTGTGTGTATGCAGGAGAGTTGTGTGTATGTAGGAAAGAGGGTGGAAACTTATCAATGCTATAGGACCTATGCAAGAACCTAACATGATCAAATTTGACTCATGACAATACAGCTTTAAAAAATGCATTGGCAGCAATTGTACCGATCATCTACTTTCAATGAATTATCAGCAAATTGGTGAAAGTACACCTATTAAAAAAAAAATAACAGCCTCCTCCATATCCCCTCTAGCTGTCCTGTCCATCACCAAGATAGGTGCGTTTTCTGCCATTTTAGGTAGAAGTAATGTTCAACCAATTTGCTTCTAATTTAGACAAAGTAGTAGGAAAGTTTATCAAACAAACTCTACATATGAGCTCTATCTATTTTACAATACGTGTAATATGTATTCACAAAATGTCCATTTTCTATATGTGTGAACTTCACATCTTTTTTTTTTTTAGTAAGTTTTAGTGCATGATGAGGTGGTGTTTACCTATAGGATCCACCATCTCTTGGACTGGGCACCATTGATGGTATTTATTGGGCCCCACGTTCTTAAGTAAATCTCAATATTGCTTCAAAAAGGTAGCTATGCATATACAGTTTACAGACAGAATGTTAACATATTAAGCAAGAGTGTGACAACTTATCAGTGCTAAATGTGCCATAAAAAAACCCAGCATGTAAAATTCTTAGCTTTGACAAGTGACAACATATCTGGCAAAATGCATTGTAAACCAAATGTAATTTTTAGCTGCAGTAAATTTTAGACAATCAAAATGATGTTAAAATGTGTGTGTTTCTTACAGTCTAGAGGCTGCTTATTCTGATGGAGGAAAACACTGACAGCATCCTTCATGATCACTGAAAGAACTGTTCTCCTTTCTCCTGCCCCACACTGATCTATCTGATCGGTGCAGTGCAGGGGAGAAAGTCACCAGGACTTGCACGGATGTTGCGCATCCTGTGTAGCTGAGAAAACTTCTGCAAGACTAGCCCTTGGACCTCTTTATGAAAAGAAGAACGACACTCCTGATATGTGAGGTGGCATGGATAGGGTCCCAATCAAACAAAGTTGTTGATTAGCCATTGAACCTTTCAGGTCATGTGATCAGTCACATTCCTGGAAGGAATTTCAAGATGTGGTAATGTATACGATGGATGAGTGTACATATATATATATATATATATATATATATATATATAAGTGTTTGTGTGTGTGGAGCTGCATGAGTATATAAGAGAGCTGTTGGTGTATGTAAGAAAGCTGTGTACAAGTATGTAGCAAAACAGTGCGTGTATGTAACAGAGGTGTGAGTGCATACTTCAAAGCTGTAGAAAAGCTATATGTGTTAGAACTGTGTTTGTGTATGGAGGAGAGTTGTGTGTGTATTTCGGAAAATTGCGTGTGTGATAGTAGTAGAGTTGTGTGTATGCAGGAGAGATGTGTGTATGTAGGAAAGAGGGTGGAAACTTATCAATGCTATAGGACCTATGCAAGAACCTAACATGATCAAATTTGACTCATGACAATACAGCTTTAAAAAATGCATTGGCAGCAATTGTACCGATCATCTACTTTCAATGAATTATCAGCAAATTGGTGAAAGTACACCTATTAAAAAAAAAATAACAGCCTCCTCCATATCCCCTCTAGCTGTCCTGTCCATCACCAAGATAGGTGCGTTTTCTGCCATTTTAGGTAGAAGTAATGTTCAACCAATTTGCTTCTAATTTAGACAAAGTAGTAGGAAAGTTTATCAAACAAACTCTACATATGAGCTCTATCTATTTTACAATACGTGTAATATGTATTCACAAAATGTCCATTTTCTATATGTGTGAACTTCACATCTTTTTTTTTTTTAGTAAGTTTTAGTGCATGATGAGGTGGTGTTTACCTATAGGATCCACCATCTCTTGGACTGGGCACCATTGATGGTATTTATTGGGCCCCACGTTCTTAAGTAAATCTCAATATTGCTTCAAAAAGGTAGCTATGCATATACAGTTTACAGACAGAATGTTAACATATTAAGCAAGAGTGTGACAACTTATCAGTGCTAAATGTGCCATAAAAAAACCCAGCATGTAAAATTCTTAGCTTTGACAAGTGACAACATATCTGGCAAAATGCATTGTAAACCAAATGTAATTTTTAGCTGCAGTAAATTTTAGACAATCAAAATGATGTTAAAATGTGTGTGTTTCTTACAGTCTAGAGGCTGCTTATTCTGATGGAGGAAAACACTGACAGCATCCTTCATGATCACTGAAAGAACTGTTCTCCTTTCTCCTGCCCCACACTGATCTATCTGATCGGTGCAGTGCAGGGGAGAAAGTCACCAGGACTTGCACGGATGTTGCGCATCCTGTGTAGCTGAGAAAACTTCTGCAAGACTAGCCCTTGGACCTCTTTATGAAAAGAAGAACGACACTCCTGATATGTGAGGTGGCATGGATAGGGTCCCAATCAAACAAAGTTGTTGATTAGCCATTGAACCTTTCAGGTCATGTGATCAGTCACATTCCTGGAAGGAATTTCAAGATGTGGTAATGTATACGATGGATGAGTGTACATATATATATATATATATATATATATATATATATATAAGTGTTTGTGTGTGTGGAGCTGCATGAGTATATAAGAGAGCTGTTGGTGTATGTAAGAAAGCTGTGTACAAGTATGTAGCAAAACAGTGCGTGTATGTAACAGAGGTGTGAGTGCATACTTCAAAGCTGTAGAAAAGCTATATGTGTTAGAACTGTGTTTGTGTATGGAGGAGAGTTGTGTGTGTATTTCGGAAAATTGCGTGTGTGATAGTAGTAGAGTTGTGTGTATGCAGGAGAGATGTGTGTATGTAGGAAAGAGGGTGGAAACTTATCAATGCTATAGGACCTATGCAAGAACCTAACATGATCAAATTTGACTCATGACAATACAGCTTTAAAAAATGCATTGGCAGCAATTGTACCGATCATCTACTTTCAATGAATTATCAGCAAATTGGTGAAAGTACACCTATTAAAAAAAAAATAACAGCCTCCTCCATATCCCCTCTAGCTGTCCTGTCCATCACCAAGATAGGTGCGTTTTCTGCCATTTTAGGTAGAAGTAATGTTCAACCAATTTGCTTCTAATTTAGACAAAGTAGTAGGAAAGTTTATCAAACAAACTCTACATATGAGCTCTATCTATTTTACAATACGTGTAATATGTATTCACAAAATGTCCATTTTCTATATGTGTGAACTTCACATCTTTTTTTTTTTTAGTAAGTTTTAGTGCATGATGAGGTGGTGTTTACCTATAGGATCCACCATCTCTTGGACTGGGCACCATTGATGGTATTTATTGGGCCCCACGTTCTTAAGTAAATCTCAATATTGCTTCAAAAAGGTAGCTATGCATATACAGTTTACAGACAGAATGTTAACATATTAAGCAAGAGTGTGACAACTTATCAGTGCTAAATGTGCCATAAAAAAACCCAGCATGTAAAATTCTTAGCTTTGACAAGTGACAACATATCTGGCAAAATGCATTGTAAACCAAATGTAATTTTTAGCTGCAGTAAATTTTAGACAATCAAAATGATGTTAAAATGTGTGTGTTTCTTACAGTCTAGAGGCTGCTTATTCTGATGGAGGAAAACACTGACAGCATCCTTCATGATCACTGAAAGAACTGTTCTCCTTTCTCCTGCCCCACACTGATCTATCTGATCGGTGCAGTGCAGGGGAGAAAGTCACCAGGACTTGCACGGATGTTGCGCATCCTGTGTAGCTGAGAAAACTTCTGCAAGACTAGCCCTTGGACCTCTTTATGAAAAGAAGAACGACACTCCTGATATGTGAGGTGGCATGGATAGGGTCCCAATCAAACAAAGTTGTTGATTAGCCATTGAACCTTTCAGGTCATGTGATCAGTCACATTCCTGGAAGGAATTTCAAGATGTGGTAATGTATACGATGGATGAGTGTACATATATATATATATATATATATATATATATATATAAGTGTTTGTGTGTGTGGAGCTGCATGAGTATATAAGAGAGCTGTTGGTGTATGTAAGAAAGCTGTGTACAAGTATGTAGCAAAACAGTGCGTGTATGTAACAGAGGTGTGAGTGCATACTTCAAAGCTGTAGAAAAGCTATATGTGTTAGAACTGTGTTTGTGTATGGAGGAGAGTTGTGTGTGTATTTCGGAAAATTGCGTGTGTGATAGTAGTAGAGTTGTGTGTATGCAGGAGAGATGTGTGTATGTAGGAAAGAGGGTGGAAACTTATCAATGCTATAGGACCTATGCAAGAACCTAACATGATCAAATTTGACTCATGACAATACAGCTTTAAAAAATGCATTGGCAGCAATTGTACCGATCATCTACTTTCATTGAATTATCAGCAAATTGGTGAAAGTACACCTATTAAAAAAAAAATAACAGCCTCCTCCATATCCCCTCTAGCTGTCCTGTCCATCACCAAGATAGGTGCGTTTTCTGCCATTTTAGGTAGAAGTAATGTTCAACCAATTTGCTTCTAATTTAGACAAAGTAGTAGGAAAGTTTATCAAACAAACTCTACATATGAGCTCTATCTATTTTACAATACGTGTAATATGTATTCACAAAATGTCCATTTTCTATATGTGTGAACTTCACATCTTTTTTTTTTTTAGTAAGTTTTAGTGCATGATGAGGTGGTGTTTACCTATAGGATCCACCATCTCTTGGACTGGGCACCATTGATGGTATTTATTGGGCCCCACGTTCTTAAGTAAATCTCAATATTGCTTCAAAAAGGTAGCTATGCATATACAGTTTACAGACAGAATGTTAACATATTAAGCAAGAGTGTGACAACTTATCAGTGCTAAATGTGCCATAAAAAAACCCAGCATGTAAAATTCTTAGCTTTGACAAGTGACAACATATCTGGCAAAATGCATTGTAAACCAAATGTAATTTTTAGCTGCAGTAAATTTTAGACAATCAAAATGATGTTAAAATGTGTGTGTTTCTTACAGTCTAGAGGCTGCTTATTCTGATGGAGGAAAACACTGACAGCATCCTTCATGATCACTGAAAGAACTGTTCTCCTTTCTCCTGCCCCACACTGATCTATCTGATCGGTGCAGTGCAGGGGAGAAAGTCACCAGGACTTGCACGGATGTTGCGCATCCTGTGTAGCTGAAAAAACTTCTGCAAGACTAGCCCTTGGACCTCTTTATGAAAAGAAGAACGACACTCCTGATATGTGAGGTGGCATGGATAGGGTCCCAATCAAACAAAGTTGTTGATTAGCCATTGAACCTTTCAGGTCATGTGATCAGTCACATTCCTGGAAGGAATTTCAAGATGTGGTAATGTATACGATGGATGAGTGTACATATATATATATATATATATATATATATATATATATAAGTGTTTGTGTGTGTGGAGCTGCATGAGTATATAAGAGAGCTGTTGGTGTATGTAAGAAAGCTGTGTACAAGTATGTAGCAAAACAGTGCGTGTATGTAACAGAGGTGTGAGTGCATACTTCAAAGCTGTAGAAAAGCTATATGTGTTAGAACTGTGTTTGTGTATGGAGGAGAGTTGTGTGTGTATTTCGGAAAATTGCGTGTGTGATAGTAGTAGAGTTGTGTGTATGCAGGAGAGATGTGTGTATGTAGGAAAGAGGGTGGAAACTTATCAATGCTATAGGACCTATGCAAGAACCTAACATGATCAAATTTGACTCATGACAATACAGCTTTAAAAAATGCATTGGCAGCAATTGTACCGATCATCTACTTTCAATGAATTATCAGCAAATTGGTGAAAGTACACCTATTAAAAAAAAAATAACAGCCTCCTCCATATCCCCTCTAGCTGTCCTGTCCATCACCAAGATAGGTGCGTTTTCTGCCATTTTAGGTAGAAGTAATGTTCAACCAATTTGCTTCTAATTTAGACAAAGTAGTAGGAAAGTTTATCAAACAAACTCTACATATGAGCTCTATCTATTTTACAATACGTGTAATATGTATTCACAAAATGTCCATTTTCTATATGTGTGAACTTCACATCTTTTTTTTTTTTAGTAAGTTTTAGTGCATGATGAGGTGGTGTTTACCTATAGGATCCACCATCTCTTGGACTGGGCACCATTGATGGTATTTATTGGGCCCCACGTTCTTAAGTAAATCTCAATATTGCTTCAAAAAGGTAGCTATGCATATACAGTTTACAGACAGAATGTTAACATATTAAGCAAGAGTGTGACAACTTATCAGTGCTAAATGTGCCATAAAAAAACCCAGCATGTAAAATTCTTAGCTTTGACAAGTGACAACATATCTGGCAAAATGCATTGTAAACCAAATGTAATTTTTAGCTGCAGTAAATTTTAGACAATCAAAATGATGTTAAAATGTGTGTGTTTCTTACAGTCTAGAGGCTGCTTATTCTGATGGAGGAAAACACTGACAGCATCCTTCATGATCACTGAAAGAACTGTTCTCCTTTCTCCTGCCCCACACTGATCTATCTGATCGGTGCAGTGCAGGGGAGAAAGTCACCAGGACTTGCACGGATGTTGCGCATCCTGTGTAGCTGAAAAAACTTCTGCAAGACTAGCCCTTGGACCTCTTTATGAAAAGAAGAACGACACTCCTGATATGTGAGGTGGCATGGATAGGGTCCCAATCAAACAAAGTTGTTGATTAGCCATTGAACCTTTCAGGTCATGTGATCAGTCACATTCCTGGAAGGAATTTCAAGATGTGGTAATGTATACGATGGATGAGTGTACATATATATATATATATATATATATATATATATATATATAAGTGTTTGTATGTGTGGAGCTGCATGAGTATATAAGAGAGCTGTTGGTGTATGTAAGAAAGCTGTGTACAAGTATGTAGCAAAACAGTGCGTGTATGTAACAGAGGTGTGAGTGCATACTTCAAAGCTGTAGAAAAGCTATATGTGTTAGAACTGTGTTTGTGTATGGAGGAGAGTTGTGTGTGTATTTCGGAAAATTGCGTGTGTGATAGTAGTAGAGTTGTGTGTATGCAGGAGAGATGTGTGTATGTAGGAAAGAGGGTGGAAACTTATCAATGCTATAGGACCTATGCAAGAACCTAACATGATCAAATTTGACTCATGACAATACAGCTTTAAAAAATGCATTGGCAGCAATTGTACCGATCATCTACTTTCAATGAATTATCAGCAAATTGGTGAAAGTACACCTATTAAAAAAAAAATAACAGCCTCCTCCATATCCCCTCTAGCTGTCCTGTCCATCACCAAGATAGGTGCGTTTTCTGCCATTTTAGGTAGAAGTAATGTTCAACCAATTTGCTTCTAATTTAGACAAAGTAGTAGGAAAGTTTATCAAACAAACTCTACATATGAGCTCTATCTATTTTACAATACGTGTAATATGTATTCACAAAATGTCCATTTTCTATATGTGTGAACTTCACATCTTTTTTTTTTTTAGTAAGTTTTAGTGCATGATGAGGTGGTGTTTACCTATAGGATCCACCATCTCTTGGACTGGGCACCATTGATGGTATTTATTGGGCCCCACGTTCTTAAGTAAATCTCAATATTGCTTCAAAAAGGTAGCTATGCATATACAGTTTACAGACAGAATGTTAACATATTAAGCAAGAGTGTGACAACTTATCAGTGCTAAATGTGCCATAAAAAAACCCAGCATGTAAAATTCTTAGCTTTGACAAGTGACAACATATCTGGCAAAATGCATTGTAAACCAAATGTAATTTTTAGCTGCAGTAAATTTTAGACAATCAAAATGATGTTAAAATGTGTGTGTTTCTTACAGTCTAGAGGCTGCTTATTCTGATGGAGGAAAACACTGACAGCATCCTTCATGATCACTGAAAGAACTGTTCTCCTTTCTCCTGCCCCACACTGATCTATCTGATCGGTGCAGTGCAGGGGAGAAAGTCACCAGGACTTGCACGGATGTTGCGCATCCTGTGTAGCTGAAAAAACTTCTGCAAGACTAGCCCTTGGACCTCTTTATGAAAAGAAGAACGACACTCCTGATATGTGAGGTGGCATGGATAGGGTCCCAATCAAACAAAGTTGTTGATTAGCCATTGAACCTTTCAGGTCATGTGATCAGTCACATTCCTGGAAGGAATTTCAAGATGTGGTAATGTATACGATGGATGAGTGTACATATATATATATATATATATATATATATATATATATAAGTGTTTGTGTGTGTGGAGCTGCATGAGTATATAAGAGAGCTGTTGGTGTATGTAAGAAAGCTGTGTACAAGTATGTAGCAAAACAGTGCGTGTATGTAACAGAGGTGTGAGTGCATACTTCAAAGCTGTAGAAAAGCTATATGTGTTAGAACTGTGTTTGTGTATGGAGGAGAGTTGTGTGTGTATTTCGGAAAATTGCGTGTGTGATAGTAGTAGAGTTGTGTGTATGCAGGAGAGATGTGTGTATGTAGGAAAGAGGGTGGAAACTTATCAATGCTATAGGACCTATGCAAGAACCTAACATGATCAAATTTGACTCATGACAATACAGCTTTAAAAAATGCATTGGCAGCAATTGTACCGATCATCTACTTTCAATGAATTATCAGCAAATTGGTGAAAGTACACCTATTAAAAAAAAAATAACAGCCTCCTCCATATCCCCTCTAGCTGTCCTGTCCATCACCAAGATAGGTGCGTTTTCTGCCATTTTAGGTAGAAGTAATGTTCAACCAATTTGCTTCTAATTTAGACAAAGTAGTAGGAAAGTTTATCAAACAAACTCTACATATGAGCTCTATCTATTTTACAATACGTGTAATATGTATTCACAAAATGTCCATTTTCTATATGTGTGAACTTCACATCTTTTTTTTTTTTAGTAAGTTTTAGTGCATGATGAGGTGGTGTTTACCTATAGGATCCACCATCTCTTGGACTGGGCACCATTGATGGTATTTATTGGGCCCCACGTTCTTAAGTAAATCTCAATATTGCTTCAAAAAGGTAGCTATGCATATACAGTTTACAGACAGAATGTTAACATATTAAGCAAGAGTGTGACAACTTATCAGTGCTAAATGTGCCATAAAAAAACCCAGCATGTAAAATTCTTAGCTTTGACAAGTGACAACATATCTGGCAAAATGCATTGTAAACCAAATGTAATTTTTAGCTGCAGTAAATTTTAGACAATCAAAATGATGTTAAAATGTGTGTGTTTCTTACAGTCTAGAGGCTGCTTATTCTGATGGAGGAAAACACTGACAGCATCCTTCATGATCACTGAAAGAACTGTTCTCCTTTCTCCTGCCCCACACTGATCTATCTGATCGGTGCAGTGCAGGGGAGAAAGTCACCAGGACTTGCACGGATGTTGCGCATCCTGTGTAGCTGAGAAAACTTCTGCAAGACTAGCCCTTGGACCTCTTTATGAAAAGAAGAACGACACTCCTGATATGTGAGGTGGCATGGATAGGGTCCCAATCAAACAAAGTTGTTGATTAGCCATTGAACCTTTCAGGTCATGTGATCAGTCACATTCCTGGAAGGAATTTCAAGATGTGGTAATGTATACGATGGATGAGTGTACATATATATATATATATATATATATATATATATATAAGTGTTTGTGTGTGTGGAGCTGCATGAGTATATAAGAGAGCTGTTGGTGTATGTAAGAAAGCTGTGTACAAGTATGTAGCAAAACAGTGCGTGTATGTAACAGAGGTGTGAGTGCATACTTCAAAGCTGTAGAAAAGCTATATGTGTTAGAACTGTGTTTGTGTATGGAGGAGAGTTGTGTGTGTATTTCGGAAAATTGCGTGTGTGATAGTAGTAGAGTTGTGTGTATGCAGGAGAGATGTGTGTATGTAGGAAAGAGGGTGGAAACTTATCAATGCTATAGGACCTATGCAAGAACCTAACATGATCAAATTTGACTCATGACAATACAGCTTTAAAAAATGCATTGGCAGCAATTGTACCGATCATCTACTTTCAATGAATTATCAGCAAATTGGTGAAAGTACACCTATTAAAAAAAAAATAACAGCCTCCTCCATATCCCCTCTAGCTGTCCTGTCCATCACCAAGATAGGTGCGTTTTCTGCCATTTTAGGTAGAAGTAATGTTCAACCAATTTGCTTCTAATTTAGACAAAGTAGTAGGAAAGTTTATCAAACAAACTCTACATATGAGCTCTATCTATTTTACAATACGTGTAATATGTATTCACAAAATGTCCATTTTCTATATGTGTGAACTTCACATCTTTTTTTTTTTTAGTAAGTTTTAGTGCATGATGAGGTGGTGTTTACCTATAGGATCCACCATCTCTTGGACTGGGCACCATTGATGGTATTTATTGGGCCCCACGTTCTTAAGTAAATCTCAATATTGCTTCAAAAAGGTAGCTATGCATATACAGTTTACAGACAGAATGTTAACATATTAAGCAAGAGTGTGACAACTTATCAGTGCTAAATGTGCCATAAAAAAACCCAGCATGTAAAATTCTTAGCTTTGACAAGTGACAACATATCTGGCAAAATGCATTGTAAACCAAATGTAATTTTTAGCTGCAGTAAATTTTAGACAATCAAAATGATGTTAAAATGTGTGTGTTTCTTACAGTCTAGAGGCTGCTTATTCTGATGGAGGAAAACACTGACAGCATCCTTCATGATCACTGAAAGAACTGTTCTCCTTTCTCCTGCCCCACACTGATCTATCTGATCGGTGCAGTGCAGGGGAGAAAGTCACCAGGACTTGCACGGATGTTGCGCATCCTGTGTAGCTGAAAAAACTTCTGCAAGACTAGCCCTTGGACCTCTTTATGAAAAGAAGAACGACACTCCTGATATGTGAGGTGGCATGGATAGGGTCCCAATCAAACAAAGTTGTTGATTAGCCATTGAACCTTTCAGGTCATGTGATCAGTCACATTCCTGGAAGGAATTTCAAGATGTGGTAATGTATACGATGGATGAGTGTACATATATATATATATATATATATATATATATATATATATAAGTGTTTGTGTGTGTGGAGCTGCATGAGTATATAAGAGAGCTGTTGGTGTATGTAAGAAAGCTGTGTACAAGTATGTAGCAAAACAGTGCGTGTATGTAACAGAGGTGTGAGTGCATACTTCAAAGCTGTAGAAAAGCTATATGTGTTAGAACTGTGTTTGTGTATGGAGGAGAGTTGTGTGTGTATTTCGGAAAATTGCGTGTGTGATAGTAGTAGAGTTGTGTGTATGCAGGAGAGATGTGTGTATGTAGGAAAGAGGGTGGAAACTTATCAATGCTATAGGACCTATGCAAGAACCTAACATGATCAAATTTGACTCATGACAATACAGCTTTAAAAAATGCATTGGCAGCAATTGTACCGATCATCTACTTTCAATGAATTATCAGCAAATTGGTGAAAGTACACCTATTAAAAAAAAAATAACAGCCTCCTCCATATCCCCTCTAGCTGTCCTGTCCATCACCAAGATAGGTGCGTTTTCTGCCATTTTAGGTAGAAGTAATGTTCAACCAATTTGCTTCTAATTTAGACAAAGTAGTAGGAAAGTTTATCAAACAAACTCTACATATGAGCTCTATCTATTTTACAATACGTGTAATATGTATTCACAAAATGTCCATTTTCTATATGTGTGAACTTCACATCTTTTTTTTTTTTAGTAAGTTTTAGTGCATGATGAGGTGGTGTTTACCTATAGGATCCACCATCTCTTGGACTGGGCACCATTGATGGTATTTATTGGGCCCCACGTTCTTAAGTAAATCTCAATATTGCTTCAAAAAGGTAGCTATGCATATACAGTTTACAGACAGAATGTTAACATATTAAGCAAGAGTGTGACAACTTATCAGTGCTAAATGTGCCATAAAAAAACCCAGCATGTAAAATTCTTAGCTTTGACAAGTGACAACATATCTGGCAAAATGCATTGTAAACCAAATGTAATTTTTAGCTGCAGTAAATTTTAGACAATCAAAATGATGTTAAAATGTGTGTGTTTCTTACAGTCTAGAGGCTGCTTATTCTGATGGAGGAAAACACTGACAGCATCCTTCATGATCACTGAAAGAACTGTTCTCCTTTCTCCTGCCCCACACTGATCTATCTGATCGGTGCAGTGCAGGGGAGAAAGTCACCAGGACTTGCACGGATGTTGCGCATCCTGTGTAGCTGAGAAAACTTCTGCAAGACTAGCCCTTGGACCTCTTTATGAAAAGAAGAACGACACTCCTGATATGTGAGGTGGCATGGATAGGGTCCCAATCAAACAAAGTTGTTGATTAGCCATTGAACCTTTCAGGTCATGTGATCAGTCACATTCCTGGAAGGAATTTCAAGATGTGGTAATGTATACGATGGATGAGTGTACATATATATATATATATATATATATATATATATATATAAGTGTTTGTGTGTGTGGAGCTGCATGAGTATATAAGAGAGCTGTTGGTGTATGTAAGAAAGCTGTGTACAAGTATGTAGCAAAACAGTGCGTGTATGTAACAGAGGTGTGAGTGCATACTTCAAAGCTGTAGAAAAGCTATATGTGTTAGAACTGTGTTTGTGTATGGAGGAGAGTTGTGTGTGTATTTCGGAAAATTGCGTGTGTGATAGTAGTAGAGTTGTGTGTATGCAGGAGAGATGTGTGTATGTAGGAAAGAGGGTGGAAACTTATCAATGCTATAGGACCTATGCAAGAACCTAACATGATCAAATTTGACTCATGACAATACAGCTTTAAAAAATGCATTGGCAGCAATTGTACCGATCATCTACTTTCAATGAATTATCAGCAAATTGGTGAAAGTACACCTATTAAAAAAAAAATAACAGCCTCCTCCATATCCCCTCTAGCTGTCCTGTCCATCACCAAGATAGGTGCGTTTTCTGCCATTTTAGGTAGAAGTAATGTTCAACCAATTTGCTTCTAATTTAGACAAAGTAGTAGGAAAGTTTATCAAACAAACTCTACATATGAGCTCTATCTATTTTACAATACGTGTAATATGTATTCACAAAATGTCCATTTTCTATATGTGTGAACTTCACATCTTTTTTTTTTTTAGTAAGTTTTAGTGCATGATGAGGTGGTGTTTACCTATAGGATCCACCATCTCTTGGACTGGGCACCATTGATGGTATTTATTGGGCCCCACGTTCTTAAGTAAATCTCAATATTGCTTCAAAAAGGTAGCTATGCATATACAGTTTACAGACAGAATGTTAACATATTAAGCAAGAGTGTGACAACTTATCAGTGCTAAATGTGCCATAAAAAAACCCAGCATGTAAAATTCTTAGCTTTGACAAGTGACAACATATCTGGCAAAATGCATTGTAAACCAAATGTAATTTTTAGCTGCAGTAAATTTTAGACAATCAAAATGATGTTAAAATGTGTGTGTTTCTTACAGTCTAGAGGCTGCTTATTCTGATGGAGGAAAACACTGACAGCATCCTTCATGATCACTGAAAGAACTGTTCTCCTTTCTCCTGCCCCACACTGATCTATCTGATCGGTGCAGTGCAGGGGAGAAAGTCACCAGGACTTGCACGGATGTTGCGCATCCTGTGTAGCTGAAAAAACTTCTGCAAGACTAGCCCTTGGACCTCTTTATGAAAAGAAGAACGACACTCCTGATATGTGAGGTGGCATGGATAGGGTCCCAATCAAACAAAGTTGTTGATTAGCCATTGAACCTTTCAGGTCATGTGATCAGTCACATTCCTGGAAGGAATTTCAAGATGTGGTAATGTATACGATGGATGAGTGTACATATATATATATATATATATATATATATATAAGTGTTTGTGTGTGTGGAGCTGCATGAGTATATAAGAGAGCTGTTGGTGTATGTAAGAAAGCTGTGTACAAGTATGTAGCAAAACAGTGCGTGTATGTAACAGAGGTGTGAGTGCATACTTCAAAGCTGTAGAAAAGCTATATGTGTTAGAACTGTGTTTGTGTATGGAGGAGAGTTGTGTGTGTATTTCGGAAAATTGCGTGTGTGATAGTAGTAGAGTTGTGTGTATGCAGGAGAGTGTGTGTATGTAGGAAAGAGGGTGGAAACTTATCAATGCTATAGGACCTATGCAAGAACCTAACATGATCAAATTTGACTCATGACAATACAGCTTTAAAAAATGCATTGGCAGCAATTGTACCGATCATCTACTTTCAATGAATTATCAGCAAATTGGTGAAAGTACACCTATTAAAAAAAAAATAACAGCCTCCTCCATATCCCCTCTAGCTGTCCTGTCCATCACCAAGATAGGTGCGTTTTCTGCCATTTTAGGTAGAAGTAATGTTCAACCAATTTGCTTCTAATTTAGACAAAGTAGTAGGAAAGTTTATCAAACAAACTCTACATATGAGCTCTATCTATTTTACAATACGTGTAATATGTATTCACAAAATGTCCATTTTCTATATGTGTGAACTTCACATCTTTTTTTTTTTTAGTAAGTTTTAGTGCATGATGAGGTGGTGTTTACCTATAGGATCCACCATCTCTTGGACTGGGCACCATTGATGGTATTTATTGGGCCCCACGTTCTTAAGTAAATCTCAATATTGCTTCAAAAAGGTAGCTATGCATATACAGTTTACAGACAGAATGTTAACATATTAAGCAAGAGTGTGACAACTTATCAGTGCTAAATGTGCCATAAAAAAACCCAGCATGTAAAATTCTTAGCTTTGACAAGTGACAACATATCTGGCAAAATGCATTGTAAACCAAATGTAATTTTTAGCTGCAGTAAATTTTAGACAATCAAAATGATGTTAAAATGTGTGTGTTTCTTACAGTCTAGAGGCTGCTTATTCTGATGGAGGAAAACACTGACAGCATCCTTCATGATCACTGAAAGAACTGTTCTCCTTTCTCCTGCCCCACACTGATCTATCTGATCGGTGCAGTGCAGGGGAGAAAGTCACCAGGACTTGCACGGATGTTGCGCATCCTGTGTAGCTGAAAAAACTTCTGCAAGACTAGCCCTTGGACCTCTTTATGAAAAGAAGAACGACACTCCTGATATGTGAGGTGGCATGGATAGGGTCCCAATCAAACAAAGTTGTTGATTAGCCATTGAACCTTTCAGGTCATGTGATCAGTCACATTCCTGGAAGGAATTTCAAGATGTGGTAATGTATACGATGGATGAGTGTACATATATATATATATATATATATATATAAGTGTTTGTGTGTGTGGAGCTGCATGAGTATATAAGAGAGCTGTTGGTGTATGTAAGAAAGCTGTGTACAAGTATGTAGCAAAACAGTGCGTGTATGTAACAGAGGTGTGAGTGCATACTTCAAAGCTGTAGAAAAGCTATATGTGTTAGAACTGTGTTTGTGTATGGAGGAGAGTTGTGTGTGTATTTCGGAAAATTGCGTGTGTGATAGTAGTAGAGTTGTGTGTATGCAGGAGAGATGTGTGTATGTAGGAAAGAGGGTGGAAACTTATCAATGCTATAGGACCTATGCAAGAACCTAACATGATCAAATTTGACTCATGACAATACAGCTTTAAAAAATGCATTGGCAGCAATTGTACCGATCATCTACTTTCAATGAATTATCAGCAAATTGGTGAAAGTACACCTATTAAAAAAAAAATAACAGCCTCCTCCATATCCCCTCTAGCTGTCCTGTCCATCACCAAGATAGGTGCGTTTTCTGCCATTTTAGGTAGAAGTAATGTTCAACCAATTTGCTTCTAATTTAGACAAAGTAGTAGGAAAGTTTATCAAACAAACTCTACATATGAGCTCTATCTATTTTACAATACGTGTAATATGTATTCACAAAATGTCCATTTTCTATATGTGTGAACTTCACATCTTTTTTTTTTTTAGTAAGTTTTAGTGCATGATGAGGTGGTGTTTACCTATAGGATCCACCATCTCTTGGACTGGGCACCATTGATGGTATTTATTGGGCCCCACGTTCTTAAGTAAATCTCAATATTGCTTCAAAAAGGTAGCTATGCATATACAGTTTACAGACAGAATGTTAACATATTAAGCAAGAGTGTGACAACTTATCAGTGCTAAATGTGCCATAAAAAAACCCAGCATGTAAAATTCTTAGCTTTGACAAGTGACAACATATCTGGCAAAATGCATTGTAAACCAAATGTAATTTTTAGCTGCAGTAAATTTTAGACAATCAAAATGATGTTAAAATGTGTGTGTTTCTTACAGTCTAGAGGCTGCTTATTCTGATGGAGGAAAACACTGACAGCATCCTTCATGATCACTGAAAGAACTGTTCTCCTTTCTCCTGCCCCACACTGATCTATCTGATCGGTGCAGTGCAGGGGAGAAAGTCACCAGGACTTGCACGGATGTTGCGCATCCTGTGTAGCTGAAAAAACTTCTGCAAGACTAGCCCTTGGACCTCTTTATGAAAAGAAGAACGACACTCCTGATATGTGAGGTGGCATGGATAGGGTCCCAATCAAACAAAGTTGTTGATTAGCCATTGAACCTTTCAGGTCATGTGATCAGTCACATTCCTGGAAGGAATTTCAAGATGTGGTAATTGTATACGATGGATGAGTGTACATATATATATATATATATATATAAGTGTTTGTGTGTGTGGAGCTGCATGAGTATATAAGAGAGCTGTTGGTGTATGGTATGTAAGAAAGCTGTGTACAAGTATGTAGCAAAACAGTGCGTGTATGTAACAGAGGTGTGAGTGCATACTTCAAAGCTGTAGAAAAGCTATATGTGTTAGAACTGTGTTTGTGTATGGAGGAGAGTTGTGTGTGTATTTCGGAAAATTGCGTGTGTGATAGTAGTAGAGTTGTGTGTATGCAGGAGAGATGTGTGTATGTAGGAAAGAGGGTGGAAACTTATCAATGCTATAGGACCTATGCAAGAACCTAACATGATCAAATTTGACTCATGACAATACAGCTTTAAAAAATGCATTGGCAGCAATTGTACCGATCATCTACTTTCAATGAATTATCAGCAAATTGGTGAAAGTACACCTATTAAAAAAAAAATAACAGCCTCCTCCATATCCCCTCTAGCTGTCCTGTCCATCACCAAGATAGGTGCGTTTTCTGCCATTTTAGGTAGAAGTAATGTTCAACCAATTTGCTTCTAATTTAGACAAAGTAGTAGGAAAGTTTATCAAACAAACTCTACATATGAGCTCTATCTATTTTACAATACGTGTAATATGTATTCACAAAATGTCCATTTTCTATATGTGTGAACTTCACATCTTTTTTTTTTTTAGTAAGTTTTAGTGCATGATGAGGTGGTGTTTACCTATAGGATCCACCATCTCTTGGACTGGGCACCATTGATGGTATTTATTGGGCCCCACGTTCTTAAGTAAATCTCAATATTGCTTCAAAAAGGTAGCTATGCATATACAGTTTACAGACAGAATGTTAACATATTAAGCAAGAGTGTGACAACTTATCAGTGCTAAATGTGCCATAAAAAAACCCAGCATGTAAAATTCTTAGCTTTGACAAGTGACAACATATCTGGCAAAATGCATTGTAAACCAAATGTAATTTTTAGCTGCAGTAAATTTTAGACAATCAAAATGATGTTAAAATGTGTGTGTTTCTTACAGTCTAGAGGCTGCTTATTCTGATGGAGGAAAACACTGACAGCATCCTTCATGATCACTGAAAGAACTGTTCTCCTTTCTCCTGCCCCACACTGATCTATCTGATCGGTGCAGTGCAGGGGAGAAAGTCACCAGGACTTGCACGGATGTTGCGCATCCTGTGTAGCTGAAAAAACTTCTGCAAGACTAGCCCTTGGACCTCTTTATGAAAAGAAGAACGACACTCCTGATATGTGAGGTGGCATGGATAGGGTCCCAATCAAACAAAGTTGTTGATTAGCCATTGAACCTTTCAGGTCATGTGATCAGTCACATTCCTGGAAGGAATTTCAAGATGTGGTAATGTATACGATGGATGAGTGTACATATATATATATATATATATATAAGTGTTTGTGTGTGTGGAGCTGCATGAGTATATAAGAGAGCTGTTGGTGTATGGTATGTAAGAAAGCTGTGTACAAGTATGTAGCAAAACAGTGCGTGTATGTAACAGAGGTGTGAGTGCATACTTCAAAGCTGTAGAAAAGCTATATGTGTTAGAACTGTGTTTGTGTATGGAGGAGAGTTGTGTGTGTATTTCGGAAAATTGCGTGTGTGATAGTAGTAGAGTTGTGTGTATGCAGGAGAGATGTGTGTATGTAGGAAAGAGGGTGGAAACTTATCAATGCTATAGGACCTATGCAAGAACCTAACATGATCAAATTTGACTCATGACAATACAGCTTTAAAAAATGCATTGGCAGCAATTGTACCGATCATCTACTTTCAATTAATTATCAGTAAATTGGTGAAAGTACACCTATTAAAAAAAAAATAACAGCCTCCTCCATATCCCCTCTAGCTGTCCTGTCCATCACCAAGATAGGTGCGTTTTCTGCCATTTTAGGTAGAAGTAATGTTCAACCAATTTGCTTCTAATTTAGACAAAGTAGTAGGAAAGTTTATCAAACAAACTCTACATATGAGCTCTATCTATTTTACAATACGTGTAATATGTATTCACAAAATGTCCATTTTCTATATGTGTGAACTTCACATCTTTTTTTTTTTTAGTAAGTTTTAGTGCATGATGAGGTGGTGTTTACCTATAGGATCCACCATCTCTTGGACTGGGCACCATTGATGGTATTTATTGGGCCCCACGTTCTTAAGTAAATCTCAATATTGCTTCAAAAAGGTAGCTATGCATATACAGTTTACAGACAGAATGTTAACATATTAAGCAAGAGTGTGACAACTTATCAGTGCTAAATGTGCCATAAAAAAACCCAGCATGTAAAATTCTTAGCTTTGACAAGTGACAACATATCTGGCAAAATGCATTGTAAACCAAATGTAATTTTTAGCTGCAGTAAATTTTAGACAATCAAAATGATGTTAAAATGTGTGTGTTTCTTACAGTCTAGAGGCTGCTTATTCTGATGGAGGAAAACACTGACAGCATCCTTCATGATCACTGAAAGAACTGTTCTCCTTTCTCCTGCCCCACACTGATCTATCTGATCGGTGCAGTGCAGGGGAGAAAGTCACCAGGACTTGCACGGATGTTGCGCATCCTGTGTAGCTGAAAAAACTTCTGCAAGACTAGCCCTTGGACCTCTTTATGAAAAGAAGAACGACACTCCTGATATGTGAGGTGGCATGGATAGGGTCCCAATCAAACAAAGTTGTTGATTAGCCATTGAACCTTTCAGGTCATGTGATCAGTCACATTCCTGGAAGGAATTTCAAGATGTGGTAATGTATACGATGGATGAGTGTACATATATATATATATATATAAGTGTTTGTGTGTGTGGAGCTGCATGAGTATATAAGAGAGCTGTTGGTGTATGGTATGTAAGAAAGCTGTGTACAAGTATGTAGCAAAACAGTGCGTGTATGTAACAGAGGTGTGAGTGCATACTTCAAAGCTGTAGAAAAGCTATATGTGTTAGAACTGTGTTTGTGTATGGAGGAGAGTTGTGTGTGTATTTCGGAAAATTGCGTGTGTGATAGTAGTAGAGTTGTGTGTATGCAGGAGAGATGTGTGTATGTAGGAAAGAGGGTGGAAACTTATCAATGCTATAGGACCTATGCAAGAACCTAACATGATCAAATTTGACTCATGACAATACAGCTTTAAAAAATGCATTGGCAGCAATTGTACCGATCATCTACTTTCAATGAATTATCAGCAAATTGGTGAAAGTACACCTATTAAAAAAAAAATAACAGCCTCCTCCATATCCCCTCTAGCTGTCCTGTCCATCACCAAGATAGGTGCGTTTTCTGCCATTTTAGGTAGAAGTAATGTTCAACCAATTTGCTTCTAATTTAGACAAAGTAGTAGGAAAGTTTATCAAACAAACTCTACATATGAGCTCTATCTATTTTACAATACGTGTAATATGTATTCACAAAATGTCCATCTTCTATATGTGTGAACTTCACATCTTTTTTTTTTTTAGTAAGTTTTAGTGCATGATGAGGTGGTGTTTACCTATAGGATCCACCATCTCTTGGACTGGGCACCATTGATGGTATTTATTGGGCCCCACGTTCTTAAGTAAATCTCAATATTGCTTCAAAAAGGTAGCTATGCATATACAGTTTACAGACAGAATGTTAACATATTAAGCAAGAGTGTGACAACTTATCAGTGCTAAATGTGCCATAAAAAAACCCAGCATGTAAAATTCTTAGCTTTGACAAGTGACAACATATCTGGCAAAATGCATTGTAAACCAAATGTAATTTTTAGCTGCAGTAAATTTTAGACAATCAAAATGATGTTAAAATGTGTGTGTTTCTTACAGTCTAGAGGCTGCTTATTCTGATGGAGGAAAACACTGACAGCATCCTTCATGATCACTGAAAGAACTGTTCTCCTTTCTCCTGCCCCACACTGATCTATCTGATCGGTGCAGTGCAGGGGAGAAAGTCACCAGGACTTGCACGGATGTTGCGCATCCTGTGTAGCTGAAAAAACTTCTGCAAGACTAGCCCTTGGACCTCTTTATGAAAAGAAGAACGACACTCCTGATATGTGAGGTGGCATGGATAGGGTCCCAATCAAACAAAGTTGTTGATTAGCCATTGAACCTTTCAGGTCATGTGATCAGTCACATTCCTGGAAGGAATTTCAAGATGTGGTAATGTATACGATGGATGAGTGTACATATATATATATATATATAAGTGTTTGTGTGTGTGGAGCTGCATGAGTATATAAGAGAGCTGTTGGTGTATGGTATGTAAGAAAGCTGTGTACAAGTATGTAGCAAAACAGTGCGTGTATGTAACAGAGGTGTGAGTGCATACTTCAAAGCTGTAGAAAAGCTATATGTGTTAGAACTGTGTTTGTGTATGGAGGAGAGTTGTGTGTGTATTTCGGAAAATTGCGTGTGTGATAGTAGTAGAGTTGTGTGTATGCAGGAGAGATGTGTGTATGTAGGAAAGAGGGTGGAAACTTATCAATGCTATAGGACCTATGCAAGAACCTAACATGATCAAATTTGACTCATGACAATACAGCTTTAAAAAATGCATTGGCAGCAATTGTACCGATCATCTACTTTCAATGAATTATCAGCAAATTGGTGAAAGTACACCTATTAAAAAAAAAATAACAGCCTCCTCCATATCCCCTCTAGCTGTCCTGTCCATCACCAAGATAGGTGCGTTTTCTGCCATTTTAGGTAGAAGTAATGTTCAACCAATTTGCTTCTAATTTAGACAAAGTAGTAGGAAAGTTTATCAAACAAACTCTACATATGAGCTCTATCTATTTTACAATACGTGTAATATGTATTCACAAAATGTCCATCTTCTATATGTGTGAACTTCACATCTTTTTTTTTTTTAGTAAGTTTTAGTGCATGATGAGGTGGTGTTTACCTATAGGATCCACCATCTCTTGGACTGGGCACCATTGATGGTATTTATTGGGCCCCACGTTCTTAAGTAAATCTCAATATTGCTTCAAAAAGGTAGCTATGCATATACAGTTTACAGACAGAATGTTAACATATTAAGCAAGAGTGTGACAACTTATCAGTGCTAAATGTGCCATAAAAAAACCCAGCATGTAAAATTCTTAGCTTTGACAAGTGACAACATATCTGGCAAAATGCATTGTAAACCAAATGTAATTTTTAGCTGCAGTAAATTTTAGACAATCAAAATGATGTTAAAATGTGTGTGTTTCTTACAGTCTAGAGGCTGCTTATTCTGATGGAGGAAAACACTGACAGCATCCTTCATGATCACTGAAAGAACTGTTCTCCTTTCTCCTGCCCCACACTGATCTATCTGATCGGTGCAGTGCAGGGGAGAAAGTCACCAGGACTTGCACGGATGTTGCGCATCCTGTGTAGCTGAAAAAACTTCTGCAAGACTAGCCCTTGGTCCTCTTTATGAAAAGAAGAACGACACTCCTGATATGTGAGGTGGCATGGATAGGGTCCCAATCAAACAAAGTTGTTGATTAGCCATTGAACCTTTCAGGTCATGTGATCAGTCACATTCCTGGAAGGAATTTCAAGATGTGGTAATGTATACGATGGATGAGTGTACATATATATATATATATATATATAAGTGTTTGTGTGTGTGGAGCTGCATGAGTATATAAGAGAGCTGTTGGTGTATGGTATGTAAGAAAGCTGTGTACAAGTATGTAGCAAAACAGTGCGTGTATGTAACAGAGGTGTGAGTGCATACTTCAAAGCTGTAGAAAAGCTATATGTGTTAGAACTGTGTTTGTGTATGGAGGAGAGTTGTGTGTGTATTTCGGAAAATTGCGTGTGTGATAGTAGTAGAGTTGTGTGTATGCAGGAGAGATGTGTGTATGTAGGAAAGAGGGTGGAAACTTATCAATGCTATAGGACCTATGCAAGAACCTAACATGATCAAATTTGACTCATGACAATACAGCTTTAAAAAATGCATTGGCAGCAATTGTACCGATCATCTACTTTCAATGAATTATCAGCAAATTGGTGAAAGTACACCTATTAAAAAAAAAATAACAGCCTCCTCCATATCCCCTCTAGCTGTCCTGTCCATCACCAAGATAGGTGCGTTTTCTGCCATTTTAGGTAGAAGTAATGTTCAACCAATTTGCTTCTAATTTAGACAAAGTAGTAGGAAAGTTTATCAAACAAACTCTACATATGAGCTCTATCTATTTTACAATACGTGTAATATGTATTCACAAAATGTCCATTTTCTATATGTGTGAACTTCACATCTTTTTTTTTTTTAGTAAGTTTTAGTGCATGATGAGGTGGTGTTTACCTATAGGATCCACCATCTCTTGGACTGGGCACCATTGATGGTATTTATTGGGCCCCACGTTCTTAAGTAAATCTCAATATTGCTTCAAAAAGGTAGCTATGCATATACAGTTTACAGACAGAATGTTAACATATTAAGCAAGAGTGTGACAACTTATCAGTGCTAAATGTGCCATAAAAAAACCCAGCATGTAAAATTCTTAGCTTTGACAAGTGACAACATATCTGGCAAAATGCATTGTAAACCAAATGTAATTTTTAGCTGCAGTAAATTTTAGACAATCAAAATGATGTTAAAATGTGTGTGTTTCTTACAGTCTAGAGGCTGCTTATTCTGATGGAGGAAAACACTGACAGCATCCTTCATGATCACTGAAAGAACTGTTCTCCTTTCTCCTGCCCCACACTGATCTATCTGATCGGTGCAGTGCAGGGGAGAAAGTCACCAGGACTTGCACGGATGTTGCGCATCCTGTGTAGCTGAAAAAACTTCTGCAAGACTAGCCCTTGGACCTCTTTATGAAAAGAAGAACGACACTCCTGATATGTGAGGTGGCATGGATAGGGTCCCAATCAAACAAAGTTGTTGATTAGCCATTGAACCTTTCAGGTCATGTGATCAGTCACATTCCTGGAAGGAATTTCAAGATGTGGTAATGTATACGATGGATGAGTGTACATATATATATATATATATATATATATATATATATATATATAAGTGTTTGTGTGTGTGGAGCTGCATGAGTATATAAGAGAGCTGTTGGTGTATGTAAGAAAGCTGTGTACAAGTATGTAGCAAAACAGTGCGTGTATGTAACAGAGGTGTGAGTGCATACTTCAAAGCTGTAGAAAAGCTATATGTGTTAGAACTGTGTTTGTGTATGGAGGAGAGTTGTGTGTGTATTTCGGAAAATTGCGTGTGTGATAGTAGTAGAGTTGTGTGTATGCAGGAGAGATGTGTGTATGTAGGAAAGAGGGTGGAAACTTATCAATGCTATAGGACCTATGCAAGAACCTAACATGATCAAATTTGACTCATGACAATACAGCTTTAAAAAATGCATTGGCAGCAATTGTACCGATCATCTACTTTCAATGAATTATCAGCAAATTGGTGAAAGTACACCTATTAAAAAAAAAATAACAGCCTCCTCCATATCCCCTCTAGCTGTCCTGTCCATCACCAAGATAGGTGCGTTTTCTGCCATTTTAGGTAGAAGTAATGTTCAACCAATTTGCTTCTAATTTAGACAAAGTAGTAGGAAAGTTTATCAAACAAACTCTACATATGAGCTCTATCTATTTTACAATACGTGTAATATGTATTCACAAAATGTCCATCTTCTATATGTGTGAACTTCACATCTTTTTTTTTTTTAGTAAGTTTTAGTGCATGATGAGGTGGTGTTTACCTATAGGATCCACCATCTCTTGGACTGGGCACCATTGATGGTATTTATTGGGCCCCACGTTCTTAAGTAAATCTCAATATTGCTTCAAAAAGGTAGCTATGCATATACAGTTTACAGACAGAATGTTAACATATTAAGCAAGAGTGTGACAACTTATCAGTGCTAAATGTGCCATAAAAAAACCCAGCATGTAAAATTCTTAGCTTTGACAAGTGACAACATATCTGGCAAAATGCATTGTAAACCAAATGTAATTTTTAGCTGCAGTAAATTTTAGACAATCAAAATGATGTTAAAATGTGTGTGTTTCTTACAGTCTAGAGGCTGCTTATTCTGATGGAGGAAAACACTGACAGCATCCTTCATGATCACTGAAAGAACTGTTCTCCTTTCTCCTGCCCCACACTGATCTATCTGATCGGTGCAGTGCAGGGGAGAAAGTCACCAGGACTTGCACGGATGTTGCGCATCCTGTGTAGCTGAAAAAACTTCTGCAAGACTAGCCCTTGGACCTCTTTATGAAAAGAAGAACGACACTCCTGATATGTGAGGTGGCATGGATAGGGTCCCAATCAAACAAAGTTGTTGATTAGCCATTGAACCTTTCAGGTCATGTGATCAGTCACATTCCTGGAAGGAATTTCAAGATGTGGTAATGTATACGATGGATGAGTGTACATATATATATATATATATAAGTGTTTGTGTGTGTGGAGCTGCATGAGTATATAAGAGAGCTGTTGGTGTATGGTATGTAAGAAAGCTGTGTACAAGTATGTAGCAAAACAGTGCGTGTATGTAACAGAGGTGTGAGTGCATACTTCAAAGCTGTAGAAAAGCTATATGTGTTAGAACTGTGTTTGTGTATGGAGGAGAGTTGTGTGTGTATTTCGGAAAATTGCGTGTGTGATAGTAGTAGAGTTGTGTGTATGCAGGAGAGATGTGTGTATGTAGGAAAGAGGGTGGAAACTTATCAATGCTATAGGACCTATGCAAGAACCTAACATGATCAAATTTGACTCATGACAATACAGCTTTAAAAAATGCATTGGCAGCAATTGTACCGATCATCTACTTTCAATGAATTATCAGCAAATTGGTGAAAGTACACCTATTAAAAAAAAAATAACAGCCTCCTCCATATCCCCTCTAGCTGTCCTGTCCATCACCAAGATAGGTGCGTTTTCTGCCATTTTAGGTAGAAGTAATGTTCAACCAATTTGCTTCTAATTTAGACAAAGTAGTAGGAAAGTTTATCAAACAAACTCTACATATGAGCTCTATCTATTTTACAATACGTGTAATATGTATTCACAAAATGTCCATCTTCTATATGTGTGAACTTCACATCTTTTTTTTTTTTAGTAAGTTTTAGTGCATGATGAGGTGGTGTTTACCTATAGGATCCACCATCTCTTGGACTGGGCACCATTGATGGTATTTATTGGGCCCCACGTTCTTAAGTAAATCTCAATATTGCTTCAAAAAGGTAGCTATGCATATACAGTTTACAGACAGAATGTTAACATATTAAGCAAGAGTGTGACAACTTATCAGTGCTAAATGTGCCATAAAAAAACCCAGCATGTAAAATTCTTAGCTTTGACAAGTGACAACATATCTGGCAAAATGCATTGTAAACCAAATGTAATTTTTAGCTGCAGTAAATTTTAGACAATCAAAATGATGTTAAAATGTGTGTGTTTCTTACAGTCTAGAGGCTGCTTATTCTGATGGAGGAAAACACTGACAGCATCCTTCATGATCACTGAAAGAACTGTTCTCCTTTCTCCTGCCCCACACTGATCTATCTGATCGGTGCAGTGCAGGGGAGAAAGTCACCAGGACTTGCACGGATGTTGCGCATCCTGTGTAGCTGAAAAAACTTCTGCAAGACTAGCCCTTGGTCCTCTTTATGAAAAGAAGAACGACACTCCTGATATGTGAGGTGGCATGGATAGGGTCCCAATCAAACAAAGTTGTTGATTAGCCATTGAACCTTTCAGGTCATGTGATCAGTCACATTCCTGGAAGGAATTTCAAGATGTGGTAATGTATACGATGGATGAGTGTACATATATATATATATATATATATAAGTGTTTGTGTGTGTGGAGCTGCATGAGTATATAAGAGAGCTGTTGGTGTATGGTATGTAAGAAAGCTGTGTACAAGTATGTAGCAAAACAGTGCGTGTATGTAACAGAGGTGTGAGTGCATACTTCAAAGCTGTAGAAAAGCTATATGTGTTAGAACTGTGTTTGTGTATGGAGGAGAGTTGTGTGTGTATTTCGGAAAATTGCGTGTGTGATAGTAGTAGAGTTGTGTGTATGCAGGAGAGATGTGTGTATGTAGGAAAGAGGGTGGAAACTTATCAATGCTATAGGACCTATGCAAGAACCTAACATGATCAAATTTGACTCATGACAATACAGCTTTAAAAAATGCATTGGCAGCAATTGTACCGATCATCTACTTTCAATGAATTATCAGCAAATTGGTGAAAGTACACCTATTAAAAAAAAAATAACAGCCTCCTCCATATCCCCTCTAGCTGTCCTGTCCATCACCAAGATAGGTGCGTTTTCTGCCATTTTAGGTAGAAGTAATGTTCAACCAATTTGCTTCTAATTTAGACAAAGTAGTAGGAAAGTTTATCAAACAAACTCTACATATGAGCTCTATCTATTTTACAATACGTGTAATATGTATTCACAAAATGTCCATTTTCTATATGTGTGAACTTCACATCTTTTTTTTTTTTAGTAAGTTTTAGTGCATGATGAGGTGGTGTTTACCTATAGGATCCACCATCTCTTGGACTGGGCACCATTGATGGTATTTATTGGGCCCCACGTTCTTAAGTAAATCTCAATATTGCTTCAAAAAGGTAGCTATGCATATACAGTTTACAGACAGAATGTTAACATATTAAGCAAGAGTGTGACAACTTATCAGTGCTAAATGTGCCATAAAAAAACCCAGCATGTAAAATTCTTAGCTTTGACAAGTGACAACATATCTGGCAAAATGCATTGTAAACCAAATGTAATTTTTAGCTGCAGTAAATTTTAGACAATCAAAATGATGTTAAAATGTGTGTGTTTCTTACAGTCTAGAGGCTGCTTATTCTGATGGAGGAAAACACTGACAGCATCCTTCATGATCACTGAAAGAACTGTTCTCCTTTCTCCTGCCCCACACTGATCTATCTGATCGGTGCAGTGCAGGGGAGAAAGTCACCAGGACTTGCACGGATGTTGCGCATCCTGTGTAGCTGAAAAAACTTCTGCAAGACTAGCCCTTGGTCCTCTTTATGAAAAGAAGAACGACACTCCTGATATGTGAGGTGGCATGGATAGGGTCCCAATCAAACAAAGTTGTTGATTAGCCATTGAACCTTTCAGGTCATGTGATCAGTCACATTCCTGGAAGGAATTTCAAGATGTGGTAATGTATACGATGGATGAGTGTACATATATATATATATATATATATAAGTGTTTGTGTGTGTGGAGCTGCATGAGTATATAAGAGAGCTGTTGGTGTATGGTATGTAAGAAAGCTGTGTACAAGTATGTAGCAAAACAGTGCGTGTATGTAACAGAGGTGTGAGTGCATACTTCAAAGCTGTAGAAAAGCTATATGTGTTAGAACTGTGTTTGTGTATGGAGGAGAGTTGTGTGTGTATTTCGGAAAATTGCGTGTGTGATAGTAGTAGAGTTGTGTGTATGCAGGAGAGATGTGTGTATGTAGGAAAGAGGGTGGAAACTTATCAATGCTATAGGACCTATGCAAGAACCTAACATGATCAAATTTGACTCATGACAATACAGCTTTAAAAAATGCATTGGCAGCAATTGTACCGATCATCTACTTTCAATGAATTATCAGCAAATTGGTGAAAGTACACCTATTAAAAAAAAAATAACAGCCTCCTCCATATCCCCTCTAGCTGTCCTGTCCATCACCAAGATAGGTGCGTTTTCTGCCATTTTAGGTAGAAGTAATGTTCAACCAATTTGCTTCTAATTTAGACAAAGTAGTAGGAAAGTTTATCAAACAAACTCTACATATGAGCTCTATCTATTTTACAATACGTGTAATATGTATTCACAAAATGTCCATTTTCTATATGTGTGAACTTCACATCTTTTTTTTTTTTAGTAAGTTTTAGTGCATGATGAGGTGGTGTTTACCTATAGGATCCACCATCTCTTGGACTGGGCACCATTGATGGTATTTATTGGGCCCCACGTTCTTAAGTAAATCTCAATATTGCTTCAAAAAGGTAGCTATGCATATACAGTTTACAGACAGAATGTTAACATATTAAGCAAGAGTGTGACAACTTATCAGTGCTAAATGTGCCATAAAAAAACCCAGCATGTAAAATTCTTAGCTTTGACAAGTGACAACATATCTGGCAAAATGCATTGTAAACCAAATGTAATTTTTAGCTGCAGTAAATTTTAGACAATCAAAATGATGTTAAAATGTGTGTGTTTCTTACAGTCTAGAGGCTGCTTATTCTGATGGAGGAAAACACTGACAGCATCCTTCATGATCACTGAAAGAACTGTTCTCCTTTCTCCTGCCCCACACTGATCTATCTGATCGGTGCAGTGCAGGGGAGAAAGTCACCAGGACTTGCACGGATGTTGCGCATCCTGTGTAGCTGAAAAAACTTCTGCAAGACTAGCCCTTGGACCTCTTTATGAAAAGAAGAACGACACTCCTGATATGTGAGGTGGCATGGATAGGGTCCCAATCAAACAAAGTTGTTGATTAGCCATTGAACCTTTCAGGTCATGTGATCAGTCACATTCCTGGAAGGAATTTCAAGATGTGGTAATGTATACGATGGATGAGTGTACATATATATATATATATATATATATATATATATATATATATATATAAGTGTTTGTGTGTGTGGAGCTGCATGAGTATATAAGAGAGCTGTTGGTGTATGTAAGAAAGCTGTGTACAAGTATGTAGCAAAACAGTGCGTGTATGTAACAGAGGTGTGAGTGCATACTTCAAAGCTGTAGAAAAGCTATATGTGTTAGAACTGTGTTTGTGTATGGAGGAGAGTTGTGTGTGTATTTCGGAAAATTGCGTGTGTGATAGTAGTAGAGTTGTGTGTATGCAGGAGAGATGTGTGTATGTAGGAAAGAGGGTGGAAACTTATCAATGCTATAGGACCTATGCAAGAACCTAACATGATCAAATTTGACTCATGACAATACAGCTTTAAAAAATGCATTGGCAGCAATTGTACCGATCATCTACTTTCAATGAATTATCAGCAAATTGGTGAAAGTACACCTATTAAAAAAAAAATAACAGCCTCCTCCATATCCCCTCTAGCTGTCCTGTCCATCACCAAGATAGGTGCGTTTTCTGCCATTTTAGGTAGAAGTAATGTTCAACCAATTTGCTTCTAATTTAGACAAAGTAGTAGGAAAGTTTATCAAACAAACTCTACATATGAGCTCTATCTATTTTACAATACGTGTAATATGTATTCACAAAATGTCCATCTTCTATATGTGTGAACTTCACATCTTTTTTTTTTTTAGTAAGTTTTAGTGCATGATGAGGTGGTGTTTACCTATAGGATCCACCATCTCTTGGACTGGGCACCATTGATGGTATTTATTGGGCCCCACGTTCTTAAGTAAATCTCAATATTGCTTCAAAAAGGTAGCTATGCATATACAGTTTACAGACAGAATGTTAACATATTAAGCAAGAGTGTGACAACTTATCAGTGCTAAATGTGCCATAAAAAAACCCAGCATGTAAAATTCTTAGCTTTGACAAGTGACAACATATCTGGCAAAATGCATTGTAAACCAAATGTAATTTTTAGCTGCAGTAAATTTTAGACAATCAAAATGATGTTAAAATGTGTGTGTTTCTTACAGTCTAGAGGCTGCTTATTCTGATGGAGGAAAACACTGACAGCATCCTTCATGATCACTGAAAGAACTGTTCTCCTTTCTCCTGCCCCACACTGATCTATCTGATCGGTGCAGTGCAGGGGAGAAAGTCACCAGGACTTGCACGGATGTTGCGCATCCTGTGTAGCTGAAAAAACTTCTGCAAGACTAGCCCTTGGACCTCTTTATGAAAAGAAGAACGACACTCCTGATATGTGAGGTGGCATGGATAGGGTCCCAATCAAACAAAGTTGTTGATTAGCCATTGAACCTTTCAGGTCATGTGATCAGTCACATTCCTGGAAGGAATTTCAAGATGTGGTAATGTATACGATGGATGAGTGTACATATATATATATATATATAAGTGTTTGTGTGTGTGGAGCTGCATGAGTATATAAGAGAGCTGTTGGTGTATGGTATGTAAGAAAGCTGTGTACAAGTATGTAGCAAAACAGTGCGTGTATGTAACAGAGGTGTGAGTGCATACTTCAAAGCTGTAGAAAAGCTATATGTGTTAGAACTGTGTTTGTGTATGGAGGAGAGTTGTGTGTGTATTTCGGAAAATTGCGTGTGTGATAGTAGTAGAGTTGTGTGTATGCAGGAGAGATGTGTGTATGTAGGAAAGAGGGTGGAAACTTATCAATGCTATAGGACCTATGCAAGAACCTAACATGATCAAATTTGACTCATGACAATACAGCTTTAAAAAATGCATTGGCAGCAATTGTACCGATCATCTACTTTCAATGAATTATCAGCAAATTGGTGAAAGTACACCTATTAAAAAAAAAATAACAGCCTCCTCCATATCCCCTCTAGCTGTCCTGTCCATCACCAAGATAGGTGCGTTTTCTGCCATTTTAGGTAGAAGTAATGTTCAACCAATTTGCTTCTAATTTAGACAAAGTAGTAGGAAAGTTTATCAAACAAACTCTACATATGAGCTCTATCTATTTTACAATACGTGTAATATGTATTCACAAAATGTCCATCTTCTATATGTGTGAACTTCACATCTTTTTTTTTTTTAGTAAGTTTTAGTGCATGATGAGGTGGTGTTTACCTATAGGATCCACCATCTCTTGGACTGGGCACCATTGATGGTATTTATTGGGCCCCACGTTCTTAAGTAAATCTCAATATTGCTTCAAAAAGGTAGCTATGCATATACAGTTTACAGACAGAATGTTAACATATTAAGCAAGAGTGTGACAACTTATCAGTGCTAAATGTGCCATAAAAAAACCCAGCATGTAAAATTCTTAGCTTTGACAAGTGACAACATATCTGGCAAAATGCATTGTAAACCAAATGTAATTTTTAGCTGCAGTAAATTTTAGACAATCAAAATGATGTTAAAATGTGTGTGTTTCTTACAGTCTAGAGGCTGCTTATTCTGATGGAGGAAAACACTGACAGCATCCTTCATGATCACTGAAAGAACTGTTCTCCTTTCTCCTGCCCCACACTGATCTATCTGATCGGTGCAGTGCAGGGGAGAAAGTCACCAGGACTTGCACGGATGTTGCGCATCCTGTGTAGCTGAAAAAACTTCTGCAAGACTAGCCCTTGGTCCTCTTTATGAAAAGAAGAACGACACTCCTGATATGTGAGGTGGCATGGATAGGGTCCCAATCAAACAAAGTTGTTGATTAGCCATTGAACCTTTCAGGTCATGTGATCAGTCACATTCCTGGAAGGAATTTCAAGATGTGGTAATGTATACGATGGATGAGTGTACATATATATATATATATATATATAAGTGTTTGTGTGTGTGGAGCTGCATGAGTATATAAGAGAGCTGTTGGTGTATGGTATGTAAGAAAGCTGTGTACAAGTATGTAGCAAAACAGTGCGTGTATGTAACAGAGGTGTGAGTGCATACTTCAAAGCTGTAGAAAAGCTATATGTGTTAGAACTGTGTTTGTGTATGGAGGAGAGTTGTGTGTGTATTTCGGAAAATTGCGTGTGTGATAGTAGTAGAGTTGTGTGTATGCAGGAGAGATGTGTGTATGTAGGAAAGAGGGTGGAAACTTATCAATGCTATAGGACCTATGCAAGAACCTAACATGATCAAATTTGACTCATGACAATACAGCTTTAAAAAATGCATTGGCAGCAATTGTACCGATCATCTACTTTCAATGAATTATCAGCAAATTGGTGAAAGTACACCTATTAAAAAAAAAATAACAGCCTCCTCCATATCCCCTCTAGCTGTCCTGTCCATCACCAAGATAGGTGCGTTTTCTGCCATTTTAGGTAGAAGTAATGTTCAACCAATTTGCTTCTAATTTAGACAAAGTAGTAGGAAAGTTTATCAAACAAACTCTACATATGAGCTCTATCTATTTTACAATACGTGTAATATGTATTCACAAAATGTCCATTTTCTATATGTGTGAACTTCACATCTTTTTTTTTTTTAGTAAGTTTTAGTGCATGATGAGGTGGTGTTTACCTATAGGATCCACCATCTCTTGGACTGGGCACCATTGATGGTATTTATTGGGCCCCACGTTCTTAAGTAAATCTCAATATTGCTTCAAAAAGGTAGCTATGCATATACAGTTTACAGACAGAATGTTAACATATTAAGCAAGAGTGTGACAACTTATCAGTGCTAAATGTGCCATAAAAAAACCCAGCATGTAAAATTCTTAGCTTTGACAAGTGACAACATATCTGGCAAAATGCATTGTAAACCAAATGTAATTTTTAGCTGCAGTAAATTTTAGACAATCAAAATGATGTTAAAATGTGTGTGTTTCTTACAGTCTAGAGGCTGCTTATTCTGATGGAGGAAAACACTGACAGCATCCTTCATGATCACTGAAAGAACTGTTCTCCTTTCTCCTGCCCCACACTGATCTATCTGATCGGTGCAGTGCAGGGGAGAAAGTCACCAGGACTTGCACGGATGTTGCGCATCCTGTGTAGCTGAAAAAACTTCTGCAAGACTAGCCCTTGGACCTCTTTATGAAAAGAAGAACGACACTCCTGATATGTGAGGTGGCATGGATAGGGTCCCAATCAAACAAAGTTGTTGATTAGCCATTGAACCTTTCAGGTCATGTGATCAGTCACATTCCTGGAAGGAATTTCAAGATGTGGTAATGTATACGATGGATGAGTGTACATATATATATATATATATATATATAAGTGTTTGTGTGTGTGGAGCTGCATGAGTATATAAGAGAGCTGTTGGTGTATGGTATGTAAGAAAGCTGTGTACAAGTATGTAGCAAAACAGTGCGTGTATGTAACAGAGGTGTGAGTGCATACTTCAAAGCTGTAGAAAAGCTATATGTGTTAGAACTGTGTTTGTGTATGGAGGAGAGTTGTGTGTGTATTTCGGAAAATTGCGTGTGTGATAGTAGTAGAGTTGTGTGTATGCAGGAGAGATGTGTGTATGTAGGAAAGAGGGTGGAAACTTATCAATGCTATAGGACCTATGCAAGAACCTAACATGATCAAATTTGACTCATGACAATACAGCTTTAAAAAATGCATTGGCAGCAATTGTACCGATCATCTACTTTCAATGAATTATCAGCAAATTGGTGAAAGTACACCTATTAAAAAAAAAATAACAGCCTCCTCCATATCCCCTCTAGCTGTCCTGTCCATCACCAAGATAGGTGCGTTTTCTGCCATTTTAGGTAGAAGTAATGTTCAACCAATTTGCTTCTAATTTAGACAAAGTAGTAGGAAAGTTTATCAAACAAACTCTACATATGAGCTCTATCTATTTTACAATACGTGTAATATGTATTCACAAAATGTCCATTTTCTATATGTGTGAACTTCACATCTTTTTTTTTTTTAGTAAGTTTTAGTGCATGATGAGGTGGTGTTTACCTATAGGATCCACCATCTCTTGGACTGGGCACCATTGATGGTATTTATTGGGCCCCACGTTCTTAAGTAAATCTCAATATTGCTTCAAAAAGGTAGCTATGCATATACAGTTTACAGACAGAATGTTAACATATTAAGCAAGAGTGTGACAACTTATCAGTGCTAAATGTGCCATAAAAAAACCCAGCATGTAAAATTCTTAGCTTTGACAAGTGACAACATATCTGGCAAAATGCATTGTAAACCAAATGTAATTTTTAGCTGCAGTAAATTTTAGACAATCAAAATGATGTTAAAATGTGTGTGTTTCTTACAGTCTAGAGGCTGCTTATTCTGATGGAGGAAAACACTGACAGCATCCTTCATGATCACTGAAAGAACTGTTCTCCTTTCTCCTGCCCCACACTGATCTATCTGATCGGTGCAGTGCAGGGGAGAAAGTCACCAGGACTTGCACGGATGTTGCGCATCCTGTGTAGCTGAAAAAACTTCTGCAAGACTAGCCCTTGGACCTCTTTATGAAAAGAAGAACGACACTCCTGATATGTGAGGTGGCATGGATAGGGTCCCAATCAAACAAAGTTGTTGATTAGCCATTGAACCTTTCAGGTCATGTGATCAGTCACATTCCTGGAAGGAATTTCAAGATGTGGTAATGTATACGATGGATGAGTGTACATATATATATATATATATATATATATATATATATATATAAGTGTTTGTGTGTGTGGAGCTGCATGAGTATATAAGAGAGCTGTTGGTGTATGTAAGAAAGCTGTGTACAAGTATGTAGCAAAACAGTGCGTGTATGTAACAGAGGTGTGAGTGCATACTTCAAAGCTGTAGAAAAGCTATATGTGTTAGAACTGTGTTTGTGTATGGAGGAGAGTTGTGTGTGTATTTCGGAAAATTGCGTGTGTGATAGTAGTAGAGTTGTGTGTATGCAGGAGAGATGTGTGTATGTAGGAAAGAGGGTGGAAACTTATCAATGCTATAGGACCTATGCAAGAACCTAACATGATCAAATTTGACTCATGACAATACAGCTTTAAAAAATGCATTGGCAGCAATTGTACCGATCATCTACTTTCAATGAATTATCAGCAAATTGGTGAAAGTACACCTATTAAAAAAAAAATAACAGCCTCCTCCATATCCCCTCTAGCTGTCCTGTCCATCACCAAGATAGGTGCGTTTTCTGCCATTTTAGGTAGAAGTAATGTTCAACCAATTTGCTTCTAATTTAGACAAAGTAGTAGGAAAGTTTATCAAACAAACTCTACATATGAGCTCTATCTATTTTACAATACGTGTAATATGTATTCACAAAATGTCCATCTTCTATATGTGTGAACTTCACATCTTTTTTTTTTTTAGTAAGTTTTAGTGCATGATGAGGTGGTGTTTACCTATAGGATCCACCATCTCTTGGACTGGGCACCATTGATGGTATTTATTGGGCCCCACGTTCTTAAGTAAATCTCAATATTGCTTCAAAAAGGTAGCTATGCATATACAGTTTACAGACAGAATGTTAACATATTAAGCAAGAGTGTGACAACTTATCAGTGCTAAATGTGCCATAAAAAAACCCAGCATGTAAAATTCTTAGCTTTGACAAGTGACAACATATCTGGCAAAATGCATTGTAAACCAAATGTAATTTTTAGCTGCAGTAAATTTTAGACAATCAAAATGATGTTAAAATGTGTGTGTTTCTTACAGTCTAGAGGCTGCTTATTCTGATGGAGGAAAACACTGACAGCATCCTTCATGATCACTGAAAGAACTGTTCTCCTTTCTCCTGCCCCACACTGATCTATCTGATCGGTGCAGTGCAGGGGAGAAAGTCACCAGGACTTGCACGGATGTTGCGCATCCTGTGTAGCTGAAAAAACTTCTGCAAGACTAGCCCTTGGACCTCTTTATGAAAAGAAGAACGACACTCCTGATATGTGAGGTGGCATGGATAGGGTCCCAATCAAACAAAGTTGTTGATTAGCCATTGAACCTTTCAGGTCATGTGATCAGTCACATTCCTGGAAGGAATTTCAAGATGTGGTAATGTATACGATGGATGAGTGTACATATATATATATATATATAAGTGTTTGTGTGTGTGGAGCTGCATGAGTATATAAGAGAGCTGTTGGTGTATGGTATGTAAGAAAGCTGTGTACAAGTATGTAGCAAAACAGTGCGTGTATGTAACAGAGGTGTGAGTGCATACTTCAAAGCTGTAGAAAAGCTATATGTGTTAGAACTGTGTTTGTGTATGGAGGAGAGTTGTGTGTGTATTTCGGAAAATTGCGTGTGTGATAGTAGTAGAGTTGTGTGTATGCAGGAGAGATGTGTGTATGTAGGAAAGAGGGTGGAAACTTATCAATGCTATAGGACCTATGCAAGAACCTAACATGATCAAATTTGACTCATGACAATACAGCTTTAAAAAATGCATTGGCAGCAATTGTACCGATCATCTACTTTCAATGAATTATCAGCAAATTGGTGAAAGTACACCTATTAAAAAAAAAATAACAGCCTCCTCCATATCCCCTCTAGCTGTCCTGTCCATCACCAAGATAGGTGCGTTTTCTGCCATTTTAGGTAGAAGTAATGTTCAACCAATTTGCTTCTAATTTAGACAAAGTAGTAGGAAAGTTTATCAAACAAACTCTACATATGAGCTCTATCTATTTTACAATACGTGTAATATGTATTCACAAAATGTCCATCTTCTATATGTGTGAACTTCACATCTTTTTTTTTTTTAGTAAGTTTTAGTGCATGATGAGGTGGTGTTTACCTATAGGATCCACCATCTCTTGGACTGGGCACCATTGATGGTATTTATTGGGCCCCACGTTCTTAAGTAAATCTCAATATTGCTTCAAAAAGGTAGCTATGCATATACAGTTTACAGACAGAATGTTAACATATTAAGCAAGAGTGTGACAACTTATCAGTGCTAAATGTGCCATAAAAAAACCCAGCATGTAAAATTCTTAGCTTTGACAAGTGACAACATATCTGGCAAAATGCATTGTAAACCAAATGTAATTTTTAGCTGCAGTAAATTTTAGACAATCAAAATGATGTTAAAATGTGTGTGTTTCTTACAGTCTAGAGGCTGCTTATTCTGATGGAGGAAAACACTGACAGCATCCTTCATGATCACTGAAAGAACTGTTCTCCTTTCTCCTGCCCCACACTGATCTATCTGATCGGTGCAGTGCAGGGGAGAAAGTCACCAGGACTTGCACGGATGTTGCGCATCCTGTGTAGCTGAAAAAACTTCTGCAAGACTAGCCCTTGGACCTCTTTATGAAAAGAAGAACGACACTCCTGATATGTGAGGTGGCATGGATAGGGTCCCAATCAAACAAAGTTGTTGATTAGCCATTGAACCTTTCAGGTCATGTGATCAGTCACATTCCTGGAAGGAATTTCAAGATGTGGTAATGTATACGATGGATGAGTGTACATATATATATATATATATAAGTGTTTGTGTGTGTGGAGCTGCATGAGTATATAAGAGAGCTGTTGGTGTATGGTATGTAAGAAAGCTGTGTACAAGTATGTAGCAAAACAGTGCGTGTATGTAACAGAGGTGTGAGTGCATACTTCAAAGCTGTAGAAAAGCTATATGTGTTAGAACTGTGTTTGTGTATGGAGGAGAGTTGTGTGTGTATTTCGGAAAATTGCGTGTGTGATAGTAGTAGAGTTGTGTGTATGCAGGAGAGATGTGTGTATGTAGGAAAGAGGGTGGAAACTTATCAATGCTATAGGACCTATGCAAGAACCTAACATGATCAAATTTGACTCATGACAATACAGCTTTAAAAAATGCATTGGCAGCAATTGTACCGATCATCTACTTTCAATGAATTATCAGCAAATTGGTGAAAGTACACCTATTAAAAAAAAAATAACAGCCTCCTCCATATCCCCTCTAGCTGTCCTGTCCATCACCAAGATAGGTGCGTTTTCTGCCATTTTAGGTAGAAGTAATGTTCAACCAATTTGCTTCTAATTTAGACAAAGTAGTAGGAAAGTTTATCAAACAAACTCTACATATGAGCTCTATCTATTTTACAATACGTGTAATATGTATTCACAAAATGTCCATTTTCTATATGTGTGAACTTCACATCTTTTTTTTTTTTAGTAAGTTTTAGTGCATGATGAGGTGGTGTTTACCTATAGGATCCACCATCTCTTGGACTGGGCACCATTGATGGTATTTATTGGGCCCCACGTTCTTAAGTAAATCTCAATATTGCTTCAAAAAGGTAGCTATGCATATACAGTTTACAGACAGAATGTTAACATATTAAGCAAGAGTGTGACAACTTATCAGTGCTAAATGTGCCATAAAAAAACCCAGCATGTAAAATTCTTAGCTTTGACAAGTGACAACATATCTGGCAAAATGCATTGTAAACCAAATGTAATTTTTAGCTGCAGTAAATTTTAGACAATCAAAATGATGTTAAAATGTGAGTGTTTCTTACAGTCTAGAGGCTGCTTATTCTGATGGAGGAAAACACTGACAGCATCCTTCATGATCACTGAAAGAACTGTTCTCCTTTCTCCTGCCCCACACTGATCTATCTGATCGGTGCAGTGCAGGGGAGAAAGTCACCAGGACTTGCACGGATGTTGCGCATCCTGTGTAGCTGAAAAAACTTCTGCAAGACTAGCCCTTGGACCTCTTTATGAAAAGAAGAACGACACTCCTGATATGTGAGGTGGCATGGATAGGGTCCCAATCAAACAAAGTTGTTGATTAGCCATTGAACCTTTCAGGTCATGTGATCAGTCACATTCCTGGAAGGAATTTCAAGATGTGGTAATGTATACGATGGATGAGTGTACATATATATATATATATATATATATATATATATATATATAAGTGTTTGTGTGTGTGGAGCTGCATGAGTATATAAGAGAGCTGTTGGTGTATGGTATGTAAGAAAGCTGTGTACAAGTATGTAGCAAAACAGTGCGTGTATGTAACAGAGGTGTGAGTGCATACTTCAAAGCTGTAGAAAAGCTATATGTGTTAGAACTGTGTTTGTGTATGGAGGAGAGTTGTGTGTGTATTTCGGAAAATTGCGTGTGTGATAGTAGTAGAGTTGTGTGTATGCAGGAGAGATGTGTGTATGTAGGAAAGAGGGTGGAAACTTATCAATGCTATAGGACCTATGCAAGAACCTAACATGATCAAATTTGACTCATGACAATACAGCTTTAAAAAATGCATTGGCAGCAATTGTACCGATCATCTACTTTCAATGAATTATCAGCAAATTGGTGAAAGTACACCTATTAAAAAAAAAATAACAGCCTCCTCCATATCCCCTCTAGCTGTCCTGTCCATCACCAAGATAGGTGCGTTTTCTGCCATTTTAGGTAGAAGTAATGTTCAACCAATTTGCTTCTAATTTAGACAAAGTAGTAGGAAAGTTTATCAAACAAACTCTACATATGAGCTCTATCTATTTTACAATACGTGTAATATGTATTCACAAAATGTCCATCTTCTATATGTGTGAACTTCACATCTTTTTTTTTTTTAGTAAGTTTTAGTGCATGATGAGGTGGTGTTTACCTATAGGATCCACCATCTCTTGGACTGGGCACCATTGATGGTATTTATTGGGCCCCACGTTCTTAAGTAAATCTCAATATTGCTTCAAAAAGGTAGCTATGCATATACAGTTTACAGACAGAATGTTAACATATTAAGCAAGAGTGTGACAACTTATCAGTGCTAAATGTGCCATAAAAAAACCCAGCATGTAAAATTCTTAGCTTTGACAAGTGACAACATATCTGGCAAAATGCATTGTAAACCAAATGTAATTTTTAGCTGCAGTAAATTTTAGACAATCAAAATGATGTTAAAATGTGTGTGTTTTTTACAGTCTAGAGGCTGCTTATTCTGATGGAGGAAAACACTGACAGCATCCTTCATGATCACTGAAAGAACTGTTCTCCTTTCTCCTGCCCCACACTGATCTATCTGATCGGTGCAGTGCAGGGGAGAAAGTCACCAGGACTTGCACGGATGTTGCGCATCCTGTGTAGCTGAAAAAACTTCTGCAAGACTAGCCCTTGGACCTCTTTATGAAAAGAAGAACGACACTCCTGATATGTGAGGTGGCATGGATAGGGTCCCAATCAAACAAAGTTGTTGATTAGCCATTGAACCTTTCAGGTCATGTGATCAGTCACATTCCTGGAAGGAATTTCAAGATGTGGTAATGTATACGATGGATGAGTGTACATATATATATATATATATAAGTGTTTGTGTGTGTGGAGCTGCATGAGTATATAAGAGAGCTGTTGGTGTATGGTATGTAAGAAAGCTGTGTACAAGTATGTAGCAAAACAGTGCGTGTATGTAACAGAGGTGTGAGTGCATACTTCAAAGCTGTAGAAAAGCTATATGTGTTAGAACTGTGTTTGTGTATGGAGGAGAGTTGTGTGTGTATTTCGGAAAATTGCGTGTGTGATAGTAGTAGAGTTGTGTGTATGCAGGAGAGATGTGTGTATGTAGGAAAGAGGGTGGAAACTTATCAATGCTATAGGACCTATGCAAGAACCTAACATGATCAAATTTGACTCATGACAATACAGCTTTAAAAAATGCATTGGCAGCAATTGTACCGATCATCTACTTTCAATGAATTATCAGCAAATTGGTGAAAGTACACCTATTAAAAAAAAAATAACAGCCTCCTCCATATCCCCTCTAGCTGTCCTGTCCATCACCAAGATAGGTGCGTTTTCTGCCATTTTAGGTAGAAGTAATGTTCAACCAATTTGCTTCTAATTTAGACAAAGTAGTAGGAAAGTTTATCAAACAAACTCTACATATGAGCTCTATCTATTTTACAATACGTGTAATATGTATTCACAAAATGTCCATTTTCTATATGTGTGAACTTCACATCTTTTTTTTTTTTAGTAAGTTTTAGTGCATGATGAGGTGGTGTTTACCTATAGGATCCACCATCTCTTGGACTGGGCACCATTGATGGTATTTATTGGGCCCCACGTTCTTAAGTAAATCTCAATATTGCTTCAAAAAGGTAGCTATGCATATACAGTTTACAGACAGAATGTTAACATATTAAGCAAGAGTGTGACAACTTATCAGTGCTAAATGTGCCATAAAAAAACCCAGCATGTAAAATTCTTAGCTTTGACAAGTGACAACATATCTGGCAAAATGCATTGTAAACCAAATGTAATTTTTAGCTGCAGTAAATTTTAGACAATCAAAATGATGTTAAAATGTGTGTGTTTCTTACAGTCTAGAGGCTGCTTATTCTGATGGAGGAAAACACTGACAGCATCCTTCATGATCACTGAAAGAACTGTTCTCCTTTCTCCTGCCCCACACTGATCTATCTGATCGGTGCAGTGCAGGGGAGAAAGTCACCAGGACTTGCACGGATGTTGCGCATCCTGTGTAGCTGAAAAAACTTCTGCAAGACTAGCCCTTGGACCTCTTTATGAAAAGAAGAACGACACTCCTGATATGTGAGGTGGCATGGATAGGGTCCCAATCAAACAAAGTTGTTGATTAGCCATTGAACCTTTCAGGTCATGTGATCAGTCACATTCCTGGAAGGAATTTCAAGATGTGGTAATGTATACGATGGATGAGTGTACATATATATATATATATATAAGTGTTTGTGTGTGTGGAGCTGCATGAGTATATAAGAGAGCTGTTGGTGTATGGTATGTAAGAAAGCTGTGTACAAGTATGTAGCAAAACAGTGCGTGTATGTAACAGAGGTGTGAGTGCATACTTCAAAGCTGTAGAAAAGCTATATGTGTTAGAACTGTGTTTGTGTATGGAGGAGAGTTGTGTGTGTATTTCGGAAAATTGCGTGTGTGATAGTAGTAGAGTTGTGTGTATGCAGGAGAGATGTGTGTATGTAGGAAAGAGGGTGGAAACTTATCAATGCTATAGGACCTATGCAAGAACCTAACATGATCAAATTTGACTCATGACAATACAGCTTTAAAAAATGCATTGGCAGCAATTGTACCGATCATCTACTTTCAATGAATTATCAGCAAATTGGTGAAAGTACACCTATTAAAAAAAAAATAACAGCCTCCTCCATATCCCCTCTAGCTGTCCTGTCCATCACCAAGATAGGTGCGTTTTCTGCCATTTTAGGTAGAAGTAATGTTCAACCAATTTGCTTCTAATTTAGACAAAGTAGTAGGAAAGTTTATCAAACAAACTCTACATATGAGCTCTATCTATTTTACAATACGTGTAATATGTATTCACAAAATGTCCATCTTCTATATGTGTGAACTTCACATCTTTTTTTTTTTTAGTAAGTTTTAGTGCATGATGAGGTGGTGTTTACCTATAGGATCCACCATCTCTTGGACTGGGCACCATTGATGGTATTTATTGGGCCCCACGTTCTTAAGTAAATCTCAATATTGCTTCAAAAAGGTAGCTATGCATATACAGTTTACAGACAGAATGTTAACATATTAAGCAAGAGTGTGACAACTTATCAGTGCTAAATGTGCCATAAAAAAACCCAGCATGTAAAATTCTTAGCTTTGACAAGTGACAACATATCTGGCAAAATGCATTGTAAACCAAATGTAATTTTTAGCTGCAGTAAATTTTAGACAATCAAAATGATGTTAAAATGTGTGTGTTTCTTACAGTCTAGAGGCTGCTTATTCTGATGGAGGAAAACACTGACAGCATCCTTCATGATCACTGAAAGAACTGTTCTCCTTTCTCCTGCCCCACACTGATCTATCTGATCGGTGCAGTGCAGGGGAGAAAGTCACCAGGACTTGCACGGATGTTGCGCATCCTGTGTAGCTGAAAAAACTTCTGCAAGACTAGCCCTTGGACCTCTTTATGAAAAGAAGAACGACACTCCTGATATGTGAGGTGGCATGGATAGGGTCCCAATCAAACAAAGTTGTTGATTAGCCATTGAACCTTTCAGGTCATGTGATCAGTCACATTCCTGGAAGGAATTTCAAGATGTGGTAATGTATACGATGGATGAGTGTACATATATATATATATATATAAGTGTTTGTGTGTGTGGAGCTGCATGAGTATATAAGAGAGCTGTTGGTGTATGGTATGTAAGAAAGCTGTGTACAAGTATGTAGCAAAACAGTGCGTGTATGTAACAGAGGTGTGAGTGCATACTTCAAAGCTGTAGAAAAGCTATATGTGTTAGAACTGTGTTTGTGTATGGAGGAGAGTTGTGTGTGTATTTCGGAAAATTGCGTGTGTGATAGTAGTAGAGTTGTGTGTATGCAGGAGAGATGTGTGTATGTAGGAAAGAGGGTGGAAACTTATCAATGCTATAGGACCTATGCAAGAACCTAACATGATCAAATTTGACTCATGACAATACAGCTTTAAAAAATGCATTGGCAGCAATTGTACCGATCATCTACTTTCAATGAATTATCAGCAAATTGGTGAAAGTACACCTATTAAAAAAAAAATAACAGCCTCCTCCATATCCCCTCTAGCTGTCCTGTCCATCACCAAGATAGGTGCGTTTTCTGCCATTTTAGGTAGAAGTAATGTTCAACCAATTTGCTTCTAATTTAGACAAAGTAGTAGGAAAGTTTATCAAACAAACTCTACATATGAGCTCTATCTATTTTACAATACGTGTAATATGTATTCACAAAATGTCCATTTTCTATATGTGTGAACTTCACATCTTTTTTTTTTTTAGTAAGTTTTAGTGCATGATGAGGTGGTGTTTACCTATAGGATCCACCATCTCTTGGACTGGGCACCATTGATGGTATTTATTGGGCCCCACGTTCTTAAGTAAATCTCAATATTGCTTCAAAAAGGTAGCTATGCATATACAGTTTACAGACAGAATGTTAACATATTAAGCAAGAGTGTGACAACTTATCAGTGCTAAATGTGCCATAAAAAAACCCAGCATGTAAAATTCTTAGCTTTGACAAGTGACAACATATCTGGCAAAATGCATTGTAAACCAAATGTAATTTTTAGCTGCAGTAAATTTTAGACAATCAAAATGATGTTAAAATGTGTGTGTTTCTTACAGTCTAGAGGCTGCTTATTCTGATGGAGGAAAACACTGACAGCATCCTTCATGATCACTGAAAGAACTGTTCTCCTTTCTCCTGCCCCACACTGATCTATCTGATCGGTGCAGTGCAGGGGAGAAAGTCACCAGGACTTGCACGGATGTTGCGCATCCTGTGTAGCTGAAAAAACTTCTGCAAGACTAGCCCTTGGACCTCTTTATGAAAAGAAGAACGACACTCCTGATATGTGAGGTGGCATGGATAGGGTCCCAATCAAACAAAGTTGTTGATTAGCCATTGAACCTTTCAGGTCATGTGATCAGTCACATTCCTGGAAGGAATTTCAAGATGTGGTAATGTATACGATGGATGAGTGTACATATATATATATATATATATAAGTGTTTGTGTGTGTGGAGCTGCATGAGTATATAAGAGAGCTGTTGGTGTATGGTATGTAAGAAAGCTGTGTACAAGTATGTAGCAAAACAGTGCGTGTATGTAACAGAGGTGTGAGTGCATACTTCAAAGCTGTAGAAAAGCTATATGTGTTAGAACTGTGTTTGTGTATGGAGGAGAGTTGTGTGTGTATTTCGGAAAATTGCGTGTGTGATAGTAGTAGAGTTGTGTGTATGCAGGAGAGATGTGTGTATGTAGGAAAGAGGGTGGAAACTTATCAATGCTATAGGACCTATGCAAGAACCTAACATGATCAAATTTGACTCATGACAATACAGCTTTAAAAAATGCATTGGCAGCAATTGTACCGATCATCTACTTTCAATGAATTATCAGCAAATTGGTGAAAGTACACCTATTAAAAAAAAAATAACAGCCTCCTCCATATCCCCTCTAGCTGTCCTGTCCATCACCAAGATAGGTGCGTTTTCTGCCATTTTAGGTAGAAGTAATGTTCAACCAATTTGCTTCTAATTTAGACAAAGTAGTAGGAAAGTTTATCAAACAAACTCTACATATGAGCTCTATCTATTTTACAATACGTGTAATATGTATTCACAAAATGTCCATTTTCTATATGTGTGAACTTCACATCTTTTTTTTTTTTAGTAAGTTTTAGTGCATGATGAGGTGGTGTTTACCTATAGGATCCACCATCTCTTGGACTGGGCACCATTGATGGTATTTATTGGGCCCCACGTTCTTAAGTAAATCTCAATATTGCTTCAAAAAGGTAGCTATGCATATACAGTTTACAGACAGAATGTTAACATATTAAGCAAGAGTGTGACAACTTATCAGTGCTAAATGTGCCATAAAAAAACCCAGCATGTAAAATTCTTAGCTTTGACAAGTGACAACATATCTGGCAAAATGCATTGTAAACCAAATGTAATTTTTAGCTGCAGTAAATTTTAGACAATCAAAATGATGTTAAAATGTGTGTGTTTCTTACAGTCTAGAGGCTGCTTATTCTGATGGAGGAAAACACTGACAGCATCCTTCATGATCACTGAAAGAACTGTTCTCCTTTCTCCTGCCCCACACTGATCTATCTGATCGGTGCAGTGCAGGGGAGAAAGTCACCAGGACTTGCACGGATGTTGCGCATCCTGTGTAGCTGAAAAAACTTCTGCAAGACTAGCCCTTGGACCTCTTTATGAAAAGAAGAACGACACTCCTGATATGTGAGGTGGCATGGATAGGGTCCCAATCAAACAAAGTTGTTGATTAGCCATTGAACCTTTCAGGTCATGTGATCAGTCACATTCCTGGAAGGAATTTCAAGATGTGGTAATGTATACGATGGATGAGTGTACATATATATATATATATATATATATATATATATATATATATATAAGTGTTTGTGTGTGTGGAGCTGCATGAGTATATAAGAGAGCTGTTGGTGTATGGTATGTAAGAAAGCTGTGTACAAGTATGTAGCAAAACAGTGCGTGTATGTAACAGAGGTGTGAGTGCATACTTCAAAGCTGTAGAAAAGCTATATGTGTTAGAACTGTGTTTGTGTATGGAGGAGAGTTGTGTGTGTATTTCGGAAAATTGCGTGTGTGATAGTAGTAGAGTTGTGTGTATGCAGGAGAGATGTGTGTATGTAGGAAAGAGGGTGGAAACTTATCAATGCTATAGGACCTATGCAAGAACCTAACATGATCAAATTTGACTCATGACAATACAGCTTTAAAAAATGCATTGGCAGCAATTGTACCGATCATCTACTTTCAATGAATTATCAGCAAATTGGTGAAAGTACACCTATTAAAAAAAAAATAACAGCCTCCTCCATATCCCCTCTAGCTGTCCTGTCCATCACCAAGATAGGTGCGTTTTCTGCCATTTTAGGTAGAAGTAATGTTCAACCAATTTGCTTCTAATTTAGACAAAGTAGTAGGAAAGTTTATCAAACAAACTCTACATATGAGCTCTATCTATTTTACAATACGTGTAATATGTATTCACAAAATGTCCATTTTCTATATGTGTGAACTTCACATCTTTTTTTTTTTTTAGTAAGTTTTAGTGCATGATGAGGTGGTGTTTACCTATAGGATCCACCATCTCTTGGACTGGGCACCATTGATGGTATTTATTGGGCCCCACGTTCTTAAGTAAATCTCAATATTGCTTCAAAAAGGTAGCTATGCATATACAGTTTACAGACAGAATGTTAACATATTAAGCAAGAGTGTGACAACTTATCAGTGCTAAATGTGCCATAAAAAAACCCAGCATGTAAAATTCTTAGCTTTGACAAGTGACAACATATCTGGCAAAATGCATTGTAAACCAAATGTAATTTTTAGCTGCAGTAAATTTTAGACAATCAAAATGATGTTAAAATGTGTGTGTTTCTTACAGTCTAGAGGCTGCTTATTCTGATGGAGGAAAACACTGACAGCATCCTTCATGATCACTGAAAGAACTGTTCTCCTTTCTCCTGCCCCACACTGATCTATCTGATCGGTGCAGTGCAGGGGAGAAAGTCACCAGGACTTGCACGGATGTTGCGCATCCTGTGTAGCTGAAAAAACTTCTGCAAGACTAGCCCTTGGACCTCTTTATGAAAAGAAGAACGACACTCCTGATATGTGAGGTGGCATGGATAGGGTCCCAATCAAACAAAGTTGTTGATTAGCCATTGAACCTTTCAGGTCATGTGATCAGTCACATTCCTGGAAGGAATTTCAAGATGTGGTAATGTATACGATGGATGAGTGTACATATATATATATATATATATAAGTGTTTGTGTGTGTGGAGCTGCATGAGTATATAAGAGAGCTGTTGGTGTATGGTATGTAAGAAAGCTGTGTACAAGTATGTAGCAAAACAGTGCGTGTATGTAACAGAGGTGTGAGTGCATACTTCAAAGCTGTAGAAAAGCTATATGTGTTAGAACTGTGTTTGTGTATGGAGGAGAGTTGTGTGTGTATTTCGGAAAATTGCGTGTGTGATAGTAGTAGAGTTGTGTGTATGCAGGAGAGATGTGTGTATGTAGGAAAGAGGGTGGAAACTTATCAATGCTATAGGACCTATGCAAGAACCTAACATGATCAAATTTGACTCATGACAATACAGCTTTAAAAAATGCATTGGCAGCAATTGTACCGATCATCTACTTTCAATGAATTATCAGCAAATTGGTGAAAGTACACCTATTAAAAAAAAAATAACAGCCTCCTCCATATCCCCTCTTGCTGTCCTGTCCATCACCAAGATAGGTGCGTTTTCTGCCATTTTAGGTAGAAGTAATGTTCAACCAATTTGCTTCTAATTTAGACAAAGTAGTAGGAAAGTTTATCAAACAAACTCTACATATGAGCTCTATCTATTTTACAATACGTGTAATATGTATTCACAAAATGTCCATCTTCTATATGTGTGAACTTCACATCTTTTTTTTTTTTAGTAAGTTTTAGTGCATGATGAGGTGGTGTTTACCTATAGGATCCACCATCTCTTGGACTGGGCACCATTGATGGTATTTATTGGGCCCCACGTTCTTAAGTAAATCTCAATATTGCTTCAAAAAGGTAGCTATGCATATACAGTTTACAGACAGAATGTTAACATATTAAGCAAGAGTGTGACAACTTATCAGTGCTAAATGTGCCATAAAAAAACCCAGCATGTAAAATTCTTAGCTTTGACAAGTGACAACATATCTGGCAAAATGCATTGTAAACCAAATGTAATTTTTAGCTGCAGTAAATTTTAGACAATCAAAATGATGTTAAAATGTGTGTGTTTCTTACAGTCTAGAGGCTGCTTATTCTGATGGAGGAAAACACTGACAGCATCCTTCATGATCACTGAAAGAACTGTTCTCCTTTCTCCTGCCCCACACTGATCTATCTGATCGGTGCAGTGCAGGGGAGAAAGTCACCAGGACTTGCACGGATGTTGCGCATCCTGTGTAGCTGAAAAAACTTCTGCAAGACTAGCCCTTGGACCTCTTTATGAAAAGAAGAACGACACTCCTGATATGTGAGGTGGCATGGATAGGGTCCCAATCAAACAAAGTTGTTGATTAGCCATTGAACCTTTCAGGTCATGTGATCAGTCACATTCCTGGAAGGAATTTCAAGATGTGGTAATGTATACGATGGATGAGTGTACATATATATATATATATATATATATATAAGTGTTTGTGTGTGGAGCTGCATGAGTATATAAGAGAGCTGTTGGTGTATGTAAGAAAGCTGTGTACAAGTATGTAGCAAAACAGTGCGTGTATGTAACAGAGGTGTGAGTGCATACTTCAAAGCTGTAGAAAAGCTATATGTGTTAGAACTGTGTTTGTGTATGGAGGAGAGTTGTGTGTGTATTTCGGAAAATTGCGTGTGTGATAGTAGTAGAGTTGTGTGTATGCAGGAGAGATGTGTGTATGTAGGAAAGAGGGTGGAAACTTATCAATGCTATAGGACCTATGCAAGAACCTAACATGATCAAATTTGACTCATGACAATACAGCTTTAAAAAATGCATTGGCAGCAATTGTACCGATCATCTACTTTCAATGAATTATCAGCAAATTGGTGAAAGTACACCTATTAAAAAAAAAATAACAGCCTCCTCCATATCCCCTCTAGCTGTCCTGTCCATCACCAAGATAGGTGCGTTTTCTGCCATTTTAGGTAGAAGTAATGTTCAACCAATTTGCTTCTAATTTAGACAAAGTAGTAGGAAAGTTTATCAAACAAACTCTACATATGAGCTCTATCTATTTTACAATACGTGTAATATGTATTCACAAAATGTCCATTTTCTATATGTGTGAACTTCACATCTTTTTTTTTTTTTAGTAAGTTTTAGTGCATGATGAGGTAGTGTTTACCTATAGGATCCACCATCTCTTGGACTGGGCACCATTGATGGTATTTATTGGGCCCCACGTTCTTAAGTAAATCTCAATATTGCTTCAAAAAGGTAGCTATGCATATACAGTTTACAGACAGAATGTTAACATATTAAGCAAGAGTGTGACAACTTATCAGTGCTAAATGTGCCATAAAAAAACCCAGCATGTAAAATTCTTAGCTTTGACAAGTGACAACATATCTGGCAAAATGCATTGTAAACCAAATGTAATTTTTAGCTGCAGTAAATTTTAGACAATCAAAATGATGTTAAAATGTGTGTGTTTCTTACAGTCTAGAGGCTGCTTATTCTGATGGAGGAAAACACTGACAGCATCCTTCATGATCACTGAAAGAACTGTTCTCCTTTCTCCTGCCCCACACTGATCTATCTGATCGGTGCAGTGCAGGGGAGAAAGTCACCAGGACTTGCACGGATGTTGCGCATCCTGTGTAGCTGAAAAAACTTCTGCAAGACTAGCCCTTGGACCTCTTTATGAAAAGAAGAACGACACTCCTGATATGTGAGGTGGCATGGATAGGGTCCCAATCAAACAAAGTTGTTGATTAGCCATTGAACCTTTCAGGTCATGTGATCAGTCACATTCCTGGAAGGAATTTCAAGATGTGGTAATGTATACGATGGATGAGTGTACATATATATATATATATATAAGTGTTTGTGTGTGTGGAGCTGCATGAGTATATAAGAGAGCTGTTGGTGTATGGTATGTAAGAAAGCTGTGTACAAGTATGTAGCAAAACAGTGCGTGTATGTAACAGAGGTGTGAGTGCATACTTCAAAGCTGTAGAAAAGCTATATGTGTTAGAACTGTGTTTGTGTATGGAGGAGAGTTGTGTGTGTATTTCGGAAAATTGCGTGTGTGATAGTAGTAGAGTTGTGTGTATGCAGGAGAGATGTGTGTATGTAGGAAAGAGGGTGGAAACTTATCAATGCTATAGGACCTATGCAAGAACCTAACATGATCAAATTTGACTCATGACAATACAGCTTTAAAAATGCATTGGCAGCAATTGTACCGATCATCTACTTTCAATGAATTATCAGCAAATTGGTGAAAGTACACCTATTAAAAAAAAAATAACAGCCTCCTCCATATCCCCTCTAGCTGTCCTGTCCATCACCAAGATAGGTGCGTTTTCTGCCATTTTAGGTAGAAGTAATGTTCAACCAATTTGCTTCTAATTTAGACAAAGTAGTAGGAAAGTTTATCAAACAAACTCTACATATGAGCTCTATCTATTTTACAATACGTGTAATATGTATTCACAAAATGTCCATCTTCTATATGTGTGAACTTCACATCTTTTTTTTTTTTAGTAAGTTTTAGTGCATGATGAGGTGGTGTTTACCTATAGGATCCACCATCTCTTGGACTGGGCACCATTGATGGTATTTATTGGGCCCCACGTTCTTAAGTAAATCTCAATATTGCTTCAAAAAGGTAGCTATGCATATACAGTTTACAGACAGAATGTTAACATATTAAGCAAGAGTGTGACAACTTATCAGTGCTAAATGTGCCATAAAAAAACCCAGCATGTAAAATTCTTAGCTTTGACAAGTGACAACATATCTGGCAAAATGCATTGTAAACCAAATGTAATTTTTAGCTGCAGTAAATTTTAGACAATCAAAATGATGTTAAAATGTGTGTGTTTCTTACAGTCTAGAGGCTGCTTATTCTGATGGAGGAAAACACTGACAGCATCCTTCATGATCACTGAAAGAACTGTTCTCCTTTCTCCTGCCCCACACTGATCTATCTGATCGGTGCAGTGCAGGGGAGAAAGTCACCAGGACTTGCACGGATGTTGCGCATCCTGTGTAGCTGAAAAAACTTCTGCAAGACTAGCCCTTGGACCTCTTTATGAAAAGAAGAACGACACTCCTGATATGTGAGGTGGCATGGATAGGGTCCCAATCAAACAAAGTTGTTGATTAGCCATTGAACCTTTCAGGTCATGTGATCAGTCACATTCCTGGAAGGAATTTCAAGATGTGGTAATGTATACGATGGATGAGTGTACATATATATATATATATATAAGTGTTTGTGTGTGTGGAGCTGCATGAGTATATAAGAGAGCTGTTGGTGTATGGTATGTAAGAAAGCTGTGTACAAGTATGTAGCAAAACAGTGCGTGTATGTAACAGAGGTGTGAGTGCATACTTCAAAGCTGTAGAAAAGCTATATGTGTTAGAACTGTGTTTGTGTATGGAGGAGAGTTGTGTGTGTATTTCGGAAAATTGCGTGTGTGATAGTAGTAGAGTTGTGTGTATGCAGGAGAGATGTGTGTATGTAGGAAAGAGGGTGGAAACTTATCAATGCTATAGGACCTATGCAAGAACCTAACATGATCAAATTTGACTCATGACAATACAGCTTTAAAAAATGCATTGGCAGCAATTGTACCGATCATCTACTTTCAATGAATTATCAGCAAATTGGTGAAAGTACACCTATTAAAAAAAAAATAACAGCCTCCTCCATATCCCCTCTAGCTGTCCTGTCCATCACCAAGATAGGTGCGTTTTCTGCCATTTTAGGTAGAAGTAATGTTCAACCAATTTGCTTCTAATTTAGACAAAGTAGTAGGAAAGTTTATCAAACAAACTCTACATATGAGCTCTATCTATTTTACAATACGTGTAATATGTATTCACAAAATGTCCATTTTCTATATGTGTGAACTTCACATCTTTTTTTTTTTTAGTAAGTTTTAGTGCATGATGTGGTGGTGTTTACCTATAGGATCCACCATCTCTTGGACTGGGCACCATTGATGGTATTTATTGGGCCCCACGTTCTTAAGTAAATCTCAATATTGCTTCAAAAAGGTAGCTATGCATATACAGTTTACAGACAGAATGTTAACATATTAAGCAAGAGTGTGACAACTTATCAGTGCTAAATGTGCCATAAAAAAACCCAGCATGTAAAATTCTTAGCTTTGACAAGTGACAACATATCTGGCAAAATGCATTGTAAACCAAATGTAATTTTTAGCTGCAGTAAATTTTAGACAATCAAAATGATGTTAAAATGTGTGTGTTTCTTACAGTCTAGAGGCTGCTTATTCTGATGGAGGAAAACACTGACAGCATCCTTCATGATCACTGAAAGAACTGTTCTCCTTTCTCCTGCCCCACACTGATCTATCTGATCGGTGCAGTGCAGGGGAGAAAGTCACCAGGACTTGCACGGATGTTGCGCATCCTGTGTAGCTGAAAAAACTTCTGCAAGACTAGCCCTTGGACCTCTTTATGAAAAGAAGAACGACACTCCTGATATGTGAGGTGGCATGGATAGGGTCCCAATCAAACAAAGTTGTTGATTAGCCATTGAACCTTTCAGGTCATGTGATCAGTCACATTCCTGGAAGGAATTTCAAGATGTGGTAATGTATACGATGGATGAGTGTACATATATATATATATATATAAGTGTTTGTGTGTGTGGAGCTGCATGAGTATATAAGAGAGCTGTTGGTGTATGTAAGAAAGCTGTGTACAAGTATGTAGCAAAACAGTGCGTGTATGTAACAGAGGTGTGAGTGCATACTTCAAAGCTGTAGAAAAGCTATATGTGTTAGAACTGTGTTTGTGTATGGAGGAGAGTTGTGTGTGTATTTCGGAAAATTGCGTGTGTGATAGTAGTAGAGTTGTGTGTATGCAGGAGAGATGTGTGTATGTAGGAAAGAGGGTGGAAACTTATCAATGCTATAGGACCTATGCAAGAACCTAACATGATCAAATTTGACTCATGACAATACAGCTTTAAAAAATGCATTGGCAGCAATTGTACCGATCATCTACTTTCAATGAATTATCAGCAAATTGGTGAAAGTACACCTATTAAAAAAAAAATAACAGCCTCCTCCATATCCCCTCTAGCTGTCCTGTCCATCACCAAGATAGGTGCGTTTTCTGCCATTTTAGGTAGAAGTAATGTTCAACCAATTTGCTTCTAATTTAGACAAAGTAGTAGGAAAGTTTATCAAACAAACTCTACATATGAGCTCTATCTATTTTACAATACGTGTAATATGTATTCACAAAATGTCCATTTTCTATATGTGTGAACTTCACATCTTTTTTTTTTTTTAGTAAGTTTTAGTGCATGATGAGGTGGTGTTTACCTATAGGATCCACCATCTCTTGGACTGGGCACCATTGATGGTATTTATTGGGCCCCACGTTCTTAAGTAAATCTCAATATTGCTTCAAAAAGGTAGCTATGCATATACAGTTTACAGACAGAATGTTAACATATTAAGCAAGAGTGTGACAACTTATCAGTGCTAAATGTGCCATAAAAAAACCCAGCATGTAAAATTCTTAGCTTTGACAAGTGACAACATATCTGGCAAAATGCATTGTAAACCAAATGTAATTTTTAGCTGCAGTAAATTTTAGACAATCAAAATGATGTTAAAATGTGTGTGTTTCTTACAGTCTAGAGGCTGCTTATTCTGATGGAGGAAAACACTGACAGCATCCTTCATGATCACTGAAAGAACTGTTCTCCTTTCTCCTGCCCCACACTGATCTATCTGATCGGTGCAGTGCAGGGGAGAAAGTCACCAGGACTTGCACGGATGTTGCGCATCCTGTGTAGCTGAAAAAACTTCTGCAAGACTAGCCCTTGGACCTCTTTATGAAAAGAAGAACGACACTCCTGATATGTGAGGTGGCATGGATAGGGTCCCAATCAAACAAAGTTGTTGATTAGCCATTGAACCTTTCAGGTCATGTGATCAGTCACATTCCTGGAAGGAATTTCAAGATGTGGTAATGTATACGATGGATGAGTGTACATATATATATATATATATATAAGTGTTTGTGTGTGTGGAGCTGCATGAGTATATAAGAGAGCTGTTGGTGTATGGTATGTAAGAAAGCTGTGTACAAGTATGTAGCAAAACAGTGCGTGTATGTAACAGAGGTGTGAGTGCATACTTCAAAGCTGTAGAAAAGCTATATGTGTTAGAACTGTGTTTGTGTATGGAGGAGAGTTGTGTGTGTATTTCGGAAAATTGCGTGTGTGATAGTAGTAGAGTTGTGTGTATGCAGGAGAGATGTGTGTATGTAGGAAAGAGGGTGGAAACTTATCAATGCTATAGGACCTATGCAAGAACCTAACATGATCAAATTTGACTCATGACAATACAGCTTTAAAAAATGCATTGGCAGCAATTGTACCGATCATCTACTTTCAATGAATTATCAGCAAATTGGTGAAAGTACACCTATTAAAAAAAAAATAACAGCCTCCTCCATATCCCCTCTAGCTGTCCTGTCCATCACCAAGATAGGTGCGTTTTCTGCCATTTTAGGTAGAAGTAATGTTCAACCAATTTGCTTCTAATTTAGACAAAGTAGTAGGAAAGTTTATCAAACAAACTCTACATATGAGCTCTATCTATTTTACAATACGTGTAATATGTATTCACAAAATGTCCATCTTCTATATGTGTGAACTTCACATCTTTTTTTTTTTTAGTAAGTTTTAGTGCATGATGAGGTGGTGTTTACCTATAGGATCCACCATCTCTTGGACTGGGCACCATTGATGGTATTTATTGGGCCCCACGTTCTTAAGTAAATCTCAATATTGCTTCAAAAAGGTAGCTATGCATATACAGTTTACAGACAGAATGTTAACATATTAAGCAAGAGTGTGACAACTTATCAGTGCTAAATGTGCCATAAAAAAACCCAGCATGTAAAATTCTTAGCTTTGACAAGTGACAACATATCTGGCAAAATGCATTGTAAACCAAATGTAATTTTTAGCTGCAGTAAATTTTAGACAATCAAAATGATGTTAAAATGTGTGTGTTTCTTACAGTCTAGAGGCTGCTTATTCTGATGGAGGAAAACACTGACAGCATCCTTCATGATCACTGAAAGAACTGTTCTCCTTTCTCCTGCCCCACACTGATCTATCTGATCGGTGCAGTGCAGGGGAGAAAGTCACCAGGACTTGCACGGATGTTGCGCATCCTGTGTAGCTGAAAAAACTTCTGCAAGACTAGCCCTTGGACCTCTTTATGAAAAGAAGAACGACACTCCTGATATGTGAGGTGGCATGGATAGGGTCCCAATCAAACAAAGTTGTTGATTAGCCATTGAACCTTTCAGGTCATGTGATCAGTCACATTCCTGGAAGGAATTTCAAGATGTGGTAATGTATACGATGGATGAGTGTACATATATATATATATATATAAGTGTTTGTGTGTGTGGAGCTGCATGAGTATATAAGAGAGCTGTTGGTGTATGGTATGTAAGAAAGCTGTGTACAAGTATGTAGCAAAACAGTGCGTGTATGTAACAGAGGTGTGAGTGCATACTTCAAAGCTGTAGAAAAGCTATATGTGTTAGAACTGTGTTTGTGTATGGAGGAGAGTTGTGTGTGTATTTCGGAAAATTGCGTGTGTGATAGTAGTAGAGTTGTGTGTATGCAGGAGAGATGTGTGTATGTAGGAAAGAGGGTGGAAACTTATCAATGCTATAGGACCTATGCAAGAACCTAACATGATCAAATTTGACTCATGACAATACAGCTTTAAAAAATGCATTGGCAGCAATTGTACCGATCATCTACTTTCAATGAATTATCAGCAAATTGGTGAAAGTACACCTATTAAAAAAAAAATAACAGCCTCCTCCATATCCCCTCTAGCTGTCCTGTCCATCACCAAGATAGGTGCGTTTTCTGCCATTTTAGGTAGAAGTAATGTTCAACCAATTTGCTTCTAATTTAGACAAAGTAGTAGGAAAGTTTATCAAACAAACTCTACATATGAGCTCTATCTATTTTACAATACGTGTAATATGTATTCACAAAATGTCCATTTTCTATATGTGTGAACTTCACATCTTTTTTTTTTTTAGTAAGTTTTAGTGCATGATGAGGTGGTGTTTACCTATAGGATCCACCATCTCTTGGACTGGGCACCATTGATGGTATTTATTGGGCCCCACGTTCTTAAGTAAATCTCAATATTGCTTCAAAAAGGTAGCTATGCATATACAGTTTACAGACAGAATGTTAACATATTAAGCAAGAGTGTGACAACTTATCAGTGCTAAATGTGCCATAAAAAAACCCAGCATGTAAAATTCTTAGCTTTGACAAGTGACAACATATCTGGCAAAATGCATTGTAAACCAAATGTAATTTTTAGCTGCAGTAAATTTTAGACAATCAAAATGATGTTAAAATGTGTGTGTTTCTTACAGTCTAGAGGCTGCTTATTCTGATGGAGGAAAACACTGACAGCATCCTTCATGATCACTGAAAGAACTGTTCTCCTTTCTCCTGCCCCACACTGATCTATCTGATCGGTGCAGTGCAGGGGAGAAAGTCACCAGGACTTGCACGGATGTTGCGCATCCTGTGTAGCTGAAAAAACTTCTGCAAGACTAGCCCTTGGACCTCTTTATGAAAAGAAGAACGACACTCCTGATATGTGAGGTGGCATGGATAGGGTCCCAATCAAACAAAGTTGTTGATTAGCCATTGAACCTTTCAGGTCATGTGATCAGTCACATTCCTGGAAGGAATTTCAAGATGTGGTAATGTATACGATGGATGAGTGTACATATATATATATATATATAAGTGTTTGTGTGTGTGGAGCTGCATGAGTATATAAGAGAGCTGTTGGTGTATGGTATGTAAGAAAGCTGTGTACAAGTATGTAGCAAAACAGTGCGTGTATGTAACAGAGGTGTGAGTGCATACTTCAAAGCTGTAGAAAAGCTATATGTGTTAGAACTGTGTTTGTGTATGGAGGAGAGTTGTGTGTGTATTTCGGAAAATTGCGTGTGTGATAGTAGTAGAGTTGTGTGTATGCAGGAGAGATGTGTGTATGTAGGAAAGAGGGTGGAAACTTATCAATGCTATAGGACCTATGCAAGAACCTAACATGATCAAATTTGACTCATGACAATACAGCTTTAAAAAATGCATTGGCAGCAATTGTACCGATCATCTACTTTCAATGAATTATCAGCAAATTGGTGAAAGTACACCTATTAAAAAAAAAATAACAGCCTCCTCCATATCCCCTCTAGCTGTCCTGTCCATCACCAAGATAGGTGCGTTTTCTGCCATTTTAGGTAGAAGTAATGTTCAACCAATTTGCTTCTAATTTAGACAAAGTAGTAGGAAAGTTTATCAAACAAACTCTACATATGAGCTCTATCTATTTTACAATACGTGTAATATGTATTCACAAAATGTCCATTTTCTATATGTGTGAACTTCACATCTTTTTTTTTTTTAGTAAGTTTTAGTGCATGATGAGGTGGTGTTTACCTATAGGATCCACCATCTCTTGGACTGGGCACCATTGATGGTATTTATTGGGCCCCACGTTCTTAAGTAAATCTCAATATTGCTTCAAAAAGGTAGCTATGCATATACAGTTTACAGACAGAATGTTAACATATTAAGCAAGAGTGTGACAACTTATCAGTGCTAAATGTGCCATAAAAAAACCCAGCATGTAAAATTCTTAGCTTTGACAAGTGACAACATATCTGGCAAAATGCATTGTAAACCAAATGTAATTTTTAGCTGCAGTAAATTTTAGACAATCAAAATGATGTTAAAATGTGTGTGTTTCTTACAGTCTAGAGGCTGCTTATTCTGAAGGAGGAAAACACTGACAGCATCCTTCATGATCACTGAAAGAACTGTTCTCCTTTCTCCTGCCCCACACTGATCTATCTGATCGGTGCAGTGCAGGGGAGAAAGTCACCAGGACTTGCACGGATGTTGCGCATCCTGTGTAGCTGAAAAAACTTCTGCAAGACTAGCCCTTGGACCTCTTTATGAAAAGAAGAACGACACTCCTGATATGTGAGGTGGCATGGATAGGGTCCCAATCAAACAAAGTTGTTGATTAGCCATTGAACCTTTCAGGTCATGTGATCAGTCACATTCCTGGAAGGAATTTCAAGATGTGGTAATGTATACGATGGATGAGTGTACATATATATATATATATATAAGTGTTTGTGTGTGTGGAGCTGCATGAGTATATAAGAGAGCTGTTGGTGTATGTAAGAAAGCTGTGTACAAGTATGTAGCAAAACAGTGCGTGTATGTAACAGAGGTGTGAGTGCATACTTCAAAGCTGTAGAAAAGCTATATGTGTTAGAACTGTGTTTGTGTATGGAGGAGAGTTGTGTGTGTATTTCGGAAAATTGCGTGTGTGATAGTAGTAGAGTTGTGTGTATGCAGGAGAGATGTGTGTATGTAGGAAAGAGGGTGGAAACTTATCAATGCTATAGGACCTATGCAAGAACCTAACATGATCAAATTTGACTCATGACAATACAGCTTTAAAAAATGCATTGGCAGCAATTGTACCGATCATCTACTTTCAATGAATTATCAGCAAATTGGTGAAAGTACACCTATTAAAAAAAAAATAACAGCCTCCTCCATATCCCCTCTAGCTGTCCTGTCCATCACCAAGATAGGTGCGTTTTCTGCCATTTTAGGTAGAAGTAATGTTCAACCAATTTGCTTCTAATTTAGACAAAGTAGTAGGAAAGTTTATCAAACAAACTCTACATATGAGCTCTATCTATTTTACAATACGTGTAATATGTATTCACAAAATGTCCATTTTCTATATGTGTGAACTTCACATCTTTTTTTTTTTTTAGTAAGTTTTAGTGCATGATGAGGTGGTGTTTACCTATAGGATCCACCATCTCTTGGACTGGGCACCATTGATGGTATTTATTGGGCCCCACGTTCTTAAGTAAATCTCAATATTGCTTCAAAAAGGTAGCTATGCATATACAGTTTACAGACAGAATGTTAACATATTAAGCAAGAGTGTGACAACTTATCAGTGCTAAATGTGCCATAAAAAAACCCAGCATGTAAAATTCTTAGCTTTGACAAGTGACAACATATCTGGCAAAATGCATTGTAAACCAAATGTAATTTTTAGCTGCAGTAAATTTTAGACAATCAAAATGATGTTAAAATGTGTGTGTTTCTTACAGTCTAGAGGCTGCTTATTCTGATGGAGGAAAACACTGACAGCATCCTTCATGATCACTGAAAGAACTGTTCTCCTTTCTCCTGCCCCACACTGATCTATCTGATCGGTGCAGTGCAGGGGAGAAAGTCACCAGGACTTGCACGGATGTTGCGCATCCTGTGTAGCTGAAAAAACTTCTGCAAGACTAGCCCTTGGACCTCTTTATGAAAAGAAGAACGACACTCCTGATATGTGAGGTGGCATGGATAGGGTCCCAATCAAACAAAGTTGTTGATTAGCCATTGAACCTTTCAGGTCATGTGATCAGTCACATTCCTGGAAGGAATTTCAAGATGTGGTAATGTATACGATGGATGAGTGTACATATATATATATATATATATAAGTGTTTGTGTGTGTGGAGCTGCATGAGTATATAAGAGAGCTGTTGGTGTATGGTATGTAAGAAAGCTGTGTACAAGTATGTAGCAAAACAGTGCGTGTATGTAACAGAGGTGTGAGTGCATACTTCAAAGCTGTAGAAAAGCTATATGTGTTAGAACTGTGTTTGTGTATGGAGGAGAGTTGTGTGTGTATTTCGGAAAATTGCGTGTGTGATAGTAGTAGAGTTGTGTGTATGCAGGAGAGATGTGTGTATGTAGGAAAGAGGGTGGAAACTTATCAATGCTATAGGACCTATGCAAGAACCTAACATGATCAAATTTGACTCATGACAATACAGCTTTAAAAAATGCATTGGCAGCAATTGTACCGATCATCTACTTTCAATGAATTATCAGCAAATTGGTGAAAGTACACCTATTAAAAAAAAAATAACAGCCTCCTCCATATCCCCTCTAGCTGTCCTGTCCATCACCAAGATAGGTGCGTTTTCTGCCATTTTAGGTAGAAGTAATGTTCAACCAATTTGCTTCTAATTTAGACAAAGTAGTAGGAAAGTTTATCAAACAAACTCTACATATGAGCTCTATCTATTTTACAATACGTGTAATATGTATTCACAAAATGTCCATCTTCTATATGTGTGAACTTCACATCTTTTTTTTTTTTAGTAAGTTTTAGTGCATGATGAGGTGGTGTTTACCTATAGGATCCACCATCTCTTGGACTGGGCACCATTGATGGTATTTATTGGGCCCCACGTTCTTAAGTAAATCTCAATATTGCTTCAAAAAGGTAGCTATGCATATACAGTTTACAGACAGAATGTTAACATATTAAGCAAGAGTGTGACAACTTATCAGTGCTAAATGTGCCATAAAAAAACCCAGCATGTAAAATTCTTAGCTTTGACAAGTGACAACATATCTGGCAAAATGCATTGTAAACCAAATGTAATTTTTAGCTGCAGTAAATTTTAGACAATCAAAATGATGTTAAAATGTGTGTGTTTCTTACAGTCTAGAGGCTGCTTATTCTGATGGAGGAAAACACTGACAGCATCCTTCATGATCACTGAAAGAACTGTTCTCCTTTCTCCTGCCCCACACTGATCTATCTGATCGGTGCAGTGCAGGGGAGAAAGTCACCAGGACTTGCACGGATGTTGCGCATCCTGTGTAGCTGAAAAAACTTCTGCAAGACTAGCCCTTGGACCTCTTTATGAAAAGAAGAACGACACTCCTGATATGTGAGGTGGCATGGATAGGGTCCCAATCAAACAAAGTTGTTGATTAGCCATTGAACCTTTCAGGTCATGTGATCAGTCACATTCCTGGAAGGAATTTCAAGATGTGGTAATGTATACGATGGATGAGTGTACATATATATATATATATATAAGTGTTTGTGTGTGTGGAGCTGCATGAGTATATAAGAGAGCTGTTGGTGTATGGTATGTAAGAAAGCTGTGTACAAGTATGTAGCAAAACAGTGCGTGTATGTAACAGAGGTGTGAGTGCATACTTCAAAGCTGTAGAAAAGCTATATGTGTTAGAACTGTGTTTGTGTATGGAGGAGAGTTGTGTGTGTATTTCGGAAAATTGCGTGTGTGATAGTAGTAGAGTTGTGTGTATGCAGGAGAGATGTGTGTATGTAGGAAAGAGGGTGGAAACTTATCAATGCTATAGGACCTATGCAAGAACCTAACATGATCAAATTTGACTCATGACAATACAGCTTTAAAAAATGCATTGGCAGCAATTGTACCGATCATCTACTTTCAATGAATTATCAGCAAATTGGTGAAAGTACACCTATTAAAAAAAAAATAACAGCCTCCTCCATATCCCCTCTAGCTGTCCTGTCCATCACCAAGATAGGTGCGTTTTCTGCCATTTTAGGTAGAAGTAATGTTCAACCAATTTGCTTCTAATTTAGACAAAGTAGTAGGAAAGTTTATCAAACAAACTCTACATATGAGCTCTATCTATTTTACAATACGTGTAATATGTATTCACAAAATGTCCATTTTCTATATGTGTGAACTTCACATCTTTTTTTTTTTTAGTAAGTTTTAGTGCATGATGAGGTGGTGTTTACCTATAGGATCCACCATCTCTTGGACTGGGCACCATTGATGGTATTTATTGGGCCCCACGTTCTTAAGTAAATCTCAATATTGCTTCAAAAAGGTAGCTATGCATATACAGTTTACAGACAGAATGTTAACATATTAAGCAAGAGTGTGACAACTTATCAGTGCTAAATGTGCCATAAAAAAACCCAGCATGTAAAATTCTTAGCTTTGACAAGTGACAACATATCTGGCAAAATGCATTGTAAACCAAATGTAATTTTTAGCTGCAGTAAATTTTAGACAATCAAAATGATGTTAAAATGTGTGTGTTTCTTACAGTCTAGAGGCTGCTTATTCTGATGGAGGAAAACACTGACAGCATCCTTCATGATCACTGAAAGAACTGTTCTCCTTTCTCCTGCCCCACACTGATCTATCTGATCGGTGCAGTGCAGGGGAGAAAGTCACCAGGACTTGCACGGATGTTGCGCATCCTGTGTAGCTGAAAAAACTTCTGCAAGACTAGCCCTTGGACCTCTTTATGAAAAGAAGAACGACACTCCTGATATGTGAGGTGGCATGGATAGGGTCCCAATCAAACAAAGTTGTTGATTAGCCATTGAACCTTTCAGGTCATGTGATCAGTCACATTCCTGGAAGGAATTTCAAGATGTGGTAATGTATACGATGGATGAGTGTACATATATATATATATATATAAGTGTTTGTGTGTGTGGAGCTGCATGAGTATATAAGAGAGCTGTTGGTGTATGGTATGTAAGAAAGCTGTGTACAAGTATGTAGCAAAACAGTGCGTGTATGTAACAGAGGTGTGAGTGCATACTTCAAAGCTGTAGAAAAGCTATATGTGTTAGAACTGTGTTTGTGTATGGAGGAGAGTTGTGTGTGTATTTCGGAAAATTGCGTGTGTGATAGTAGTAGAGTTGTGTGTATGCAGGAGAGATGTGTGTATGTAGGAAAGAGGGTGGAAACTTATCAATGCTATAGGACCTATGCAAGAACCTAACATGATCAAATTTGACTCATGACAATACAGCTTTAAAAAATGCATTGGCAGCAATTGTACCGATCATCTACTTTCAATGAATTATCAGCAAATTGGTGAAAGTACACCTATTAAAAAAAAAATAACAGCCTCCTCCATATCCCCTCTAGCTGTCCTGTCCATCACCAAGATAGGTGCGTTTTCTGCCATTTTAGGTAGAAGTAATGTTCAACCAATTTGCTTCTAATTTAGACAAAGTAGTAGGAAAGTTTATCAAACAAACTCTACATATGAGCTCTATCTATTTTACAATACGTGTAATATGTATTCACAAAATGTCCATTTTCTATATGTGTGAACTTCACATCTTTTTTTTTTTTAGTAAGTTTTAGTGCATGATGAGGTGGTGTTTACCTATAGGATCCACCATCTCTTGGACTGGGCACCATTGATGGTATTTATTGGGCCCCACGTTCTTAAGTAAATCTCAATATTGCTTCAAAAAGGTAGCTATGCATATACAGTTTACAGACAGAATGTTAACATATTAAGCAAGAGTGTGACAACTTATCAGTGCTAAATGTGCCATAAAAAAACCCAGCATGTAAAATTCTTAGCTTTGACAAGTGACAACATATCTGGCAAAATGCATTGTAAACCAAATGTAATTTTTAGCTGCAGTAAATTTTAGACAATCAAAATGATGTTAAAATGTGTGTGTTTCTTACAGTCTAGAGGCTGCTTATTCTGAAGGAGGAAAACACTGACAGCATCCTTCATGATCACTGAAAGAACTGTTCTCCTTTCTCCTGCCCCACACTGATCTATCTGATCGGTGCAGTGCAGGGGAGAAAGTCACCAGGACTTGCACGGATGTTGCGCATCCTGTGTAGCTGAAAAAACTTCTGCAAGACTAGCCCTTGGACCTCTTTATGAAAAGAAGAACGACACTCCTGATATGTGAGGTGGCATGGATAGGGTCCCAATCAAACAAAGTTGTTGATTAGCCATTGAACCTTTCAGGTCATGTGATCAGTCACATTCCTGGAAGGAATTTCAAGATGTGGTAATGTATACGATGGATGAGTGTACATATATATATATATATATATATATATATAAGTGTTTGTGTGTGTGGAGCTGCATGAGTATATAAGAGAGCTGTTGGTGTATGTAAGAAAGCTGTGTACAAGTATGTAGCAAAACAGTGCGTGTATGTAACAGAGGTGTGAGTGCATACTTCAAAGCTGTAGAAAAGCTATATGTGTTAGAACTGTGTTTGTGTATGGAGGAGAGTTGTGTGTGTATTTCGGAAAATTGCGTGTGTGATAGTAGTAGAGTTGTGTGTATGCAGGAGAGATGTGTGTATGTAGGAAAGAGGGTGGAAACTTATCAATGCTATAGGACCTATGCAAGAACCTAACATGATCAAATTTGACTCATGACAATACAGCTTTAAAAAATGCATTGGCAGCAATTGTACCGATCATCTACTTTCAATGAATTATCAGCAAATTGGTGAAAGTACACCTATTAAAAAAAAAATAACAGCCTCCTCCATATCCCCTCTAGCTGTCCTGTCCATCACCAAGATAGGTGCGTTTTCTGCCATTTTAGGTAGAAGTAATGTTCAACCAATTTGCTTCTAATTTAGACAAAGTAGTAGGAAAGTTTATCAAACAAACTCTACATATGAGCTCTATCTATTTTACAATACGTGTAATATGTATTCACAAAATGTCCATTTTCTATATGTGTGAACTTCACATCTTTTTTTTTTTTTAGTAAGTTTTAGTGCATGATGAGGTGGTGTTTACCTATAGGATCCACCATCTCTTGGACTGGGCACCATTGATGGTATTTATTGGGCCCCACGTTCTTAAGTAAATCTCAATATTGCTTCAAAAAGGTAGCTATGCATATACAGTTTACAGACAGAATGTTAACATATTAAGCAAGAGTGTGACAACTTATCAGTGCTAAATGTGCCATAAAAAAACCCAGCATGTAAAATTCTTAGCTTTGACAAGTGACAACATATCTGGCAAAATGCATTGTAAACCAAATGTAATTTTTAGCTGCAGTAAATTTTAGACAATCAAAATGATGTTAAAATGTGTGTGTTTCTTACAGTCTAGAGGCTGCTTATTCTGATGGAGGAAAACACTGACAGCATCCTTCATGATCACTGAAAGAACTGTTCTCCTTTCTCCTGCCCCACACTGATCTATCTGATCGGTGCAGTGCAGGGGAGAAAGTCACCAGGACTTGCACGGATGTTGCGCATCCTGTGTAGCTGAAAAAACTTCTGCAAGACTAGCCCTTGGACCTCTTTATGAAAAGAAGAACGACACTCCTGATATGTGAGGTGGCATGGATAGGGTCCCAATCAAACAAAGTTGTTGATTAGCCATTGAACCTTTCAGGTCATGTGATCAGTCACATTCCTGGAAGGAATTTCAAGATGTGGTAATGTATACGATGGATGAGTGTACATATATATATATATATATAAGTGTTTGTGTGTGTGGAGCTGCATGAGTATATAAGAGAGCTGTTGGTGTATGGTATGTAAGAAAGCTGTGTACAAGTATGTAGCAAAACAGTGCGTGTATGTAACAGAGGTGTGAGTGCATACTTCAAAGCTGTAGAAAAGCTATATGTGTTAGAACTGTGTTTGTGTATGGAGGAGAGTTGTGTGTGTATTTCGGAAAATTGCGTGTGTGATAGTAGTAGAGTTGTGTGTATGCAGGAGAGATGTGTGTATGTAGGAAAGAGGGTGGAAACTTATCAATGCTATAGGACCTATGCAAGAACCTAACATGATCAAATTTGACTCATGACAATACAGCTTTAAAAAATGCATTGGCAGCAATTGTACCGATCATCTACTTTCAATGAATTATCAGCAAATTGGTGAAAGTACACCTATTAAAAAAAAAATAACAGCCTCCTCCATATCCCCTCTAGCTGTCCTGTCCATCACCAAGATAGGTGCGTTTTCTGCCATTTTAGGTAGAAGTAATGTTCAACCAATTTGCTTCTAATTTAGACAAAGTAGTAGGAAAGTTTATCAAACAAACTCTACATATGAGCTCTATCTATTTTACAATACGTGTAATATGTATTCACAAAATGTCCATTTTCTATATGTGTGAACTTCACATCTTTTTTTTTTTTAGTAAGTTTTAGTGCATGATGAGGTGGTGTTTACCTATAGGATCCACCATCTCTTGGACTGGGCACCATTGATGGTATTTATTGGGCCCCACGTTCTTAAGTAAATCTCAATATTGCTTCAAAAAGGTAGCTATGCATATACAGTTTACAGACAGAATGTTAACATATTAAGCAAGAGTGTGACAACTTATCAGTGCTAAATGTGCCATAAAAAAACCCAGCATGTAAAATTCTTAGCTTTGACAAGTGACAACATATCTGGCAAAATGCATTGTAAACCAAATGTAATTTTTAGCTGCAGTAAATTTTAGACAATCAAAATGATGTTAAAATGTGTGTGTTTCTTACAGTCTAGAGGCTGCTTATTCTGAAGGAGGAAAACACTGACAGCATCCTTCATGATCACTGAAAGAACTGTTCTCCTTTCTCCTGCCCCACACTGATCTATCTGATCGGTGCAGTGCAGGGGAGAAAGTCACCAGGACTTGCACGGATGTTGCGCATCCTGTGTAGCTGAAAAAACTTCTGCAAGACTAGCCCTTGGACCTCTTTATGAAAAGAAGAACGACACTCCTGATATGTGAGGTGGCATGGATAGGGTCCCAATCAAACAAAGTTGTTGATTAGCCATTGAACCTTTCAGGTCATGTGATCAGTCACATTCCTGGAAGGAATTTCAAGATGTGGTAATGTATACGATGGATGAGTGTACATATATATATATATATATATATATATATAAGTGTTTGTGTGTGTGGAGCTGCATGAGTATATAAGAGAGCTGTTGGTGTATGTAAGAAAGCTGTGTACAAGTATGTAGCAAAACAGTGCGTGTATGTAACAGAGGTGTGAGTGCATACTTCAAAGCTGTAGAAAAGCTATATGTGTTAGAACTGTGTTTGTGTATGGAGGAGAGTTGTGTGTGTATTTCGGAAAATTGCGTGTGTGATAGTAGTAGAGTTGTGTGTATGCAGGAGAGATGTGTGTATGTAGGAAAGAGGGTGGAAACTTATCAATGCTATAGGACCTATGCAAGAACCTAACATGATCAAATTTGACTCATGACAATACAGCTTTAAAAAATGCATTGGCAGCAATTGTACCGATCATCTACTTTCAATGAATTATCAGCAAATTGGTGAAAGTACACCTATTAAAAAAAAAATAACAGCCTCCTCCATATCCCCTCTAGCTGTCCTGTCCATCACCAAGATAGGTGCGTTTTCTGCCATTTTAGGTAGAAGTAATGTTCAACCAATTTGCTTCTAATTTAGACAAAGTAGTAGGAAAGTTTATCAAACAAACTCTACATATGAGCTCTATCTATTTTACAATACGTGTAATATGTATTCACAAAATGTCCATTTTCTATATGTGTGAACTTCACATCTTTTTTTTTTTTTAGTAAGTTTTAGTGCATGATGAGGTGGTGTTTACCTATAGGATCCACCATCTCTTGGACTGGGCACCATTGATGGTATTTATTGGGCCCCACGTTCTTAAGTAAATCTCAATATTGCTTCAAAAAGGTAGCTATGCATATACAGTTTACAGACAGAATGTTAACATATTAAGCAAGAGTGTGACAACTTATCAGTGCTAAATGTGCCATAAAAAAACCCAGCATGTAAAATTCTTAGCTTTGACAAGTGACAACATATCTGGCAAAATGCATTGTAAACCAAATGTAATTTTTAGCTGCAGTAAATTTTAGACAATCAAAATGATGTTAAAATGTGTGTGTTTCTTACAGTCTAGAGGCTGCTTATTCTGATGGAGGAAAACACTGACAGCATCCTTCATGATCACTGAAAGAACTGTTCTCCTTTCTCCTGCCCCACACTGATCTATCTGATCGGTGCAGTGCAGGGGAGAAAGTCACCAGGACTTGCACGGATGTTGCGCATCCTGTGTAGCTGAAAAAACTTCTGCAAGACTAGCCCTTGGACCTCTTTATGAAAAGAAGAACGACACTCCTGATATGTGAGGTGGCATGGATAGGGTCCCAATCAAACAAAGTTGTTGATTAGCCATTGAACCTTTCAGGTCATGTGATCAGTCACATTCCTGGAAGGAATTTCAAGATGTGGTAATGTATACGATGGATGAGTGTACATATATATATATATATATAAGTGTTTGTGTGTGTGGAGCTGCATGAGTATATAAGAGAGCTGTTGGTGTATGGTATGTAAGAAAGCTGTGTACAAGTATGTAGCAAAACAGTGCGTGTATGTAACAGAGGTGTGAGTGCATACTTCAAAGCTGTAGAAAAGCTATATGTGTTAGAACTGTGTTTGTGTATGGAGGAGAGTTGTGTGTGTATTTCGGAAAATTGCGTGTGTGATAGTAGTAGAGTTGTGTGTATGCAGGAGAGATGTGTGTATGTAGGAAAGAGGGTGGAAACTTATCAATGCTATAGGACCTATGCAAGAACCTAACATGATCAAATTTGACTCATGACAATACAGCTTTAAAAAATGCATTGGCAGCAATTGTACCGATCATCTACTTTCAATGAATTATCAGCAAATTGGTGAAAGTACACCTATTAAAAAAAAAATAACAGCCTCCTCCATATCCCCTCTAGCTGTCCTGTCCATCACCAAGATAGGTGCGTTTTCTGCCATTTTAGGTAGAAGTAATGTTCAACCAATTTGCTTCTAATTTAGACAAAGTAGTAGGAAAGTTTATCAAACAAACTCTACATATGAGCTCTATCTATTTTACAATACGTGTAATATGTATTCACAAAATGTCCATTTTCTATATGTGTGAACTTCACATCTTTTTTTTTTTTAGTAAGTTTTAGTGCATGATGAGGTGGTGTTTACCTATAGGATCCACCATCTCTTGGACTGGGCACCATTGATGGTATTTATTGGGCCCCACGTTCTTAAGTAAATCTCAATATTGCTTCAAAAAGGTAGCTATGCATATACAGTTTACAGACAGAATGTTAACATATTAAGCAAGAGTGTGACAACTTATCAGTGCTAAATGTGCCATAAAAAAACCCAGCATGTAAAATTCTTAGCTTTGACAAGTGACAACATATCTGGCAAAATGCATTGTAAACCAAATGTAATTTTTAGCTGCAGTAAATTTTAGACAATCAAAATGATGTTAAAATGTGTGTGTTTCTTACAGTCTAGAGGCTGCTTATTCTGATGGAGGAAAACACTGACAGCATCCTTCATGATCACTGAAAGAACTGTTCTCCTTTCTCCTGCCCCACACTGATCTATCTGATCGGTGCAGTGCAGGGGAGAAAGTCACCAGGACTTGCACGGATGTTGCGCATCCTGTGTAGCTGAAAAAACTTCTGCAAGACTAGCCCTTGGACCTCTTTATGAAAAGAAGAACGACACTCCTGATATGTGAGGTGGCATGGATAGGGTCCCAATCAAACAAAGTTGTTGATTAGCCATTGAACCTTTCAGGTCATGTGATCAGTCACATTCCTGGAAGGAATTTCAAGATGTGGTAATGTATACGATGGATGAGTGTACATATATATATATATATATATATATAAGTGTTTGTGTGTGTGGAGCTGCATGAGTATATAAGAGAGCTGTTGGTGTATGTAAGAAAGCTGTGTACAAGTATGTAGCAAAACAGTGCGTGTATGTAACAGAGGTGTGAGTGCATACTTCAAAGCTGTAGAAAAGCTATATGTGTTAGAACTGTGTTTGTGTATGGAGGAGAGTTGTGTGTGTATTTCGGAAAATTGCGTGTGTGATAGTAGTAGAGTTGTGTGTATGCAGGAGAGATGTGTGTATGTAGGAAAGAGGGTGGAAACTTATCAATGCTATAGGACCTATGCAAGAACCTAACATGATCAAATTTGACTCATGACAATACAGCTTTAAAAAATGCATTGGCAGCAATTGTACCGATCATCTACTTTCAATGAATTATCAGCAAATTGGTGAAAGTACACCTATTAAAAAAAAAATAACAGCCTCCTCCATATCCCCTCTAGCTGTCCTGTCCATCACCAAGATAGGTGCGTTTTCTGCCATTTTAGGTAGAAGTAATGTTCAACCAATTTGCTTCTAATTTAGACAAAGTAGTAGGAAAGTTTATCAAACAAACTCTACATATGAGCTCTATCTATTTTACAATACGTGTAATATGTATTCACAAAATGTCCATCTTCTATATGTGTGAACTTCACATCTTTTTTTTTTTTAGTAAGTTTTAGTGCATGATGAGGTGGTGTTTACCTATAGGATCCACCATCTCTTGGACTGGGCACCATTGATGGTATTTATTGGGCCCCACGTTCTTAAGTAAATCTCAATATTGCTTCAAAAAGGTAGCTATGCATATACAGTTTACAGACAGAATGTTAACATATTAAGCAAGAGTGTGACAACTTATCAGTGCTAAATGTGCCATAAAAAAACCCAGCATGTAAAATTCTTAGCTTTGACAAGTGACAACATATCTGGCAAAATGCATTGTAAACCAAATGTAATTTTTAGCTGCAGTAAATTTTAGACAATCAAAATGATGTTAAAATGTGTGTGTTTCTTACAGTCTAGAGGCTGCTTATTCTGATGGAGGAAAACACTGACAGCATCCTTCATGATCACTGAAAGAACTGTTCTCCTTTCTCCTGCCCCACACTGATCTATCTGATCGGTGCAGTGCAGGGGAGAAAGTCACCAGGACTTGCACGGATGTTGCGCATCCTGTGTAGCTGAAAAAACTTCTGCAAGACTAGCCCTTGGACCTCTTTATGAAAAGAAGAACGACACTCCTGATATGTGAGGTGGCATGGATAGGGTCCCAATCAAACAAAGTTGTTGATTAGCCATTGAACCTTTCAGGTCATGTGATCAGTCACATTCCTGGAAGGAATTTCAAGATGTGGTAATGTATACGATGGATGAGTGTACATATATATATATATATATAAGTGTTTGTGTGTGTGGAGCTGCATGAGTATATAAGAGAGCTGTTGGTGTATGGTATGTAAGAAAGCTGTGTACAAGTATGTAGCAAAACAGTGCGTGTATGTAACAGAGGTGTGAGTGCATACTTCAAAGCTGTAGAAAAGCTATATGTGTTAGAACTGTGTTTGTGTATGGAGGAGAGTTGTGTGTGTATTTCGGAAAATTGCGTGTGTGATAGTAGTAGAGTTGTGTGTATGCAGGAGAGATGTGTGTATGTAGGAAAGAGGGTGGAAACTTATCAATGCTATAGGACCTATGCAAGAACCTAACATGATCAAATTTGACTCATGACAATACAGCTTTAAAAAATGCATTGGCAGCAATTGTACCGATCATCTACTTTCAATGAATTATCAGCAAATTGGTGAAAGTACACCTATTAAAAAAAAAATAACAGCCTCCTCCATATCCCCTCTAGCTGTCCTGTCCATCACCAAGATAGGTGCGTTTTCTGCCATTTTAGGTAGAAGTAATGTTCAACCAATTTGCTTCTAATTTAGACAAAGTAGTAGGAAAGTTTATCAAACAAACTCTACATATGAGCTCTATCTATTTTACAATACGTGTAATATGTATTCACAAAATGTCCATTTTCTATATGTGTGAACTTCACATCTTTTTTTTTTTTAGTAAGTTTTAGTGCATGATGAGGTGGTGTTTACCTATAGGATCCACCATCTCTTGGACTGGGCACCATTGATGGTATTTATTGGGCCCCACGTTCTTAAGTAAATCTCAATATTGCTTCAAAAAGGTAGCTATGCATATACAGTTTACAGACAGAATGTTAACATATTAAGCAAGAGTGTGACAACTTATCAGTGCTAAATGTGCCATAAAAAAACCCAGCATGTAAAATTCTTAGCTTTGACAAGTGACAACATATCTGGCAAAATGCATTGTAAACCAAATGTAATTTTTAGCTGCAGTAAATTTTAGACAATCAAAATGATGTTAAAATGTGTGTGTTTCTTACAGTCTAGAGGCTGCTTATTCTGATGGAGGAAAACACTGACAGCATCCTTCATGATCACTGAAAGAACTGTTCTCCTTTCTCCTGCCCCACACTGATCTATCTGATCGGTGCAGTGCAGGGGAGAAAGTCACCAGGACTTGCACGGATGTTGCGCATCCTGTGTAGCTGAAAAAACTTCTGCAAGACTAGCCCTTGGACCTCTTTATGAAAAGAAGAACGACACTCCTGATATGTGAGGTGGCATGGATAGGGTCCCAATCAAACAAAGTTGTTGATTAGCCATTGAACCTTTCAGGTCATGTGATCAGTCACATTCCTGGAAGGAATTTCAAGATGTGGTAATGTATACGATGGATGAGTGTACATATATATATATATATATATATATATATAAGTGTTTGTGTGTGTGGAGCTGCATGAGTATATAAGAGAGCTGTTGGTGTATGTAAGAAAGCTGTGTACAAGTATGTAGCAAAACAGTGCGTGTATGTAACAGAGGTGTGAGTGCATACTTCAAAGCTGTAGAAAAGCTATATGTGTTAGAACTGTGTTTGTGTATGGAGGAGAGTTGTGTGTGTATTTCGGAAAATTGCGTGTGTGATAGTAGTAGAGTTGTGTGTATGCAGGAGAGATGTGTGTATGTAGGAAAGAGGGTGGAAACTTATCAATGCTATAGGACCTATGCAAGAACCTAACATGATCAAATTTGACTCATGACAATACAGCTTTAAAAAATGCATTGGCAGCAATTGTACCGATCATCTACTTTCAATGAATTATCAGCAAATTGGTGAAAGTACACCTATTAAAAAAAAAATAACAGCCTCCTCCATATCCCCTCTAGCTGTCCTGTCCATCACCAAGATAGGTGCGTTTTCTGCCATTTTAGGTAGAAGTAATGTTCAACCAATTTGCTTCTAATTTAGACAAAGTAGTAGGAAAGTTTATCAAACAAACTCTACATATGAGCTCTATCTATTTTACAATACGTGTAATATGTATTCACAAAATGTCCATCTTCTATATGTGTGAACTTCACATCTTTTTTTTTTTTAGTAAGTTTTAGTGCATGATGAGGTGGTGTTTACCTATAGGATCCACCATCTCTTGGACTGGGCACCATTGATGGTATTTATTGGGCCCCACGTTCTTAAGTAAATCTCAATATTGCTTCAAAAAGGTAGCTATGCATATACAGTTTACAGACAGAATGTTAACATATTAAGCAAGAGTGTGACAACTTATCAGTGCTAAATGTGCCATAAAAAAACCCAGCATGTAAAATTCTTAGCTTTGACAAGTGACAACATATCTGGCAAAATGCATTGTAAACCAAATGTAATTTTTAGCTGCAGTAAATTTTAGACAATCAAAATGATGTTAAAATGTGTGTGTTTCTTACAGTCTAGAGGCTGCTTATTCTGATGGAGGAAAACACTGACAGCATCCTTCATGATCACTGAAAGAACTGTTCTCCTTTCTCCTGCCCCACACTGATCTATCTGATCGGTGCAGTGCAGGGGAGAAAGTCACCAGGACTTGCACGGATGTTGCGCATCCTGTGTAGCTGAAAAAACTTCTGCAAGACTAGCCCTTGGACCTCTTTATGAAAAGAAGAACGACACTCCTGATATGTGAGGTGGCAAGGATAGGGTCCCAATCAAACAAAGTTGTTGATTAGCCATTGAACCTTTCAGGTCATGTGATCAGTCACATTCCTGGAAGGAATTTCAAGATGTGGTAATGTATACGATGGATGAGTGTACATATATATATATATATATAAGTGTTTGTGTGTGTGGAGCTGCATGAGTATATAAGAGAGCTGTTGGTGTATGGTATGTAAGAAAGCTGTGTACAAGTATGTAGCAAAACAGTGCGTGTATGTAACAGAGGTGTGAGTGCATACTTCAAAGCTGTAGAAAAGCTATATGTGTTAGAACTGTGTTTGTGTATGGAGGAGAGTTGTGTGTGTATTTCGGAAAATTGCGTGTGTGATAGTAGTAGAGTTGTGTGTATGCAGGAGAGATGTGTGTATGTAGGAAAGAGGGTGGAAACTTATCAATGCTATAGGACCTATGCAAGAACCTAACATGATCAAATTTGACTCATGACAATACAGCTTTAAAAAATGCATTGGCAGCAATTGTACCGATCATCTACTTTCAATGAATTATCAGCAAATTGGTGAAAGTACACCTATTAAAAAAAAAATAACAGCCTCCTCCATATCCCCTCTAGCTGTCCTGTCCATCACCAAGATAGGTGCGTTTTCTGCCATTTTAGGTAGAAGTAATGTTCAACCAATTTGCTTCTAATTTAGACAAAGTAGTAGGAAAGTTTATCAAACAAACTCTACATATGAGCTCTATCTATTTTACAATACGTGTAATATGTATTCACAAAATGTCCATTTTCTATATGTGTGAACTTCACATCTTTTTTTTTTTTAGTAAGTTTTAGTGCATGATGAGGTGGTGTTTACCTATAGGATCCACCATCTCTTGGACTGGGCACCATTGATGGTATTTATTGGGCCCCACGTTCTTAAGTAAATCTCAATATTGCTTCAAAAAGGTAGCTATGCATATACAGTTTACAGACAGAATGTTAACATATTAAGCAAGAGTGTGACAACTTATCAGTGCTAAATGTGCCATAAAAAAAGCCAGCATGTAAAATTCTTAGCTTTGACAAGTGACAACATATCTGGCAAAATGCATTGTAAACCAAATGTAATTTTTAGCTGCAGTAAATTTTAGACAATCAAAATGATGTTAAAATGTGTGTGTTTCTTACAGTCTAGAGGCTGCTTATTCTGATGGAGGAAAACACTGACAGCATCCTTCATGATCACTGAAAGAACTGTTCTCCTTTCTCCTGCCCCACACTGATCTATCTGATCGGTGCAGTGCAGGGGAGAAAGTCACCAGGACTTGCACGGATGTTGCGCATCCTGTGTAGCTGAAAAAACTTCTGCAAGACTAGCCCTTGGACCTCTTTATGAAAAGAAGAACGACACTCCTGATATGTGAGGTGGCATGGATAGGGTCCCAATCAAACAAAGTTGTTGATTAGCCATTGAACCTTTCAGGTCATGTGATCAGTCACATTCCTGGAAGGAATTTCAAGATGTGGTAATGTATACGATGGATGAGTGTACATATATATATATATATATAAGTGTTTGTGTGTGTGGAGCTGCATGAGTATATAAGAGAGCTGTTGGTGTATGGTATGTAAGAAAGCTGTGTACAAGTATGTAGCAAAACAGTGCGTGTATGTAACAGAGGTGTGAGTGCATACTTCAAAGCTGTAGAAAAGCTATATGTGTTAGAACTGTGTTTGTGTATGGAGGAGAGTTGTGTGTGTATTTCGGAAAATTGCGTGTGTGATAGTAGTAGAGTTGTGTGTATGCAGGAGAGATGTGTGTATGTAGGAAAGAGGGTGGAAACTTATCAATGCTATAGGACCTATGCAAGAACCTAACATGATCAAATTTGACTCATGACAATACAGCTTTAAAAAATGCATTGGCAGCAATTGTACCGATCATCTACTTTCAATGAATTATCAGCAAATTGGTGAAAGTACACCTATTAAAAAAAAAATAACAGCCTCCTCCATATCCCCTCTAGCTGTCCTGTCCATCACCAAGATAGGTGCGTTTTCTGCCATTTTAGGTAGAAGTAATGTTCAACCAATTTGCTTCTAATTTAGACAAAGTAGTAGGAAAGTTTATCAAACAAACTCTACATATGAGCTCTATCTATTTTACAATACGTGTAATATGTATTCACAAAATGTCCATTTTCTATATGTGTGAACTTCACATCTTTTTTTTTTTTAGTAAGTTTTAGTGCATGATGAGGTGGTGTTTACCTATAGGATCCACCATCTCTTGGACTGGGCACCATTGATGGTATTTATTGGGCCCCACGTTCTTAAGTAAATCTCAATATTGCTTCAAAAAGGTAGCTATGCATATACAGTTTACAGACAGAATGTTAACATATTAAGCAAGAGTGTGACAACTTATCAGTGCTAAATGTGCCATAAAAAAACCCAGCATGTAAAATTCTTAGCTTTGACAAGTGACAACATATCTGGCAAAATGCATTGTAAACCAAATGTAATTTTTAGCTGCAGTAAATTTTAGACAATCAAAATGATGTTAAAATGTGTGTGTTTCTTACAGTCTAGAGGCTGCTTATTCTGATGGAGGAAAACACTGACAGCATCCTTCATGATCACTGAAAGAACTGTTCTCCTTTCTCCTGCCCCACACTGATCTATCTGATCGGTGCAGTGCAGGGGAGAAAGTCACCAGGACTTGCACGGATGTTGCGCATCCTGTGTAGCTGAAAAAACTTCTGCAAGACTAGCCCTTGGACCTCTTTATGAAAAGAAGAACGACACTCCTGATATGTGAGGTGGCATGGATAGGGTCCCAATCAAACAAAGTTGTTGATTAGCCATTGAACCTTTCAGGTCATGTGATCAGTCACATTCCTGGAAGGAATTTCAAGATGTGGTAATGTATACGATGGATGAGTGTACATATATATATATATATATATATATATATATAAGTGTTTGTGTGTGTGGAGCTGCATGAGTATATAAGAGAGCTGTTGGTGTATGTAAGAAAGCTGTGTACAAGTATGTAGCAAAACAGTGCGTGTATGTAACAGAGGTGTGAGTGCATACTTCAAAGCTGTAGAAAAGCTATATGTGTTAGAACTGTGTTTGTGTATGGAGGAGAGTTGTGTGTGTATTTCGGAAAATTGCGTGTGTGATAGTAGTAGAGTTGTGTGTATGCAGGAGAGATGTGTGTATGTAGGAAAGAGGGTGGAAACTTATCAATGCTATAGGACCTATGCAAGAACCTAACATGATCAAATTTGACTCATGACAATACAGCTTTAAAAAATGCATTGGCAGCAATTGTACCGATCATCTACTTTCAATGAATTATCAGCAAATTGGTGAAAGTACACCTATTAAAAAAAAAATAACAGCCTCCTCCATATCCCCTCTAGCTGTCCTGTCCATCACCAAGATAGGTGCGTTTTCTGCCATTTTAGGTAGAAGTAATGTTCAACCAATTTGCTTCTAATTTAGACAAAGTAGTAGGAAAGTTTATCAAACAAACTCTACATATGAGCTCTATCTATTTTACAATACGTGTAATATGTATTCACAAAATGTCCATTTTCTATATGTGTGAACTTCACATCTTTTTTTTTTTTTAGTAAGTTTTAGTGCATGATGAGGTGGTGTTTACCTATAGGATCCACCATCTCTTGGACTGGGCACCATTGATGGTATTTATTGGGCCCCACGTTCTTAAGTAAATCTCAATATTGCTTCAAAAAGGTAGCTATGCATATACAGTTTACAGACAGAATGTTAACATATTAAGCAAGAGTGTGACAACTTATCAGTGCTAAATGTGCCATAAAAAAACCCAGCATGTAAAATTCTTAGCTTTGACAAGTGACAACATATCTGGCAAAATGCATTGTAAACCAAATGTAATTTTTAGCTGCAGTAAATTTTAGACAATCAAAATGATGTTAAAATGTGTGTGTTTCTTACAGTCTAGAGGCTGCTTATTCTGATGGAGGAAAACACTGACAGCATCCTTCATGATCACTGAAAGAACTGTTCTCCTTTCTCCTGCCCCACACTGATCTATCTGATCGGTGCAGTGCAGGGGAGAAAGTCACCAGGACTTGCACGGATGTTGCGCATCCTGTGTAGCTGAAAAAACTTCTGCAAGACTAGCCCTTGGACCTCTTTATGAAAAGAAGAACGACACTCCTGATATGTGAGGTGGCATGGATAGGGTCCCAATCAAACAAAGTTGTTGATTAGCCATTGAACCTTTCAGGTCATGTGATCAGTCACATTCCTGGAAGGAATTTCAAGATGTGGTAATGTATACGATGGATGAGTGTACATATATATATATATATATATAAGTGTTTGTGTGTGTGGAGCTGCATGAGTATTTAAGAGAGCTGTTGGTGTATGGTATGTAAGAAAGCTGTGTACAAGTATGTAGCAAAACAGTGCGTGTATGTAACAGAGGTGTGAGTGCATACTTCAAAGCTGTAGAAAAGCTATATGTGTTAGAACTGTGTTTGTGTATGGAGGAGAGTTGTGTGTGTATTTCGGAAAATTGCGTGTGTGATAGTAGTAGAGTTGTGTGTATGCAGGAGAGATGTGTGTATGTAGGAAAGAGGGTGGAAACTTATCAATGCTATAGGACCTATGCAAGAACCTAACATGATCAAATTTGACTCATGACAATACAGCTTTAAAAAATGCATTGGCAGCAATTGTACCGATCATCTACTTTCAATGAATTATCAGCAAATTGGTGAAAGTACACCTATTAAAAAAAAAATAACAGCCTCCTCCATATCCCCTCTAGCTGTCCTGTCCATCACCAAGATAGGTGCGTTTTCTGCCATTTTAGGTAGAAGTAATGTTCAACCAATTTGCTTCTAATTTAGACAAAGTAGTAGGAAAGTTTATCAAACAAACTCTACATATGAGCTCTATCTATTTTACAATACGTGTAATATGTATTCACAAAATGTCCATTTTCTATATGTGTGAACTTCACATCTTTTTTTTTTTTAGTAAGTTTTAGTGCATGATGAGGTGGTGTTTACCTATAGGATCCACCATCTCTTGGACTGGGCACCATTGATGGTATTTATTGGGCCCCACGTTCTTAAGTAAATCTCAATATTGCTTCAAAAAGGTAGCTATGCATATACAGTTTACAGACAGAATGTTAACATATTAAGCAAGAGTGTGACAACTTATCAGTGCTAAATGTGCCATAAAAAAACCCAGCATGTAAAATTCTTAGCTTTGACAAGTGACAACATATCTGGCAAAATGCATTGTAAACCAAATGTAATTTTTAGCTGCAGTAAATTTTAGACAATCAAAATGATGTTAAAATGTGTGTGTTTCTTACAGTCTAGAGGCTGCTTATTCTGATGGAGGAAAACACTGACAGCATCCTTCATGATCACTGAAAGAACTGTTCTCCTTTCTCCTGCCCCACACTGATCTATCTGATCGGTGCAGTGCAGGGGAGAAAGTCACCAGGACTTGCACGGATGTTGCGCATCCTGTGTAGCTGAAAAAACTTCTGCAAGACTAGCCCTTGGACCTCTTTATGAAAAGAAGAACGACACTCCTGATATGTGAGGTGGCATGGATAGGGTCCCAATCAAACAAAGTTGTTGATTAGCCATTGAACCTTTCAGGTCATGTGATCAGTCACATTCCTGGAAGGAATTTCAAGATGTGGTAATGTATACGATGGATGAGTGTACATATATATATATATATATAAGTGTTTGTGTGTGTGGAGCTGCATGAGTATATAAGAGAGCTGTTGGTGTATGGTATGTAAGAAAGCTGTGTACAAGTATGTAGCAAAACAGTGCGTGTATGTAACAGAGGTGTGAGTGCATACTTCAAAGCTGTAGAAAAGCTATATGTGTTAGAACTGTGTTTGTGTATGGAGGAGAGTTGTGTGTGTATTTCGGAAAATTGCGTGTGTGATAGTAGTAGAGTTGTGTGTATGCAGGAGAGATGTGTGTATGTAGGAAAGAGGGTGGAAACTTATCAATGCTATAGGACCTATGCAAGAACCTAACATGATCAAATTTGACTCATGACAATACAGCTTTAAAAAATGCATTGGCAGCAATTGTACCGATCATCTACTTTCAATGAATTATCAGCAAATTGGTGAAAGTACACCTATTAAAAAAAAAATAACAGCCTCCTCCATATCCCCTCTAGCTGTCCTGTCCATCACCAAGATAGGTGCGTTTTCTGCCATTTTAGGTAGAAGTAATGTTCAACCAATTTGCTTCTAATTTAGACAAAGTAGTAGGAAAGTTTATCAAACAAACTCTACATATCAGCTCTATCTATTTTACAATACGTGTAATATGTATTCACAAAATGTCCATTTTCTATATGTGTGAACTTCACATCTTTTTTTTTTTTTAGTAAGTTTTAGTGCATGATGAGGTGGTGTTTACCTATAGGATCCACCATCTCTTGGACTGGGCACCATTGATGGTATTTATTGGGCCCCACGTTCTTAAGTAAATCTCAATATTGCTTCAAAAAGGTAGCTATGCATATACAGTTTACAGACAGAATGTTAACATATTAAGCAAGAGTGTGACAACTTATCAGTGCTAAATGTGCCATAAAAAAACCCAGCATGTAAAATTCTTAGCTTTGACAAGTGACAACATATCTGGCAAAATGCATTGTAAACCAAATGTAATTTTTAGCTGCAGTAAATTTTAGACAATCAAAATGATGTTAAAATGTGTGTGTTTCTTACAGTCTAGAGGCTGCTTATTCTGATGGAGGAAAACACTGACAGCATCCTTCATGATCACTGAAAGAACTGTTCTCCTTTCTCCTGCCCCACACTGATCTATCTGATCGGTGCAGTGCAGGGGAGAAAGTCACCAGGACTTGCACGGATGTTGCGCATCCTGTGTAGCTGAAAAAACTTCTGCAAGACTAGCCCTTGGACCTCTTTATGAAAAGAAGAACGACACTCCTGATATGTGAGGGGGCATGGATAGGGTCCCAATCAAACAAAGTTGTTGATTAGCCATTGAACCTTTCAGGTCATGTGATCAGTCACATTCCTGGAAGGAATTTCAAGATGTGGTAATGTATACGATGGATGAGTGTACATATATATATATATATATAAGTGTTTGTGTGTGTGGAGCTGCATGAGTATATAAGAGAGCTGTTGGTGTATGGTATGTAAGAAAGCTGTGTACAAGTATGTAGCAAAACAGTGCGTGTATGTAACAGAGGTGTGAGTGCATACTTCAAAGCTGTAGAAAAGCTATATGTGTTAGAACTGTGTTTGTGTATGGAGGAGAGTTGTGTGTGTATTTCGGAAAATTGCGTGTGTGATAGTAGTAGAGTTGTGTGTATGCAGGAGAGATGTGTGTATGTAGGAAAGAGGGTGGAAACTTATCAATGCTATAGGACCTATGCAAGAACCTAACATGATCAAATTTGACTCATGACAATACAGCTTTAAAAAATGCATTGGCAGCAATTGTACTGATCATCTACTTTCAATGAATTATCAGCAAATTGGTGAAAGTACACCTATTAAAAAAAAAATAACAGCCTCCTCCATATCCCCTCTAGCTGTCCTGTCCATCACCAAGATAGGTGCGTTTTCTGCCATTTTAGGTAGAAGTAATGTTCAACCAATTTGCTTCTAATTTAGACAAAGTAGTAGGAAAGTTTATCAAACAAACTCTACATATGAGCTCTATCTATTTTACAATACGTGTAATATGTATTCACAAAATGTCCATTTTCTATATGTGTGAACTTCACATCTTTTTTTTTTTTTAGTAAGTTTTAGTGCATGATGAGGTGGTGTTTACCTATAGGATCCACCATCTCTTGGACTGGGCACCATTGATGGTATTTATTGGGCCCCACGTTCTTAAGTAAATCTCAATATTGCTTCAAAAAGGTAGCTATGCATATACAGTTTACAGACAGAATGTTAACATATTAAGCAAGAGTGTGACAACTTATCAGTGCTAAATGTGCCATAAAAAAACCCAGCATGTAAAATTCTTAGCTTTGACAAGTGACAACATATCTGGCAAAATGCATTGTAAACCAAATGTAATTTTTAGCTGCAGTAAATTTTAGACAATCAAAATGATGTTAAAATGTGTGTGTTTCTTACAGTCTAGAGGCTGCTTATTCTGATGGAGGAAAACACTGACAGCATCCTTCATGATCACTGAAAGAACTGTTCTCCTTTCTCCTGCCCCACACTGATCTATCTGATCGGTGCAGTGCAGGGGAGAAAGTCACCAGGACTTGCACGGATGTTGCGCATCCTGTGTAGCTGAAAAAACTTCTGCAAGACTAGCCCTTGGACCTCTTTATGAAAAGAAGAACGACACTCCTGATATGTGAGGTGGCATGGATAGGGTCCCAATCAAACAAAGTTGTTGATTAGCCATTGAACCTTTCAGGTCATGTGATCAGTTACATTCCTGGAAGGAATTTCAAGATGTGGTAATGTATACGATGGATGAGTGTACATATATATATATATATATAAGTGTTTGTGTGTGTGGAGCTGCATGAGTATATAAGAGAGCTGTTGGTGTATGTAAGAAAGCTGTGTACAAGTATGTAGCAAAACAGTGCGTGTATGTAACAGAGGTGTGAGTGCATACTTCAAAGCTGTAGAAAAGCTATATGTGTTAGAACTGTGTTTGTGTATGGAGGAGAGTTGTGTGTGTATTTCGGAAAATTGCGTGTGTGATAGTAGTAGAGTTGTGTGTATGCAGGAGAGATGTGTGTATGTAGGAAAGAGGGTGGAAACTTATCAATGCTATAGGACCTATGCAAGAACCTAACATGATCAAATTTGACTCATGACAATACAGCTTTAAAAAATGCATTGGCAGCAATTGTACCGATCATCTACTTTCAATGAATTATCAGCAAATTGGTGAAAGTACACCTATTAAAAAAAAAATAACAGCCTCCTCCATATCCCCTCTAGCTGTCCTGTCCATCACCAAGATAGGTGCGTTTTCTGCCATTTTAGGTAGAAGTAATGTTCAACCAATTTGCTTCTAATTTAGACAAAGTAGTAGGAAAGTTTATCAAACAAACTCTACATATGAGCTCTATCTATTTTACAATACGTGTAATATGTATTCACAAAATGTCCATTTTCTATATGTGTGAACTTCACATCTTTTTTTTTTTTTAGTAAGTTTTAGTGCATGATGAGGTGGTGTTTACCTATAGGATCCACCATCTCTTGGACTGGGCACCATTGATGGTATTTATTGGGCCCCACGTTCTTAAGTAAATCTCAATATTGCTTCAAAAAGGTAGCTATGCATATACAGTTTACAGACAGAATGTTAACATATTAAGCAAGAGTGTGACAACTTATCAGTGCTAAATGTGCCATAAAAAAACCCAGCATGTAAAATTCTTAGCTTTGACAAGTGACAACATATCTGGCAAAATGCATTGTAAACCAAATGTAATTTTTAGCTGCAGTAAATTTTAGACAATCAAAATGATGTTAAAATGTGTGTGTTTCTTACAGTCTAGAGGCTGCTTATTCTGATGGAGGAAAACACTGACAGCATCCTTCATGATCACTGAAAGAACTGTTCTCCTTTCTCCTGCCCCACACTGATCTATCTGATCGGTGCAGTGCAGGGGAGAAAGTCACCAGGACTTGCACGGATGTTGCGCATCCTGTGTAGCTGAAAAAACTTCTGCAAGACTAGCCCTTGGACCTCTTTATGAAAAGAAGAACGACACTCCTGATATGTGAGGTGGCATGGATAGGGTCCCAATCAAACAAAGTTGTTGATTAGCCATTGAACCTTTCAGGTCATGTGATCAGTCACATTCCTGGAAGGAATTTCAAGATGTGGTAATGTATACGATGGATGAGTGTACATATATATATATATATATATATAAGTGTTTGTGTGTGTGGAGCTGCATGAGTATATAAGAGAGCTGTTGGTGTATGTAAGAAAGCTGTGTACAAGTATGTAGCAAAACAGTGCGTGTATGTAACAGAGGTGTGAGTGCATACTTCAAAGCTGTAGAAAAGCTATATGTGTTAGAACTGTGTTTGTGTATGGAGGAGAGTTGTGTGTGTATTTCGGAAAATTGCGTGTGTGATAGTAGTAGAGTTGTGTGTATGCAGGAGAGATGTGTGTATGTAGGAAAGAGGGTGGAAACTTATCAATGCTATAGGACCTATGCAAGAACCTAACATGATCAAATTTGACTCATGACAATACAGCTTTAAAAAATGCATTGGCAGCAATTGTACCGATCATCTACTTTCAATGAATTATCAGCAAATTGGTGAAAGTACACCTATTAAAAAAAAAATAACAGCCTCCTCCATATCCCCTCTAGCTGTCCTGTCCATCACCAAGATAGGTGCGTTTTCTGCCATTTTAGGTAGAAGTAATGTTCAACCAATTTGCTTCTAATTTAGACAAAGTAGTAGGAAAGTTTATCAAACAAACTCTACATATGAGCTCTATCTATTTTACAATACGTGTAATATGTATTCACAAAATGTCCATTTTCTATATGTGTGAACTTCACATCTTTTTTTTTTTTTAGTAAGTTTTAGTGCATGATGAGGTGGTGTTTACCTATAGGATCCACCATCTCTTGGACTGGGCACCATTGATGGTATTTATTGGGCCCCACGTTCTTAAGTAAATCTCAATATTGCTTCAAAAAGGTAGCTATGCATATACAGTTTACAGACAGAATGTTAACATATTAAGCAAGAGTGTGACAACTTATCAGTGCTAAATGTGCCATAAAAAAACCCAGCATGTAAAATTCTTAGCTTTGACAAGTGACAACATATCTGGCAAAATGCATTGTAAACCAAATGTAATTTTTAGCTGCAGTAAATTTTAGACAATCAAAATGATGTTAAAATGTGTGTGTTTCTTACAGTCTAGAGGCTGCTTATTCTGATGGAGGAAAACACTGACAGCATCCTTCATGATCACTGAAAGAACTGTTCTCCTTTCTCCTGCCCCACACTGATCTATCTGATCGGTGCAGTGCAGGGGAGAAAGTCACCAGGACTTGCACGGATGTTGCGCATCCTGTGTAGCTGAAAAAACTTCTGCAAGACTAGCCCTTGGACCTCTTTATGAAAAGAAGAACGACACTCCTGATATGTGAGGTGGCATGGATAGGGTCCCAATCAAACAAAGTTGTTGATTAGCCATTGAACCTTTCAGGTCATGTGATCAGTCACATTCCTGGAAGGAATTTCAAGATGTGGTAATGTATACGATGGATGAGTGTACATATATATATATATATATATATATAAGTGTTTGTGTGTGTGGAGCTGCATGAGTATATAAGAGAGCTGTTGGTGTATGTAAGAAAGCTGTGTACAAGTATGTAGCAAAACAGTGCGTGTATGTAACAGAGGTGTGAGTGCATACTTCAAAGCTGTAGAAAAGCTATATGTGTTAGAACTGTGTTTGTGTATGGAGGAGAGTTGTGTGTGTATTTCGGAAAATTGCGTGTGTGATAGTAGTAGAGTTGTGTGTATGCAGGAGAGATGTGTGTATGTAGGAAAGAGGGTGGAAACTTATCAATGCTATAGGACCTATGCAAGAACCTAACATGATCAAATTTGACTCATGACAATACAGCTTTAAAAAATGCATTGGCAGCAATTGTACCGATCATCTACTTTCAATTAATTATCAGTAAATTGGTGAAAGTACACCTATTAAAAAAAAAATAACAGCCTCCTCCATATCCCCTCTAGCTGTCCTGTCCATCACCAAGATAGGTGCGTTTTCTGCCATTTTAGGTAGAAGTAATGTTCAACCAATTTGCTTCTAATTTAGACAAAGTAGTAGGAAAGTTTATCAAACAAACTCTACATATGAGCTCTATCTATTTTACAATACGTGTAATATGTATTCACAAATTGTCCATTTTCTATATGTGTGAACTTCACATCTTTTTTTTTTTTAGTAAGTTTTAGTGCATGATGAGGTGGTGTTTACCTATAGGATCCACCATCTCTTGGACTGGGCACCATTGATGGTATTTATTGGGCCCCACGTTCTTAAGTAAATCTCAATATTGCTTCAAAAAGGTAGCTATGCATATACAGTTTACAGACAGAATGTTAACATATTAAGCAAGAGTGTGACAACTTATCAGTGCTAAATGTGCCATAAAAAAACCCAGCATGTAAAATTCTTAGCTTTGACAAGTGACAACATATCTGGCAAAATGCATTGTAAACCAAATGTAATTTTTAGCTGCAGTAAATTTTAGACAATCAAAATGATGTTAAAATGTGTGTGTTTCTTACAGTCTAGAGGCTGCTTATTCTGATGGAGGAAAACACTGACAGCATCCTTCATGATCACTGAAAGAACTGTTCTCCTTTCTCCTGCCCCACACTGATCTATCTGATCGGTGCAGTGCAGGGGAGAAAGTCACCAGGACTTGCACGGATGTTGCGCATCCTGTGTAGCTGAAAAAACTTCTGCAAGACTAGCCCTTGGACCTCTTTATGAAAAGAAGAACGACACTCCTGATATGTGAGGTGGCATGGATAGGGTCCCAATCAAACAAAGTTGTTGATTAGCCATTGAACCTTTCAGGTCATGTGATCAGTCACATTCCTGGAAGGAATTTCAAGATGTGGTAATGTATACGATGGATGAGTGTACATATATATATATATATATATAAGTGTTTGTGTGTGTGGAGCTGCATGAGTATTTAAGAGAGCTGTTGGTGTATGGTATGTAAGAAAGCTGTGTACAAGTATGTAGCAAAACAGTGCGTGTATGTAACAGAGGTGTGAGTGCATACTTCAAAGCTGTAGAAAAGCTATATGTGTTAGAACTGTGTTTGTGTATGGAGGAGAGTTGTGTGTGTATTTCGGAAAATTGCGTGTGTGATAGTAGTAGAGTTGTGTGTATGCAGGAGAGATGTGTGTATGTAGGAAAGAGGGTGGAAACTTATCAATGCTATAGGACCTATGCAAGAACCTAACATGATCAAATTTGACTCATGACAATACAGCTTTAAAAAATGCATTGGCAGCAATTGTACCGATCATCTACTTTCAATGAATTATCAGCAAATTGGTGAAAGTACACCTATTAAAAAAAAAATAACAGCCTCCTCCATATCCCCTCTAGCTGTCCTGTCCATCACCAAGATAGGTGCGTTTTCTGCCATTTTAGGTAGAAGTAATGTTCAACCAATTTGCTTCTAATTTAGACAAAGTAGTAGGAAAGTTTATCAAACAAACTCTACATATGAGCTCTATCTATTTTACAATACGTGTAATATGTATTCACAAAATGTCCATTTTCTATATGTGTGAACTTCACATCTTTTTTTTTTTTAGTAAGTTTTAGTGCATGATGAGGTGGTGTTTACCTATAGGATCCACCATCTCTTGGACTGGGCACCATTGATGGTATTTATTGGGCCCCACGTTCTTAAGTAAATCTCAATATTGCTTCAAAAAGGTAGCTATGCATATACAGTTTACAGACAGAATGTTAACATATTAAGCAAGAGTGTGACAACTTATCAGTGCTAAATGTGCCATAAAAAAACCCAGCATGTAAAATTCTTAGCTTTGACAAGTGACAACATATCTGGCAAAATGCATTGTAAACCAAATGTAATTTTTAGCTGCAGTAAATTTTAGACAATCAAAATGATGTTAAAATGTGTGTGTTTCTTACAGTCTAGAGGCTGCTTATTCTGATGGAGGAAAACACTGACAGCATCCTTCATGATCACTGAAAGAACTGTTCTCCTTTCTCCTGCCCCACACTGATCTATCTGATCGGTGCAGTGCAGGGGAGAAAGTCACCAGGACTTGCACGGATGTTGCGCATCCTGTGTAGCTGAAAAAACTTCTGCAAGACTAGCCCTTGGACCTCTTTATGAAAAGAAGAACGACACTCCTGATATGTGAGGTGGCATGGATAGGGTCCCAATCAAACAAAGTTGTTGATTAGCCATTGAACCTTTCAGGTCATGTGATCAGTCACATTCCTGGAAGGAATTTCAAGATGTGGTAATGTATACGATGGATGAGTGTACATATATATATATATATATAAGTGTTTGTGTGTGTGGAGCTGCATGAGTATATAAGAGAGCTGTTGGTGTATGGTATGTAAGAAAGCTGTGTACAAGTATGTAGCAAAACAGTGCGTGTATGTAACAGAGGTGTGAGTGCATACTTCAAAGCTGTAGAAAAGCTATATGTGTTAGAACTGTGTTTGTGTATGGAGGAGAGTTGTGTGTGTATTTCGGAAAATTGCGTGTGTGATAGTAGTAGAGTTGTGTGTATGCAGGAGAGATGTGTGTATGTAGGAAAGAGGGTGGAAACTTATCAATGCTATAGGACCTATGCAAGAACCTAACATGATCAAATTTGACTCATGACAATACAGCTTTAAAAAATGCATTGGCAGCAATTGTACCGATCATCTACTTTCAATGAATTATCAGCAAATTGGTGAAAGTACACCTATTAAAAAAAAAATAACAGCCTCCTCCATATCCCCTCTAGCTGTCCTGTCCATCACCAAGATAGGTGCGTTTTCTGCCATTTTAGGTAGAAGTAATGTTCAACCAATTTGCTTCTAATTTAGACAAAGTAGTAGGAAAGTTTATCAAACAAACTCTACATATCAGCTCTATCTATTTTACAATACGTGTAATATGTATTCACAAAATGTCCATTTTCTATATGTGTGAACTTCACATCTTTTTTTTTTTTTAGTAAGTTTTAGTGCATGATGAGGTGGTGTTTACCTATAGGATCCACCATCTCTTGGACTGGGCACCATTGATGGTATTTATTGGGCCCCACGTTCTTAAGTAAATCTCAATATTGCTTCAAAAAGGTAGCTATGCATATACAGTTTACAGACAGAATGTTAACATATTAAGCAAGAGTGTGACAACTTATCAGTGCTAAATGTGCCATAAAAAAACCCAGCATGTAAAATTCTTAGCTTTGACAAGTGACAACATATCTGGCAAAATGCATTGTAAACCAAATGTAATTTTTAGCTGCAGTAAATTTTAGACAATCAAAATGATGTTAAAATGTGTGTGTTTCTTACAGTCTAGAGGCTGCTTATTCTGATGGAGGAAAACACTGACAGCATCCTTCATGATCACTGAAAGAACTGTTCTCCTTTCTCCTGCCCCACACTGATCTATCTGATCGGTGCAGTGCAGGGGAGAAAGTCACCAGGACTTGCACGGATGTTGCGCATCCTGTGTAGCTGAAAAAACTTCTGCAAGACTAGCCCTTGGACCTCTTTATGAAAAGAAGAACGACACTCCTGATATGTGAGGGGGCATGGATAGGGTCCCAATCAAACAAAGTTGTTGATTAGCCATTGAACCTTTCAGGTCATGTGATCAGTCACATTCCTGGAAGGAATTTCAAGATGTGGTAATGTATACGATGGATGAGTGTACATATATATATATATATATAAGTGTTTGTGTGTGTGGAGCTGCATGAGTATATAAGAGAGCTGTTGGTGTATGGTATGTAAGAAAGCTGTGTACAAGTATGTAGCAAAACAGTGCGTGTATGTAACAGAGGTGTGAGTGCATACTTCAAAGCTGTAGAAAAGCTATATGTGTTAGAACTGTGTTTGTGTATGGAGGAGAGTTGTGTGTGTATTTCGGAAAATTGCGTGTGTGATAGTAGTAGAGTTGTGTGTATGCAGGAGAGATGTGTGTATGTAGGAAAGAGGGTGGAAACTTATCAATGCTATAGGACCTATGCAAGAACCTAACATGATCAAATTTGACTCATGACAATACAGCTTTAAAAAATGCATTGGCAGCAATTGTACTGATCATCTACTTTCAATGAATTATCAGCAAATTGGTGAAAGTACACCTATTAAAAAAAAAATAACAGCCTCCTCCATATCCCCTCTAGCTGTCCTGTCCATCACCAAGATAGGTGCGTTTTCTGCCATTTTAGGTAGAAGTAATGTTCAACCAATTTGCTTCTAATTTAGACAAAGTAGTAGGAAAGTTTATCAAACAAACTCTACATATGAGCTCTATCTATTTTACAATACGTGTAATATGTATTCACAAAATGTCCATTTTCTATATGTGTGAACTTCACATCTTTTTTTTTTTTTAGTAAGTTTTAGTGCATGATGAGGTGGTGTTTACCTATAGGATCCACCATCTCTTGGACTGGGCACCATTGATGGTATTTATTGGGCCCCACGTTCTTAAGTAAATCTCAATATTGCTTCAAAAAGGTAGCTATGCATATACAGTTTACAGACAGAATGTTAACATATTAAGCAAGAGTGTGACAACTTATCAGTGCTAAATGTGCCATAAAAAAACCCAGCATGTAAAATTCTTAGCTTTGACAAGTGACAACATATCTGGCAAAATGCATTGTAAACCAAATGTAATTTTTAGCTGCAGTAAATTTTAGACAATCAAAATGATGTTAAAATGTGTGTGTTTCTTACAGTCTAGAGGCTGCTTATTCTGATGGAGGAAAACACTGACAGCATCCTTCATGATCACTGAAAGAACTGTTCTCCTTTCTCCTGCCCCACACTGATCTATCTGATCGGTGCAGTGCAGGGGAGAAAGTCACCAGGACTTGCACGGATGTTGCGCATCCTGTGTAGCTGAAAAAACTTCTGCAAGACTAGCCCTTGGACCTCTTTATGAAAAGAAGAACGACACTCCTGATATGTGAGGTGGCATGGATAGGGTCCCAATCAAACAAAGTTGTTGATTAGCCATTGAACCTTTCAGGTCATGTGATCAGTTACATTCCTGGAAGGAATTTCAAGATGTGGTAATGTATACGATGGATGAGTGTACATATATATATATATATATAAGTGTTTGTGTGTGTGGAGCTGCATGAGTATATAAGAGAGCTGTTGGTGTATGTAAGAAAGCTGTGTACAAGTATGTAGCAAAACAGTGCGTGTATGTAACAGAGGTGTGAGTGCATACTTCAAAGCTGTAGAAAAGCTATATGTGTTAGAACTGTGTTTGTGTATGGAGGAGAGTTGTGTGTGTATTTCGGAAAATTGCGTGTGTGATAGTAGTAGAGTTGTGTGTATGCAGGAGAGATGTGTGTATGTAGGAAAGAGGGTGGAAACTTATCAATGCTATAGGACCTATGCAAGAACCTAACATGATCAAATTTGACTCATGACAATACAGCTTTAAAAAATGCATTGGCAGCAATTGTACCGATCATCTACTTTCAATGAATTATCAGCAAATTGGTGAAAGTACACCTATTAAAAAAAAAATAACAGCCTCCTCCATATCCCCTCTAGCTGTCCTGTCCATCACCAAGATAGGTGCGTTTTCTGCCATTTTAGGTAGAAGTAATGTTCAACCAATTTGCTTCTAATTTAGACAAAGTAGTAGGAAAGTTTATCAAACAAACTCTACATATCAGCTCTATCTATTTTACAATACGTGTAATATGTATTCACAAAATGTCCATTTTCTATATGTGTGAACTTCACATCTTTTTTTTTTTTTAGTAAGTTTTAGTGCATGATGAGGTGGTGTTTACCTATAGGATCCACCATCTCTTGGACTGGGCACCATTGATGGTATTTATTGGGCCCCACGTTCTTAAGTAAATCTCAATATTGCTTCAAAAAGGTAGCTATGCATATACAGTTTACAGACAGAATGTTAACATATTAAGCAAGAGTGTGACAACTTATCAGTGCTAAATGTGCCATAAAAAAACCCAGCATGTAAAATTCTTAGCTTTGACAAGTGACAACATATCTGGCAAAATGCATTGTAAACCAAATGTAATTTTTAGCTGCAGTAAATTTTAGACAATCAAAATGATGTTAAAATGTGTGTGTTTCTTACAGTCTAGAGGCTGCTTATTCTGATGGAGGAAAACACTGACAGCATCCTTCATGATCACTGAAAGAACTGTTCTCCTTTCTCCTGCCCCACACTGATCTATCTGATCGGTGCAGTGCAGGGGAGAAAGTCACCAGGACTTGCACGGATGTTGCGCATCCTGTGTAGCTGAAAAAACTTCTGCAAGACTAGCCCTTGGACCTCTTTATGAAAAGAAGAACGACACTCCTGATATGTGAGGGGGCATGGATAGGGTCCCAATCAAACAAAGTTGTTGATTAGCCATTGAACCTTTCAGGTCATGTGATCAGTCACATTCCTGGAAGGAATTTCAAGATGTGGTAATGTATACGATGGATGAGTGTACATATATATATATATATATAAGTGTTTGTGTGTGTGGAGCTGCATGAGTATATAAGAGAGCTGTTGGTGTATGGTATGTAAGAAAGCTGTGTACAAGTATGTAGCAAAACAGTGCGTGTATGTAACAGAGGTGTGAGTGCATACTTCAAAGCTGTAGAAAAGCTATATGTGTTAGAACTGTGTTTGTGTATGGAGGAGAGTTGTGTGTGTATTTCGGAAAATTGCGTGTGTGATAGTAGTAGAGTTGTGTGTATGCAGGAGAGATGTGTGTATGTAGGAAAGAGGGTGGAAACTTATCAATGCTATAGGACCTATGCAAGAACCTAACATGATCAAATTTGACTCATGACAATACAGCTTTAAAAAATGCATTGGCAGCAATTGTACTGATCATCTACTTTCAATGAATTATCAGCAAATTGGTGAAAGTACACCTATTAAAAAAAAAATAACAGCCTCCTCCATATCCCCTCTAGCTGTCCTGTCCATCACCAAGATAGGTGCGTTTTCTGCCATTTTAGGTAGAAGTAATGTTCAACCAATTTGCTTCTAATTTAGACAAAGTAGTAGGAAAGTTTATCAAACAAACTCTACATATGAGCTCTATCTATTTTACAATACGTGTAATATGTATTCACAAAATGTCCATTTTCTATATGTGTGAACTTCACATCTTTTTTTTTTTTTAGTAAGTTTTAGTGCATGATGAGGTGGTGTTTACCTATAGGATCCACCATCTCTTGGACTGGGCACCATTGATGGTATTTATTGGGCCCCACGTTCTTAAGTAAATCTCAATATTGCTTCAAAAAGGTAGCTATGCATATACAGTTTACAGACAGAATGTTAACATATTAAGCAAGAGTGTGACAACTTATCAGTGCTAAATGTGCCATAAAAAAACCCAGCATGTAAAATTCTTAGCTTTGACAAGTGACAACATATCTGGCAAAATGCATTGTAAACCAAATGTAATTTTTAGCTGCAGTAAATTTTAGACAATCAAAATGATGTTAAAATGTGTGTGTTTCTTACAGTCTAGAGGCTGCTTATTCTGATGGAGGAAAACACTGACAGCATCCTTCATGATCACTGAAAGAACTGTTCTCCTTTCTCCTGCCCCACACTGATCTATCTGATCGGTGCAGTGCAGGGGAGAAAGTCACCAGGACTTGCACGGATGTTGCGCATCCTGTGTAGCTGAAAAAACTTCTGCAAGACTAGCCCTTGGACCTCTTTATGAAAAGAAGAACGACACTCCTGATATGTGAGGTGGCATGGATAGGGTCCCAATCAAACAAAGTTGTTGATTAGCCATTGAACCTTTCAGGTCATGTGATCAGTTACATTCCTGGAAGGAATTTCAAGATGTGGTAATGTATACGATGGATGAGTGTACATATATATATATATATATAAGTGTTTGTGTGTGTGGAGCTGCATGAGTATATAAGAGAGCTGTTGGTGTATGTAAGAAAGCTGTGTACAAGTATGTAGCAAAACAGTGCGTGTATGTAACAGAGGTGTGAGTGCATACTTCAAAGCTGTAGAAAAGCTATATGTGTTAGAACTGTGTTTGTGTATGGAGGAGAGTTGTGTGTGTATTTCGGAAAATTGCGTGTGTGATAGTAGTAGAGTTGTGTGTATGCAGGAGAGATGTGTGTATGTAGGAAAGAGGGTGGAAACTTATCAATGCTATAGGACCTATGCAAGAACCTAACATGATCAAATTTGACTCATGACAATACAGCTTTAAAAAATGCATTGGCAGCAATTGTACCGATCATCTACTTTCAATGAATTATCAGCAAATTGGTGAAAGTACACCTATTAAAAAAAAAATAACAGCCTCCTCCATATCCCCTCTAGCTGTCCTGTCCATCACCAAGATAGGTGCGTTTTCTGCCATTTTAGGTAGAAGTAATGTTCAACCAATTTGCTTCTAATTTAGACAAAGTAGTAGGAAAGTTTATCAAACAAACTCTACATATGAGCTCTATCTATTTTACAATACGTGTAATATGTATTCACAAAATGTCCATTTTCTATATGTGTGAACTTCACATCTTTTTTTTTTTTTAGTAAGTTTTAGTGCATGATGAGGTGGTGTTTACCTATAGGATCCACCATCTCTTGGACTGGGCACCATTGATGGTATTTATTGGGCCCCACGTTCTTAAGTAAATCTCAATATTGCTTCAAAAAGGTAGCTATGCATATACAGTTTACAGACAGAATGTTAACATATTAAGCAAGAGTGTGACAACTTATCAGTGCTAAATGTGCCATAAAAAAACCCAGCATGTAAAATTCTTAGCTTTGACAAGTGACAACATATCTGGCAAAATGCATTGTAAACCAAATGTAATTTTTAGCTGCAGTAAATTTTAGACAATCAAAATGATGTTAAAATGTGTGTGTTTCTTACAGTCTAGAGGCTGCTTATTCTGATGGAGGAAAACACTGACAGCATCCTTCATGATCACTGAAAGAACTGTTCTCCTTTCTCCTGCCCCACACTGATCTATCTGATCGGTGCAGTGCAGGGGAGAAAGTCACCAGGACTTGCACGGATGTTGCGCATCCTGTGTAGCTGAAAAAACTTCTGCAAGACTAGCCCTTGGACCTCTTTATGAAAAGAAGAACGACACTCCTGATATGTGAGGTGGCATGGATAGGGTCCCAATCAAACAAAGTTGTTGATTAGCCATTGAACCTTTCAGGTCATGTGATCAGTCACATTCCTGGAAGGAATTTCAAGATGTGGTAATGTATACGATGGATGAGTGTACATATATATATATATATATATATAAGTGTTTGTGTGTGTGGAGCTGCATGAGTATATAAGAGAGCTGTTGGTGTATGTAAGAAAGCTGTGTACAAGTATGTAGCAAAACAGTGCGTGTATGTAACAGAGGTGTGAGTGCATACTTCAAAGCTGTAGAAAAGCTATATGTGTTAGAACTGTGTTTGTGTATGGAGGAGAGTTGTGTGTGTATTTCGGAAAATTGCGTGTGTGATAGTAGTAGAGTTGTGTGTATGCAGGAGAGATGTGTGTATGTAGGAAAGAGGGTGGAAACTTATCAATGCTATAGGACCTATGCAAGAACCTAACATGATCAAATTTGACTCATGACAATACAGCTTTAAAAAATGCATTGGCAGCAATTGTACCGATCATCTACTTTCAATGAATTATCAGCAAATTGGTGAAAGTACACCTATTAAAAAAAAAATAACAGCCTCCTCCATATCCCCTCTAGCTGTCCTGTCCATCACCAAGATAGGTGCGTTTTCTGCCATTTTAGGTAGAAGTAATGTTCAACCAATTTGCTTCTAATTTAGACAAAGTAGTAGGAAAGTTTATCAAACAAACTCTACATATGAGCTCTATCTATTTTACAATACGTGTAATATGTATTCACAAAATGTCCATTTTCTATATGTGTGAACTTCACATCTTTTTTTTTTTTTAGTAAGTTTTAGTGCATGATGAGGTGGTGTTTACCTATAGGATCCACCATCTCTTGGACTGGGCACCATTGATGGTATTTATTGGGCCCCACGTTCTTAAGTAAATCTCAATATTGCTTCAAAAAGGTAGCTATGCATATACAGTTTACAGACAGAATGTTAACATATTAAGCAAGAGTGTGACAACTTATCAGTGCTAAATGTGCCATAAAAAAACCCAGCATGTAAAATTCTTAGCTTTGACAAGTGACAACATATCTGGCAAAATGCATTGTAAACCAAATGTAATTTTTAGCTGCAGTAAATTTTAGACAATCAAAATGATGTTAAAATGTGTGTGTTTCTTACAGTCTAGAGGCTGCTTATTCTGATGGAGGAAAACACTGACAGCATCCTTCATGATCACTGAAAGAACTGTTCTCCTTTCTCCTGCCCCACACTGATCTATCTGATCGGTGCAGTGCAGGGGAGAAAGTCACCAGGACTTGCACGGATGTTGCGCATCCTGTGTAGCTGAAAAAACTTCTGCAAGACTAGCCCTTGGACCTCTTTATGAAAAGAAGAACGACACTCCTGATATGTGAGGTGGCATGGATAGGGTCCCAATCAAACAAAGTTGTTGATTAGCCATTGAACCTTTCAGGTCATGTGATCAGTCACATTCCTGGAAGGAATTTCAAGATGTGGTAATGTATACGATGGATGAGTGTACATATATATATATATATATATATATAAGTGTTTGTGTGTGTGGAGCTGCATGAGTATATAAGAGAGCTGTTGGTGTATGTAAGAAAGCTGTGTACAAGTATGTAGCAAAACAGTGCGTGTATGTAACAGAGGTGTGAGTGCATACTTCAAAGCTGTAGAAAAGCTATATGTGTTAGAACTGTGTTTGTGTATGGAGGAGAGTTGTGTGTGTATTTCGGAAAATTGCGTGTGTGATAGTAGTAGAGTTGTGTGTATGCAGGAGAGATGTGTGTATGTAGGAAAGAGGGTGGAAACTTATCAATGCTATAGGACCTATGCAAGAACCTAACATGATCAAATTTGACTCATGACAATACAGCTTTAAAAAATGCATTGGCAGCAATTGTACCGATCATCTACTTTCAATGAATTATCAGCAAATTGGTGAAAGTACACCTATTAAAAAAAAAATAACAGCCTCCTCCATATCCCCTCTAGCTGTCCTGTCCATCACCAAGATAGGTGCGTTTTCTGCCATTTTAGGTAGAAGTAATGTTCAACCAATTTGCTTCTAATTTAGACAAAGTAGTAGGAAAGTTTATCAAACAAACTCTACATATGAGCTCTATCTATTTTACAATACGTGTAATATGTATTCACAAAATGTCCATTTTCTATATGTGTGAACTTCACATCTTTTTTTTTTTTTAGTAAGTTTTAGTGCATGATGAGGTGGTGTTTACCTATAGGATCCACCATCTCTTGGACTGGGCACCATTGATGGTATTTATTGGGCCCCACGTTCTTAAGTAAATCTCAATATTGCTTCAAAAAGGTAGCTATGCATATACAGTTTACAGACAGAATGTTAACATATTAAGCAAGAGTGTGACAACTTATCAGTGCTAAATGTGCCATAAAAAAACCCAGCATGTAAAATTCTTAGCTTTGACAAGTGACAACATATCTGGCAAAATGCATTGTAAACCAAATGTAATTTTTAGCTGCAGTAAATTTTAGACAATCAAAATGATGTTAAAATGTGTGTGTTTCTTACAGTCTAGAGGCTGCTTATTCTGATGGAGGAAAACACTGACAGCATCCTTCATGATCACTGAAAGAACTGTTCTCCTTTCTCCTGCCCCACACTGATCTATCTGATCGGTGCAGTGCAGGGGAGAAAGTCACCAGGACTTGCACGGATGTTGCGCATCCTGTGTAGCTGAAAAAACTTCTGCAAGACTAGCCCTTGGACCTCTTTATGAAAAGAAGAACGACACTCCTGATATGTGAGGTGGCATGGATAGGGTCCCAATCAAACAAAGTTGTTGATTAGCCATTGAACCTTTCAGGTCATGTGATCAGTCACATTCCTGGAAGGAATTTCAAGATGTGGTAATGTATACGATGGATGAGTGTACATATATATATATATATATATATATATAAGTGTTTGTGTGTGTGGAGCTGCATGAGTATATAAGAGAGCTGTTGGTGTATGTAAGAAAGCTGTGTACAAGTATGTAGCAAAACAGTGCGTGTATGTAACAGAGGTGTGAGTGCATACTTCAAAGCTGTAGAAAAGCTATATGTGTTAGAACTGTGTTTGTGTATGGAGGAGAGTTGTGTGTGTATTTCGGAAAATTGCGTGTGTGATAGTAGTAGAGTTGTGTGTATGCAGGAGAGATGTGTGTATGTAGGAAAGAGGGTGGAAACTTATCAATGCTATAGGACCTATGCAAGAACCTAACATGATCAAATTTGACTCATGACAATACAGCTTTAAAAAATGCATTGGCAGCAATTGTACCGATCATCTACTTTCAATGAATTATCAGCAAATTGGTGAAAGTACACCTATTAAAAAAAAAATAACAGCCTCCTCCATATCCCCTCTAGCTGTCCTGTCCATCACCAAGATAGGTGCGTTTTCTGCCATTTTAGGTAGAAGTAATGTTCAACCAATTTGCTTCTAATTTAGACAAAGTAGTAGGAAAGTTTATCAAACAAACTCTACATATGAGCTCTATCTATTTTACAATACGTGTAATATGTATTCACAAAATGTCCATTTTCTATATGTGTGAACTTCACATCTTTTTTTTTTTTTAGTAAGTTTTAGTGCATGATGAGGTGGTGTTTACCTATAGGATCCACCATCTCTTGGACTGGGCACCATTGATGGTATTTATTGGGCCCCACGTTCTTAAGTAAATCTCAATATTGCTTCAAAAAGGTAGCTATGCATATACAGTTTACAGACAGAATGTTAACATATTAAGCAAGAGTGTGACAACTTATCAGTGCTAAATGTGCCATAAAAAAACCCAGCATGTAAAATTCTTAGCTTTGACAAGTGACAACATATCTGGCAAAATGCATTGTAAACCAAATGTAATTTTTAGCTGCAGTAAATTTTAGACAATCAAAATGATGTTAAAATGTGTGTGTTTCTTACAGTCTAGAGGCTGCTTATTCTGATGGAGGAAAACACTGACAGCATCCTTCATGATCACTGAAAGAACTGTTCTCCTTTCTCCTGCCCCACACTGATCTATCTGATCGGTGCAGTTCAGGGGAGAAAGTCACCAGGACTTGCACGGATGTTGCGCATCCTGTGTAGCTGAAAAAACTTCTGCAAGACTAGCCCTTGGACCTCTTTATGAAAAGAAGAACGACACTCCTGATATGTGAGGTGGCATGGATAGGGTCCCAATCAAACAAAGTTGTTGATTAGCCATTGAACCTTTCAGGTCATGTGATCAGTCACATTCCTGGAAGGAATTTCAAGATGTGGTAATGTATACGATGGATGAGTGTACATATATATATATATATATATATATATATAAGTGTTTGTGTGTGTGGAGCTGCATGAGTATATAAGAGAGCTGTTGGTGTATGTAAGAAAGCTGTGTACAAGTATGTAGCAAAACAGTGCGTGTATGTAACAGAGGTGTGAGTGCATACTTCAAAGCTGTAGAAAAGCTATATGTGTTAGAACTGTGTTTGTGTATGGAGGAGAGTTGTGTGTGTATTTCGGAAAATTGCGTGTGTGATAGTAGTAGAGTTGTGTGTATGCAGGAGAGATGTGTGTATGTAGGAAAGAGGGTGGAAACTTATCAATGCTATAGGACCTATGCAAGAACCTAACATGATCAAATTTGACTCATGACAATACAGCTTTAAAAAATGCATTGGCAGCAATTGTACCGATCATCTACTTTCAATGAATTATCAGCAAATTGGTGAAAGTACACCTATTAAAAAAAAAATAACAGCCTCCTCCATATCCCCTCTAGCTGTCCTGTCCATCACCAAGATAGGTGCGTTTTCTGCCATTTTAGGTAGAAGTAATGTTCAACCAATTTGCTTCTAATTTAGACAAAGTAGTAGGAAAGTTTATCAAACAAACTCTACATATGAGCTCTATCTATTTTACAATACGTGTAATATGTATTCACAAAATGTCCATTTTCTATATGTGTGAACTTCACATCTTTTTTTTTTTTTAGTAAGTTTTAGTGCATGATGAGGTGGTGTTTACCTATAGGATCCACCATCTCTTGGACTGGGCACCATTGATGGTATTTATTGGGCCCCACGTTCTTAAGTAAATCTCAATATTGCTTCAAAAAGGTAGCTATGCATATACAGTTTACAGACAGAATGTTAACATATTAAGCAAGAGTGTGACAACTTATCAGTGCTAAATGTGCCATAAAAAAACCCAGCATGTAAAATTCTTAGCTTTGACAAGTGACAACATATCTGGCAAAATGCATTGTAAACCAAATGTAATTTTTAGCTGCAGTAAATTTTAGACAATCAAAATGATGTTAAAATGTGTGTGTTTCTTACAGTCTAGAGGCTGCTTATTCTGATGGAGGAAAACACTGACAGCATCCTTCATGATCACTGAAAGAACTGTTCTCCTTTCTCCTGCCCCACACTGATCTATCTGATCGGTGCAGTGCAGGGGAGAAAGTCACCAGGACTTGCACGGATGTTGCGCATCCTGTGTAGCTGAAAAAACTTCTGCAAGACTAGCCCTTGGACCTCTTTATGAAAAGAAGAACGACACTCCTGATATGTGAGGTGGCATGGATAGGGTCCCAATCAAACAAAGTTGTTGATTAGCCATTGAACCTTTCAGGTCATGTGATCAGTCACATTCCTGGAAGGAATTTCAAGATGTGGTAATGTATACGATGGATGAGTGTACATATATATATATATATATATATATATATATATATAAGTGTTTGTGTGTGTGGAGCTGCATGAGTATATAAGAGAGCTGTTGGTGTATGTAAGAAAGCTGTGTACAAGTATGTAGCAAAACAGTGCGTGTATGTAACAGAGGTGTGAGTGCATACTTCAAAGCTGTAGAAAAGCTATATGTGTTAGAACTGTGTTTGTGTATGGAGGAGAGTTGTGTGTGTATTTCGGAAAATTGCGTGTGTGATAGTAGTAGAGTTGTGTGTATGCAGGAGAGATGTGTGTATGTAGGAAAGAGGGTGGAAACTTATCAATGCTATAGGACCTATGCAAGAACCTAACATGATCAAATTTGACTCATGACAATACAGCTTTAAAAAATGCATTGGCAGCAATTGTACCGATCATCTACTTTCAATGAATTATCAGCAAATTGGTGAAAGTACACCTATTAAAAAAAAAATAACAGCCTCCTCCATATCCCCTCTAGCTGTCCTGTCCATCACCAAGATAGGTGCGTTTTCTGCCATTTTAGGTAGAAGTAATGTTCAACCAATTTGCTTCTAATTTAGACAAAGTAGTAGGAAAGTTTATCAAACAAACTCTACATATGAGCTCTATCTATTTTACAATACGTGTAATATGTATTCACAAAATGTCCATTTTCTATATGTGTGAACTTCACATCTTTTTTTTTTTTTAGTAAGTTTTAGTGCATGATGAGGTGGTGTTTACCTATAGGATCCACCATCTCTTGGACTGGGCACCATTGATGGTATTTATTGGGCCCCACGTTCTTAAGTAAATCTCAATATTGCTTCAAAAAGGTAGCTATGCATATACAGTTTACAGACAGAATGTTAACATATTAAGCAAGAGTGTGACAACTTATCAGTGCTAAATGTGCCATAAAAAAGCCCAGCATGTAAAATTCTTAGCTTTGACAAGTGACAACATATCTGGCAAAATGCATTGTAAACCAAATGTAATTTTTAGCTGCAGTAAATTTTAGACAATCAAAATGATGTTAAAATGTGTGTGTTTCTTACAGTCTAGAGGCTGCTTATTCTGATGGAGGAAAACACTGACAGCATCCTTCATGATCACTGAAAGAACTGTTCTCCTTTCTCCTGCCCCACACTGATCTATCTGATCGGTGCAGTGCAGGGGAGAAAGTCACCAGGACTTGCACGGATGTTGCGCATCCTGTGTAGCTGAAAAAACTTCTGCAAGACTAGCCCTTGGACCTCTTTATGAAAAGAAGAACGACACTCCTGATATGTGAGGTGGCATGGATAGGGTCCCAATCAAACAAAGTTGTTGATTAGCCATTGAACCTTTCAGGTCATGTGATCAGTCACATTCCTGGAAGGAATTTCAAGATGTGGTAATGTATACGATGGATGAGTGTACATATATATATATATATATATATAAGTGTTTGTGTGTGTGGAGCTGCATGAGTATATAAGAGAGCTGTTGGTGTATGTAAGAAAGCTGTGTACAAGTATGTAGCAAAACAGTGCGTGTATGTAACAGAGGTGTGAGTGCATACTTCAAAGCTGTAGAAAAGCTATATGTGTTAGAACTGTGTTTGTGTATGGAGGAGAGTTGTGTGTGTATTTCGGAAAATTGCGTGTGTGATAGTAGTAGAGTTGTGTGTATGCAGGAGAGATGTGTGTATGTAGGAAAGAGGGTGGAAACTTATCAATGCTATAGGACCTATGCAAGAACCTAACATGATCAAATTTGACTCATGACAATACAGCTTTAAAAAATGCATTGGCAGCAATTGTACCGATCATCTACTTTCAATGAATTATCAGCAAATTGGTGAAAGTACACCTATTAAAAAAAAAATAACAGCCTCCTCCATATCCCCTCTAGCTGTCCTGTCCATCACCAAGATAGGTGCGTTTTCTGCCATTTTAGGTAGAAGTAATGTTCAACCAATTTGCTTCTAATTTAGACAAAGTAGTAGGAAAGTTTATCAAACAAACTCTACATATGAGCTCTATCTATTTTACAATACGTGTAATATGTATTCACAAAATGTCCATTTTCTATATGTGTGAACTTCACATCTTTTTTTTTTTTTAGTAAGTTTTAGTGCATGATGAGGTGGTGTTTACCTATAGGATCCACCATCTCTTGGACTGGGCACCATTGATGGTATTTATTGGGCCCCACGTTCTTAAGTAAATCTCAATATTGCTTCAAAAAGGTAGCTATGCATATACAGTTTACAGACAGAATGTTAACATATTAAGCAAGAGTGTGACAACTTATCAGTGCTAAATGTGCCTTAAAAAAGCCCAGCATGTAAAATTCTTAGCTTTGACAAGTGACAACATATCTGGCAAAATGCATTGTAAACCAAATGTAATTTTTAGCTGCAGTAAATTTTAGACAATCAAAATGATGTTAAAATGTGTGTGTTTCTTACAGTCTAGAGGCTGCTTATTCTGATGGAGGAAAACACTGACAGCATCCTTCATGATCACTGAAAGAACTGTTCTCCTTTCTCCTGCCCCACACTGATCTATCTGATCGGTGCAGTGCAGGGGAGAAAGTCACCAGGACTTGCACGGATGTTGCGCATCCTGTGTAGCTGAAAAAACTTCTGCAAGACTAGCCCTTGGACCTCTTTATGAAAAGAAGAACGACACTCCTGATATGTGAGGTGGCATGGATAGGGTCCCAATCAAACAAAGTTGTTGATTAGCCATTGAACCTTTCAGGTCATGTGATCAGTCACATTCCTGGAAGGAATTTCAAGATGTGGTAATGTATACGATGGATGAGTGTACATATATATATATATATATATATATATAAGTGTTTGTGTGTGTGGAGCTGCATGAGTATATAAGAGAGCTGTTGGTGTATGTAAGAAAGCTGTGTACAAGTATGTAGCAAAACAGTGCGTGTATGTAACAGAGGTGTGAGTGCATACTTCAAAGCTGTAGAAAAGCTATATGTGTTAGAACTGTGTTTGTGTATGGAGGAGAGTTGTGTGTGTATTTCGGAAAATTGCGTGTGTGATAGTAGTAGAGTTGTGTGTATGCAGGAGAGATGTGTGTATGTAGGAAAGAGGGTGGAAACTTATCAATGCTATAGGACCTATGCAAGAACCTAACATGATCAAATTTGACTCATGACAATACAGCTTTAAAAAATGCATTGGCAGCAATTGTACCGATCATCTACTTTCAATGAATTATCAGCAAATTGGTGAAAGTACACCTATTAAAAAAAAAATAACAGCCTCCTCCATATCCCCTCTAGCTGTCCTGTCCATCACCAAGATAGGTGCGTTTTCTGCCATTTTAGGTAGAAGTAATGTTCAACCAATTTGCTTCTAATTTAGACAAAGTAGTAGGAAAGTTTATCAAACAAACTCTACATATGAGCTCTATCTATTTTACAATACGTGTAATATGTATTCACAAAATGTCCATTTTCTATATGTGTGAACTTCACATCTTTTTTTTTTTTTAGTAAGTTTTAGTGCATGATGAGGTGGTGTTTACCTATAGGATCCACCATCTCTTGGACTGGGCACCATTGATGGTATTTATTGGGCCCCACGTTCTTAAGTAAATCTCAATATTGCTTCAAAAAGGTAGCTATGCATATACAGTTTACAGACAGAATGTTAACATATTAAGCAAGAGTGTGACAACTTATCAGTGCTAAATGTGCCATAAAAAAGCCCAGCATGTAAAATTCTTAGCTTTGACAAGTGACAACATATCTGGCAAAATGCATTGTAAACCAAATGTAATTTTTAGCTGCAGTAAATTTTAGACAATCAAAATGATGTTAAAATGTGTGTGTTTCTTACAGTCTAGAGGCTGCTTATTCTGATGGAGGAAAACACTGACAGCATCCTTCATGATCACTGAAAGAACTGTTCTCCTTTCTCCTGCCCCACACTGATCTATCTGATCGGTGCAGTGCAGGGGAGAAAGTCACCAGGACTTGCACGGATGTTGCGCATCCTGTGTAGCTGAAAAAACTTCTGCAAGACTAGCCCTTGGACCTCTTTATGAAAAGAAGAACGACACTCCTGATATGTGAGGTGGCATGGATAGGGTCCCAATCAAACAAAGTTGTTGATTAGCCATTGAACCTTTCAGGTCATGTGATCAGTCACATTCCTGGAAGGAATTTCAAGATGTGGTAATGTATACGATGGATGAGTGTACATATATATATATATATATATATAAGTGTTTGTGTGTGTGGAGCTGCATGAGTATATAAGAGAGCTGTTGGTGTATGTAAGAAAGCTGTGTACAAGTATGTAGCAAAACAGTGCGTGTATGTAACAGAGGTGTGAGTGCATACTTCAAAGCTGTAGAAAAGCTATATGTGTTAGAACTGTGTTTGTGTATGGAGGAGAGTTGTGTGTGTATTTCGGAAAATTGCGTGTGTGATAGTAGTAGAGTTGTGTGTATGCAGGAGAGATGTGTGTATGTAGGAAAGAGGGTGGAAACTTATCAATGCTATAGGACCTATGCAAGAACCTAACATGATCAAATTTGACTCATGACAATACAGCTTTAAAAAATGCATTGGCAGCAATTGTACCGATCATCTACTTTCAATGAATTATCAGCAAATTGGTGAAAGTACACCTATTAAAAAAAAAATAACAGCCTCCTCCATATCCCCTCTAGCTGTCCTGTCCATCACCAAGATAGGTGCGTTTTCTGCCATTTTAGGTAGAAGTAATGTTCAACCAATTTGCTTCTAATTTAGACAAAGTAGTAGGAAAGTTTATCAAACAAACTCTACATATGAGCTCTATCTATTTTACAATACGTGTAATATGTATTCACAAAATGTCCATTTTCTATATGTGTGAACTTCACATCTTTTTTTTTTTTTAGTAAGTTTTAGTGCATGATGAGGTGGTGTTTACCTATAGGATCCACCATCTCTTGGACTGGGCACCATTGATGGTATTTATTGGGCCCCACGTTCTTAAGTAAATCTCAATATTGCTTCAAAAAGGTAGCTATGCATATACAGTTTACAGACAGAATGTTAACATATTAAGCAAGAGTGTGACAACTTATCAGTGCTAAATGTGCCTTAAAAAAGCCCAGCATGTAAAATTCTTAGCTTTGACAAGTGACAACATATCTGGCAAAATGCATTGTAAACCAAATGTAATTTTTAGCTGCAGTAAATTTTAGACAATCAAAATGATGTTAAAATGTGTGTGTTTCTTACAGTCTAGAGGCTGCTTATTCTGATGGAGGAAAACACTGACAGCATCCTTCATGATCACTGAAAGAACTGTTCTCCTTTCTCCTGCCCCACACTGATCTATCTGATCGGTGCAGTGCAGGGGAGAAAGTCACCAGGACTTGCACGGATGTTGCGCATCCTGTGTAGCTGAAAAAACTTCTGCAAGACTAGCCCTTGGACCTCTTTATGAAAAGAAGAACGACACTCCTGATATGTGAGGTGGCATGGATAGGGTCCCAATCAAACAAAGTTGTTGATTAGCCATTGAACCTTTCAGGTCATGTGATCAGTCACATTCCTGGAAGGAATTTCAAGATGTGGTAATGTATACGATGGATGAGTGTACATATATATATATATATATATATATATAAGTGTTTGTGTGTGTGGAGCTGCATGAGTATATAAGAGAGCTGTTGGTGTATGTAAGAAAGCTGTGTACAAGTATGTAGCAAAACAGTGCGTGTATGTAACAGAGGTGTGAGTGCATACTTCAAAGCTGTAGAAAAGCTATATGTGTTAGAACTGTGTTTGTGTATGGAGGAGAGTTGTGTGTGTATTTCGGAAAATTGCGTGTGTGATAGTAGTAGAGTTGTGTGTATGCAGGAGAGATGTGTGTATGTAGGAAAGAGGGTGGAAACTTATCAATGCTATAGGACCTATGCAAGAACCTAACATGATCAAATTTGACTCATGACAATACAGCTTTAAAAAATGCATTGGCAGCAATTGTACCGATCATCTACTTTCAATGAATTATCAGCAAATTGGTGAAAGTACACCTATTAAAAAAAAAATAACAGCCTCCTCCATATCCCCTCTAGCTGTCCTGTCCATCACCAAGATAGGTGCGTTTTCTGCCATTTTAGGTAGAAGTAATGTTCAACCAATTTGCTTCTAATTTAGACAAAGTAGTAGGAAAGTTTATCAAACAAACTCTACATATGAGCTCTATCTATTTTACAATACGTGTAATATGTATTCACAAAATGTCCATTTTCTATATGTGTGAACTTCACATCTTTTTTTTTTTTTAGTAAGTTTTAGTGCATGATGAGGTGGTGTTTACCTATAGGATCCACCATCTCTTGGACTGGGCACCATTGATGGTATTTATTGGGCCCCACGTTCTTAAGTAAATCTCAATATTGCTTCAAAAAGGTAGCTATGCATATACAGTTTACAGACAGAATGTTAACATATTAAGCAAGAGTGTGACAACTTATCAGTGCTAAATGTGCCATAAAAAAACCCAGCATGTAAAATTCTTAGCTTTGACAAGTGACAACATATCTGGCAAAATGCATTGTAAACCAAATGTAATTTTTAGCTGCAGTAAATTTTAGACAATCAAAATGATGTTAAAATGTGTGTGTTTCTTACAGTCTAGAGGCTGCTTATTCTGATGGAGGAAAACACTGACAGCATCCTTCATGATCACTGAAAGAACTGTTCTCCTTTCTCCTGCCCCACACTGATCTATCTGATCGGTGCAGTTCAGGGGAGAAAGTCACCAGGACTTGCACGGATGTTGCGCATCCTGTGTAGCTGAAAAAACTTCTGCAAGACTAGCCCTTGGACCTCTTTATGAAAAGAAGAACGACACTCCTGATATGTGAGGTGGCATGGATAGGGTCCCAATCAAACAAAGTTGTTGATTAGCCATTGAACCTTTCAGGTCATGTGATCAGTCACATTCCTGGAAGGAATTTCAAGATGTGGTAATGTATACGATGGATGAGTGTACATATATATATATATATATATATATATATAAGTGTTTGTGTGTGTGGAGCTGCATGAGTATATAAGAGAGCTGTTGGTGTATGTAAGAAAGCTGTGTACAAGTATGTAGCAAAACAGTGCGTGTATGTAACAGAGGTGTGAGTGCATACTTCAAAGCTGTAGAAAAGCTATATGTGTTAGAACTGTGTTTGTGTATGGAGGAGAGTTGTGTGTGTATTTCGGAAAATTGCGTGTGTGATAGTAGTAGAGTTGTGTGTATGCAGGAGAGATGTGTGTATGTAGGAAAGAGGGTGGAAACTTATCAATGCTATAGGACCTATGCAAGAACCTAACATGATCAAATTTGACTCATGACAATACAGCTTTAAAAAATGCATTGGCAGCAATTGTACCGATCATCTACTTTCAATGAATTATCAGCAAATTGGTGAAAGTACACCTATTAAAAAAAAAATAACAGCCTCCTCCATATCCCCTCTAGCTGTCCTGTCCATCACCAAGATAGGTGCGTTTTCTGCCATTTTAGGTAGAAGTAATGTTCAACCAATTTGCTTCTAATTTAGACAAAGTAGTAGGAAAGTTTATCAAACAAACTCTACATATGAGCTCTATCTATTTTACAATACGTGTAATATGTATTCACAAAATGTCCATTTTCTATATGTGTGAACTTCACATCTTTTTTTTTTTTTAGTAAGTTTTAGTGCATGATGAGGTGGTGTTTACCTATAGGATCCACCATCTCTTGGACTGGGCACCATTGATGGTATTTATTGGGCCCCACGTTCTTAAGTAAATCTCAATATTGCTTCAAAAAGGTAGCTATGCATATACAGTTTACAGACAGAATGTTAACATATTAAGCAAGAGTGTGACAACTTATCAGTGCTAAATGTGCCATAAAAAAACCCAGCATGTAAAATTCTTAGCTTTGACAAGTGACAACATATCTGGCAAAATGCATTGTAAACCAAATGTAATTTTTAGCTGCAGTAAATTTTAGACAATCAAAATGATGTTAAAATGTGTGTGTTTCTTACAGTCTAGAGGCTGCTTATTCTGATGGAGGAAAACACTGACAGCATCCTTCATGATCACTGAAAGAACTGTTCTCCTTTCTCCTGCCCCACACTGATCTATCTGATCGGTGCAGTGCAGGGGAGAAAGTCACCAGGACTTGCACGGATGTTGCGCATCCTGTGTAGCTGAAAAAACTTCTGCAAGACTAGCCCTTGGACCTCTTTATGAAAAGAAGAACGACACTCCTGATATGTGAGGTGGCATGGATAGGGTCCCAATCAAACAAAGTTGTTGATTAGCCATTGAACCTTTCAGGTCATGTGATCAGTCACATTCCTGGAAGGAATTTCAAGATGTGGTAATGTATACGATGGATGAGTGTACATATATATATATATATATATATATATATATATATAAGTGTTTGTGTGTGTGGAGCTGCATGAGTATATAAGAGAGCTGTTGGTGTATGTAAGAAAGCTGTGTACAAGTATGTAGCAAAACAGTGCGTGTATGTAACAGAGGTGTGAGTGCATACTTCAAAGCTGTAGAAAAGCTATATGTGTTAGAACTGTGTTTGTGTATGGAGGAGAGTTGTGTGTGTATTTCGGAAAATTGCGTGTGTGATAGTAGTAGAGTTGTGTGTATGCAGGAGAGATGTGTGTATGTAGGAAAGAGGGTGGAAACTTATCAATGCTATAGGACCTATGCAAGAACCTAACATGATCAAATTTGACTCATGACAATACAGCTTTAAAAAATGCATTGGCAGCAATTGTACCGATCATCTACTTTCAATGAATTATCAGCAAATTGGTGAAAGTACACCTATTAAAAAAAAAATAACAGCCTCCTCCATATCCCCTCTAGCTGTCCTGTCCATCACCAAGATAGGTGCGTTTTCTGCCATTTTAGGTAGAAGTAATGTTCAACCAATTTGCTTCTAATTTAGACAAAGTAGTAGGAAAGTTTATCAAACAAACTCTACATATGAGCTCTATCTATTTTACAATACGTGTAATATGTATTCACAAAATGTCCATTTTCTATATGTGTGAACTTCACATCTTTTTTTTTTTTTAGTAAGTTTTAGTGCATGATGAGGTGGTGTTTACCTATAGGATCCACCATCTCTTGGACTGGGCACCATTGATGGTATTTATTGGGCCCCACGTTCTTAAGTAAATCTCAATATTGCTTCAAAAAGGTAGCTATGCATATACAGTTTACAGACAGAATGTTAACATATTAAGCAAGAGTGTGACAACTTATCAGTGCTAAATGTGCCATAAAAAAGCCCAGCATGTAAAATTCTTAGCTTTGACAAGTGACAACATATCTGGCAAAATGCATTGTAAACCAAATGTAATTTTTAGCTGCAGTAAATTTTAGACAATCAAAATGATGTTAAAATGTGTGTGTTTCTTACAGTCTAGAGGCTGCTTATTCTGATGGAGGAAAACACTGACAGCATCCTTCATGATCACTGAAAGAACTGTTCTCCTTTCTCCTGCCCCACACTGATCTATCTGATCGGTGCAGTGCAGGGGAGAAAGTCACCAGGACTTGCACGGATGTTGCGCATCCTGTGTAGCTGAAAAAACTTCTGCAAGACTAGCCCTTGGACCTCTTTATGAAAAGAAGAACGACACTCCTGATATGTGAGGTGGCATGGATAGGGTCCCAATCAAACAAAGTTGTTGATTAGCCATTGAACCTTTCAGGTCATGTGATCAGTCACATTCCTGGAAGGAATTTCAAGATGTGGTAATGTATACGATGGATGAGTGTACATATATATATATATATATATATAAGTGTTTGTGTGTGTGGAGCTGCATGAGTATATAAGAGAGCTGTTGGTGTATGTAAGAAAGCTGTGTACAAGTATGTAGCAAAACAGTGCGTGTATGTAACAGAGGTGTGAGTGCATACTTCAAAGCTGTAGAAAAGCTATATGTGTTAGAACTGTGTTTGTGTATGGAGGAGAGTTGTGTGTGTATTTCGGAAAATTGCGTGTGTGATAGTAGTAGAGTTGTGTGTATGCAGGAGAGATGTGTGTATGTAGGAAAGAGGGTGGAAACTTATCAATGCTATAGGACCTATGCAAGAACCTAACATGATCAAATTTGACTCATGACAATACAGCTTTAAAAAATGCATTGGCAGCAATTGTACCGATCATCTACTTTCAATGAATTATCAGCAAATTGGTGAAAGTACACCTATTAAAAAAAAAATAACAGCCTCCTCCATATCCCCTCTAGCTGTCCTGTCCATCACCAAGATAGGTGCGTTTTCTGCCATTTTAGGTAGAAGTAATGTTCAACCAATTTGCTTCTAATTTAGACAAAGTAGTAGGAAAGTTTATCAAACAAACTCTACATATGAGCTCTATCTATTTTACAATACGTGTAATATGTATTCACAAAATGTCCATTTTCTATATGTGTGAACTTCACATCTTTTTTTTTTTTTAGTAAGTTTTAGTGCATGATGAGGTGGTGTTTACCTATAGGATCCACCATCTCTTGGACTGGGCACCATTGATGGTATTTATTGGGCCCCACGTTCTTAAGTAAATCTCAATATTGCTTCAAAAAGGTAGCTATGCATATACAGTTTACAGACAGAATGTTAACATATTAAGCAAGAGTGTGACAACTTATCAGTGCTAAATGTGCCTTAAAAAAGCCCAGCATGTAAAATTCTTAGCTTTGACAAGTGACAACATATCTGGCAAAATGCATTGTAAACCAAATGTAATTTTTAGCTGCAGTAAATTTTAGACAATCAAAATGATGTTAAAATGTGTGTGTTTCTTACAGTCTAGAGGCTGCTTATTCTGATGGAGGAAAACACTGACAGCATCCTTCATGATCACTGAAAGAACTGTTCTCCTTTCTCCTGCCCCACACTGATCTATCTGATCGGTGCAGTGCAGGGGAGAAAGTCACCAGGACTTGCACGGATGTTGCGCATCCTGTGTAGCTGAAAAAACTTCTGCAAGACTAGCCCTTGGACCTCTTTATGAAAAGAAGAACGACACTCCTGATATGTGAGGTGGCATGGATAGGGTCCCAATCAAACAAAGTTGTTGATTAGCCATTGAACCTTTCAGGTCATGTGATCAGTCACATTCCTGGAAGGAATTTCAAGATGTGGTAATGTATACGATGGATGAGTGTACATATATATATATATATATATATAAGTGTTTGTGTGTGTGGAGCTGCATGAGTATATAAGAGAGCTGTTGGTGTATGTAAGAAAGCTGTGTACAAGTATGTAGCAAAACAGTGCGTGTATGTAACAGAGGTGTGAGTGCATACTTCAAAGCTGTAGAAAAGCTATATGTGTTAGAACTGTGTTTGTGTATGGAGGAGAGTTGTGTGTGTATTTCGGAAAATTGCGTGTGTGATAGTAGTAGAGTTGTGTGTATGCAGGAGAGATGTGTGTATGTAGGAAAGAGGGTGGAAACTTATCAATGCTATAGGACCTATGCAAGAACCTAACATGATCAAATTTGACTCATGACAATACAGCTTTAAAAAATGCATTGGCAGCAATTGTACCGATCATCTACTTTCAATGAATTATCAGCAAATTGGTGAAAGTACACCTATTAAAAAAAAAATAACAGCCTCCTCCATATCCCCTCTAGCTGTCCTGTCCATCACCAAGATAGGTGCGTTTTCTGCCATTTTAGGTAGAAGTAATGTTCAACCAATTTGCTTCTAATTTAGACAAAGTAGTAGGAAAGTTTATCAAACAAACTCTACATATGAGCTCTATCTATTTTACAATACGTGTAATATGTATTCACAAAATGTCCATTTTCTATATGTGTGAACTTCACATCTTTTTTTTTTTTTAGTAAGTTTTAGTGCATGATGAGGTGGTGTTTACCTATAGGATCCACCATCTCTTGGACTGGGCACCATTGATGGTATTTATTGGGCCCCACGTTCTTAAGTAAATCTCAATATTGCTTCAAAAAGGTAGCTATGCATATACAGTTTACAGACAGAATGTTAACATATTAAGCAAGAGTGTGACAACTTATCAGTGCTAAATGTGCCATAAAAAAGCCCAGCATGTAAAATTCTTAGCTTTGACAAGTGACAACATATCTGGCAAAATGCATTGTAAACCAAATGTAATTTTTAGCTGCAGTAAATTTTAGACAATCAAAATGATGTTAAAATGTGTGTGTTTCTTACAGTCTAGAGGCTGCTTATTCTGATGGAGGAAAACACTGACAGCATCCTTCATGATCACTGAAAGAACTGTTCTCCTTTCTCCTGCCCCACACTGATCTATCTGATCGGTGCAGTGCAGGGGAGAAAGTCACCAGGACTTGCACGGATGTTGCGCATCCTGTGTAGCTGAAAAAACTTCTGCAAGACTAGCCCTTGGACCTCTTTATGAAAAGAAGAACGACACTCCTGATATGTGAGGTGGCATGGATAGGGTCCCAATCAAACAAAGTTGTTGATTAGCCATTGAACCTTTCAGGTCATGTGATCAGTCACATTCCTGGAAGGAATTTCAAGATGTGGTAATGTATACGATGGATGAGTGTACATATATATATATATATATATATAAGTGTTTGTGTGTGTGGAGCTGCATGAGTATATAAGAGAGCTGTTGGTGTATGTAAGAAAGCTGTGTACAAGTATGTAGCAAAACAGTGCGTGTATGTAACAGAGGTGTGAGTGCATACTTCAAAGCTGTAGAAAAGCTATATGTGTTAGAACTGTGTTTGTGTATGGAGGAGAGTTGTGTGTGTATTTCGGAAAATTGCGTGTGTGATAGTAGTAGAGTTGTGTGTATGCAGGAGAGATGTGTGTATGTAGGAAAGAGGGTGGAAACTTATCAATGCTATAGGACCTATGCAAGAACCTAACATGATCAAATTTGACTCATGACAATACAGCTTTAAAAAATGCATTGGCAGCAATTGTACCGATCATCTACTTTCAATGAATTATCAGCAAATTGGTGAAAGTACACCTATTAAAAAAAAAATAACAGCCTCCTCCATATCCCCTCTAGCTGTCCTGTCCATCACCAAGATAGGTGCGTTTTCTGCCATTTTAGGTAGAAGTAATGTTCAACCAATTTGCTTCTAATTTAGACAAAGTAGTAGGAAAGTTTATCAAACAAACTCTACATATGAGCTCTATCTATTTTACAATACGTGTAATATGTATTCACAAAATGTCCATTTTCTATATGTGTGAACTTCACATCTTTTTTTTTTTTTAGTAAGTTTTAGTGCATGATGAGGTGGTGTTTACCTATAGGATCCACCATCTCTTGGACTGGGCACCATTGATGGTATTTATTGGGCCCCACGTTCTTAAGTAAATCTCAATATTGCTTCAAAAAGGTAGCTATGCATATACAGTTTACAGACAGAATGTTAACATATTAAGCAAGAGTGTGACAACTTATCAGTGCTAAATGTGCCATAAAAAAACCCAGCATGTAAAATTCTTAGCTTTGACAAGTGACAACATATCTGGCAAAATGCATTGTAAACCAAATGTAATTTTTAGCTGCAGTAAATTTTAGACAATCAAAATGATGTTAAAATGTGTGTGTTTCTTACAGTCTAGAGGCTGCTTATTCTGATGGAGGAAAACACTGACAGCATCCTTCATGATCACTGAAAGAACTGTTCTCCTTTCTCCTGCCCCACACTGATCTATCTGATCGGTGCAGTGCAGGGGAGAAAGTCACCAGGACTTGCATGGATGTTGCGCATCCTGTGTAGCTGAAAAAACTTCTGCAAGACTAGCCCTTGGACCTCTTTATGAAAAGAAGAACGACACTCCTGATATGTGAGGTGGCATGGATAGGGTCCCAATCAAACAAAGTTGTTGATTAGCCATTGAACCTTTCAGGTCATGTGATCAGTCACATTCCTGGAAGGAATTTCAAGATGTGGTAATGTATACGATGGATGAGTGTACATATATATATATATATATATATATAAGTGTTTGTGTGTGTGGAGCTGCATGAGTATATAAGAGAGCTGTTGGTGTATGTAAGAAAGCTGTGTACAAGTATGTAGCAAAACAGTGCGTGTATGTAACAGAGGTGTGAGTGCATACTTCAAAGCTGTAGAAAAGCTATATGTGTTAGAACTGTGTTTGTGTATGGAGGAGAGTTGTGTGTGTATTTCGGAAAATTGCGTGTGTGATAGTAGTAGAGTTGTGTGTATGCAGGAGAGATGTGTGTATGTAGGAAAGAGGGTGGAAACTTATCAATGCTATAGGACCTATGCAAGAACCTAACATGATCAAATTTGACTCATGACAATACAGCTTTAAAAAATGCATTGGCAGCAATTGTACCGATCATCTACTTTCAATGAATTATCAGCAAATTGGTGAAAGTACACCTATTAAAAAAAAAATAACAGCCTCCTCCATATCCCCTCTAGCTGTCCTGTCCATCACCAAGATAGGTGCGTTTTCTGCCATTTTAGGTAGAAGTAATGTTCAACCAATTTGCTTCTAATTTAGACAAAGTAGTAGGAAAGTTTATCAAACAAACTCTACATATGAGCTCTATCTATTTTACAATACGTGTAATATGTATTCACAAAATGTCCATTTTCTATATGTGTGAACTTCACATCTTTTTTTTTTTTTAGTAAGTTTTAGTGCATGATGAGGTGGTGTTTACCTATAGGATCCACCATCTCTTGGACTGGGCACCATTGATGGTATTTATTGGGCCCCACGTTCTTAAGTAAATCTCAATATTGCTTCAAAAAGGTAGCTATGCATATACAGTTTACAGACAGAATGTTAACATATTAAGCAAGAGTGTGACAACTTATCAGTGCTAAATGTGCCATAAAAAAGCCCAGCATGTAAAATTCTTAGCTTTGACAAGTGACAACATATCTGGCAAAATGCATTGTAAACCAAATGTAATTTTTAGCTGCAGTAAATTTTAGACAATCAAAATGATGTTAAAATGTGTGTGTTTCTTACAGTCTAGAGGCTGCTTATTCTGATGGAGGAAAACACTGACAGCATCCTTCATGATCACTGAAAGAACTGTTCTCCTTTCTCCTGCCCCACACTGATCTATCTGATCGGTGCAGTGCAGGGGAGAAAGTCACCAGGACTTGCACGGATGTTGCGCATCCTGTGTAGCTGAAAAAACTTCCGCAAGACTAGCCCTTGGACCTCTTTATGAAAAGAAGAACGACACTCCTGATATGTGAGGTGGCATGGATAGGGTCCCAATCAAACAAAGTTGTTGATTAGCCATTGAACCTTTCAGGTCATGTGATCAGTCACATTCCTGGAAGGAATTTCAAGATGTGGTAATGTATACGATGGATGAGTGTACATATATATATATATATATATATAAGTGTTTGTGTGTGTGGAGCTGCATGAGTATATAAGAGAGCTGTTGGTGTATGTAAGAAAGCTGTGTACAAGTATGTAGCAAAACAGTGCGTGTATGTAACAGAGGTGTGAGTGCATACTTCAAAGCTGTAGAAAAGCTATATGTGTTAGAACTGTGTTTGTGTATGGAGGAGAGTTGTGTGTGTATTTCGGAAAATTGCGTGTGTGATAGTAGTAGAGTTGTGTGTATGCAGGAGAGATGTGTGTATGTAGGAAAGAGGGTGGAAACTTATCAATGCTATAGGACCTATGCAAGAACCTAACATGATCAAATTTGACTCATGACAATACAGCTTTAAAAAATGCATTGGCAGCAATTGTACCGATCATCTACTTTCAATGAATTATCAGCAAATTGGTGAAAGTACACCTATTAAAAAAAAAATAACAGCCTCCTCCATATCCCCTCTAGCTGTCCTGTCCATCACCAAGATAGGTGCGTTTTCTGCCATTTTAGGTAGAAGTAATGTTCAACCAATTTGCTTCTAATTTAGACAAAGTAGTAGGAAAGTTTATCAAACAAACTCTACATATGAGCTCTATCTATTTTACAATACGTGTAATATGTATTCACAAAATGTCCATTTTCTATATGTGTGAACTTCACATCTTTTTTTTTTTTTAGTAAGTTTTAGTGCATGATGAGGTGGTGTTTACCTATAGGATCCACCATCTCTTGGACTGGGCACCATTGATGGTATTTATTGGGCCCCACGTTCTTAAGTAAATCTCAATATTGCTTCAAAAAGGTAGCTATGCATATACAGTTTACAGACAGAATGTTAACATATTAAGCAAGAGTGTGACAACTTATCAGTGCTAAATGTGCCATAAAAAAACCCAGCATGTAAAATTCTTAGCTTTGACAAGTGACAACATATCTGGCAAAATGCATTGTAAACCAAATGTAATTTTTAGCTGCAGTAAATTTTAGACAATCAAAATGATGTTAAAATGTGTGTGTTTCTTACAGTCTAGAGGCTGCTTATTCTGATGGAGGAAAACACTGACAGCATCCTTCATGATCACTGAAAGAACTGTTCTCCTTTCTCCTGCCCCACACTGATCTATCTGATCGGTGCAGTTCAGGGGAGAAAGTCACCAGGACTTGCACGGATGTTGCGCATCCTGTGTAGCTGAAAAAACTTCTGCAAGACTAGCCCTTGGACCTCTTTATGAAAAGAAGAACGACACTCCTGATATGTGAGGTGGCATGGATAGGGTCCCAATCAAACAAAGTTGTTGATTAGCCATTGAACCTTTCAGGTCATGTGATCAGTCACATTCCTGGAAGGAATTTCAAGATGTGGTAATGTATACGATGGATGAGTGTACATATATATATATATATATATATAAGTGTTTGTGTGTGTGGAGCTGCATGAGTATATAAGAGAGCTGTTGGTGTATGTAAGAAAGCTGTGTACAAGTATGTAGCAAAACAGTGCGTGTATGTAACAGAGGTGTGAGTGCATACTTCAAAGCTGTAGAAAAGCTATATGTGTTAGAACTGTGTTTGTGTATGGAGGAGAGTTGTGTGTGTATTTCGGAAAATTGCGTGTGTGATAGTAGTAGAGTTGTGTGTATGCAGGAGAGATGTGTGTATGTAGGAAAGAGGGTGGAAACTTATCAATGCTATAGGACCTATGCAAGAACCTAACATGATCAAATTTGACTCATGACAATACAGCTTTAAAAAATGCATTGGCAGCAATTGTACCGATCATCTACTTTCAATGAATTATCAGCAAATTGGTGAAAGTACACCTATTAAAAAAAAAATAACAGCCTCCTCCATATCCCCTCTAGCTGTCCTGTCCATCACCAAGATAGGTGCGTTTTCTGCCATTTTAGGTAGAAGTAATGTTCAACCAATTTGCTTCTAATTTAGACAAAGTAGTAGGAAAGTTTATCAAACAAACTCTACATATGAGCTCTATCTATTTTACAATACGTGTAATATGTATTCACAAAATGTCCATTTTCTATATGTGTGAACTTCACATCTTTTTTTTTTTTTAGTAAGTTTTAGTGCATGATGAGGTGGTGTTTACCTATAGGATCCACCATCTCTTGGACTGGGCACCATTGATGGTATTTATTGGGCCCCACGTTCTTAAGTAAATCTCAATATTGCTTCAAAAAGGTAGCTATGCATATACAGTTTACAGACAGAATGTTAACATATTAAGCAAGAGTGTGACAACTTATCAGTGCTAAATGTGCCATAAAAAAACCCAGCATGTAAAATTCTTAGCTTTGACAAGTGACAACATATCTGGCAAAATGCATTGTAAACCAAATGTAATTTTTAGCTGCAGTAAATTTTAGACAATCAAAATGATGTTAAAATGTGTGTGTTTCTTACAGTCTAGAGGCTGCTTATTCTGATGGAGGAAAACACTGACAGCATCCTTCATGATCACTGAAAGAACTGTTCTCCTTTCTCCTGCCCCACACTGATCTATCTGATCGGTGCAGTGCAGGGGAGAAAGTCACCAGGACTTGCACGGATGTTGCGCATCCTGTGTAGCTGAAAAAACTTCTGCAAGACTAGCCCTTGGACCTCTTTATGAAAAGAAGAACGACACTCCTGATATGTGAGGTGGCATGGATAGGGTCCCAATCAAACAAAGTTGTTGATTAGCCATTGAACCTTTCAGGTCATGTGATCAGTCACATTCCTGGAAGGAATTTCAAGATGTGGTAATGTATACGATGGATGAGTGTACATATATATATATATATATATATAAGTGTTTGTGTGTGTGGAGCTGCATGAGTATATAAGAGAGCTGTTGGTGTATGTAAGAAAGCTGTGTACAAGTATGTAGCAAAACAGTGCGTGTATGTAACAGAGGTGTGAGTGCATACTTCAAAGCTGTAGAAAAGCTATATGTGTTAGAACTGTGTTTGTGTATGGAGGAGAGTTGTGTGTGTATTTCGGAAAATTGCGTGTGTGATAGTAGTAGAGTTGTGTGTATGCAGGAGAGATGTGTGTATGTAGGAAAGAGGGTGGAAACTTATCAATGCTATAGGACCTATGCAAGAACCTAACATGATCAAATTTGACTCATGACAATACAGCTTTAAAAAATGCATTGGCAGCAATTGTACCGATCATCTACTTTCAATGAATTATCAGCAAATTGGTGAAAGTACACCTATTAAAAAAAAAATAACAGCCTCCTCCATATCCCCTCTAGCTGTCCTGTCCATCACCAAGATAGGTGCGTTTTCTGCCATTTTAGGTAGAAGTAATGTTCAACCAATTTGCTTCTAATTTAGACAAAGTAGTAGGAAAGTTTATCAAACAAACTCTACATATGAGCTCTATCTATTTTACAATACGTGTAATATGTATTCACAAAATGTCCATTTTCTATATGTGTGAACTTCACATCTTTTTTTTTTTTTAGTAAGTTTTAGTGCATGATGAGGTGGTGTTTACCTATAGGATCCACCATCTCTTGGACTGGGCACCATTGATGGTATTTATTGGGCCCCACGTTCTTAAGTAAATCTCAATATTGCTTCAAAAAGGTAGCTATGCATATACAGTTTACAGACAGAATGTTAACATATTAAGCAAGAGTGTGACAACTTATCAGTGCTAAATGTGCCATAAAAAAACCCAGCATGTAAAATTCTTAGCTTTGACAAGTGACAACATATCTGGCAAAATGCATTGTAAACCAAATGTAATTTTTAGCTGCAGTAAACTTTAGACAATCAAAATGATGTTAAAATGTGTGTGTTTCTTACAGTCTAGAGGCTGCTTATTCTGATGGAGGAAAACACTGACAGCATCCTTCATGATCACTGAAAGAACTGTTCTCCTTTCTCCTGCCCCACACTGATCTATCTGATCGGTGCAGTTCAGGGGAGAAAGTCACCAGGACTTGCACGGATGTTGCGCATCCTGTGTAGCTGAAAAAACTTCTGCAAGACTAGCCCTTGGACCTCTTTATGAAAAGAAGAACGACACTCCTGATATGTGAGGTGGCATGGATAGGGTCCCAATCAAACAAAGTTGTTGATTAGCCATTGAACCTTTCAGGTCATGTGATCAGTCACATTCCTGGAAGGAATTTCAAGATGTGGTAATGTATACGATGGATGAGTGTACATATATATATATATATATATATATATGTATATATAAGTGTTTGTGTGTGTGGAGCTGCATGAGTATATAAGAGAGCTGTTGGTGTATGTAAGAAAGCTGTGTACAAGTATGTAGCAAAACAGTGCGTGTATGTAACAGAGGTGTGAGTGCATACTTCAAAGCTGTAGAAAAGCTATATGTGTTAGAACTGTGTTTGTGTATGGAGGAGAGTTGTGTGTGTATTTCGGAAAATTGCGTGTGTGATAGTAGTAGAGTTGTGTGTATGCAGGAGAGATGTGTGTATGTAGGAAAGAGGGTGGAAACTTATCAATGCTATAGGACCTATGCAAGAACCTAACATGATCAAATTTGACTCATGACAATACAGCTTTAAAAAATGCATTGGCAGCAATTGTACCGATCATCTACTTTCAATGAATTATCAGCAAATTGGTGAAAGTACACCTATTAAAAAAAAAATAACAGCCTCCTCCATATCCCCTCTAGCTGTCCTGTCCATCACCAAGATAGGTGCGTTTTCTGCCATTTTAGGTAGAAGTAATGTTCAACCAATTTGCTTCTAATTTAGACAAAGTAGTAGGAAAGTTTATCAAACAAACTCTACATATGAGCTCTATCTATTTTACAATACGTGTAATATGTATTCACAAAATGTCCATTTTCTATATGTGTGAACTTCACATCTTTTTTTTTTTTTAGTAAGTTTTAGTGCATGATGAGGTGGTGTTTACCTATAGGATCCACCATCTCTTGGACTGGGCACCATTGATGGTATTTATTGGGCCCCACGTTCTTAAGTAAATCTCAATATTGCTTCAAAAAGGTAGCTATGCATATACAGTTTACAGACAGAATGTTAACATATTAAGCAAGAGTGTGACAACTTATCAGTGCTAAATGTGCCATAAAAAAGCCCAGCATGTAAAATTCTTAGCTTTGACAAGTGACAACATATCTGGCAAAATGCATTGTAAACCAAATGTAATTTTTAGCTGCAGTAAATTTTAGACAATCAAAATGATGTTAAAATGTGTGTGTTTCTTACAGTCTAGAGGCTGCTTATTCTGATGGAGGAAAACACTGACAGCATCCTTCATGATCACTGAAAGAACTGTTCTCCTTTCTCCTGCCCCACACTGATCTATCTGATCGGTGCAGTGCAGGGGAGAAAGTCACCAGGACTTGCACGGATGTTGCGCATCCTGTGTAGCTGAAAAAACTTCTGCAAGACTAGCCCTTGGACCTCTTTATGAAAAGAAGAACGACACTCCTGATATGTGAGGTGGCATGGATAGGGTCCCAATCAAACAAAGTTGTTGATTAGCCATTGAACCTTTCAGGTCATGTGATCAGTCACATTCCTGGAAGGAATTTCAAGATGTGGTAATGTATACGATGGATGAGTGTACATATATATATATATATATATATATAAGTGTTTGTGTGTGTGGAGCTGCATGAGTATATAAGAGAGCTGTTGGTGTATGTAAGAAAGCTGTGTACAAGTATGTAGCAAAACAGTGCGTGTATGTAACAGAGGTGTGAGTGCATACTTCAAAGCTGTAGAAAAGCTATATGTGTTAGAACTGTGTTTGTGTATGGAGGAGAGTTGTGTGTGTATTTCGGAAAATTGCGTGTGTGATAGTAGTAGAGTTGTGTGTATGCAGGAGAGATGTGTGTATGTAGGAAAGAGGGTGGAAACTTATCAATGCTATAGGACCTATGCAAGAACCTAACATGATCAAATTTGACTCATGACAATACAGCTTTAAAAAATGCATTGGCAGCAATTGTACCGATCATCTACTTTCAATGAATTATCAGCAAATTGGTGAAAGTACACCTATTAAAAAAAAAATAACAGCCTCCTCCATATCCCCTCTAGCTGTCCTGTCCATCACCAAGATAGGTGCGTTTTCTGCCATTTTAGGTAGAAGTAATGTTCAACCAATTTGCTTCTAATTTAGACAAAGTAGTAGGAAAGTTTATCAAACAAACTCTACATATGAGCTCTATCTATTTTACAATACGTGTAATATGTATTCACAAAATGTCCATTTTCTATATGTGTGAACTTCACATCTTTTTTTTTTTTTAGTAAGTTTTAGTGCATGATGAGGTGGTGTTTACCTATAGGATCCACCATCTCTTGGACTGGGCACCATTGATGGTATTTATTGGGCCCCACGTTCTTAAGTAAATCTCAATATTGCTTCAAAAAGGTAGCTATGCATATACAGTTTACAGACAGAATGTTAACATATTAAGCAAGAGTGTGACAACTTATCAGTGCTAAATGTGCCATAAAAAAACCCAGCATGTAAAATTCTTAGCTTTGACAAGTGACAACATATCTGGCAAAATGCATTGTAAACCAAATGTAATTTTTAGCTGCAGTAAATTTTAGACAATCAAAATGATGTTAAAATGTGTGTGTTTCTTACAGTCTAGAGGCTGCTTATTCTGATGGAGGAAAACACTGACAGCATCCTTCATGATCACTGAAAGAACTGTTCTCCTTTCTCCTGCCCCACACTGATCTATCTGATCGGTGCAGTGCAGGGGAGAAAGTCACCAGGACTTGCATGGATGTTGCGCATCCTGTGTAGCTGAAAAAACTTCTGCAAGACTAGCCCTTGGACCTCTTTATGAAAAGAAGAACGACACTCCTGATATGTGAGGTGGCATGGATAGGGTCCCAATCAAACAAAGTTGTTGATTAGCCATTGAACCTTTCAGGTCATGTGATCAGTCACATTCCTGGAAGGAATTTCAAGATGTGGTAATGTATACGATGGATGAGTGTACATATATATATATATATATATATATAAGTGTTTGTGTGTGTGGAGCTGCATGAGTATATAAGAGAGCTGTTGGTGTATGTAAGAAAGCTGTGTACAAGTATGTAGCAAAACAGTGCGTGTATGTAACAGAGGTGTGAGTGCATACTTCAAAGCTGTAGAAAAGCTATATGTGTTAGAACTGTGTTTGTGTATGGAGGAGAGTTGTGTGTGTATTTCGGAAAATTGCGTGTGTGATAGTAGTAGAGTTGTGTGTATGCAGGAGAGATGTGTGTATGTAGGAAAGAGGGTGGAAACTTATCAATGCTATAGGACCTATGCAAGAACCTAACATGATCAAATTTGACTCATGACAATACAGCTTTAAAAAATGCATTGGCAGCAATTGTACCGATCATCTACTTTCAATGAATTATCAGCAAATTGGTGAAAGTACACCTATTAAAAAAAAAATAACAGCCTCCTCCATATCCCCTCTAGCTGTCCTGTCCATCACCAAGATAGGTGCGTTTTCTGCCATTTTAGGTAGAAGTAATGTTCAACCAATTTGCTTCTAATTTAGACAAAGTAGTAGGAAAGTTTATCAAACAAACTCTACATATGAGCTCTATCTATTTTACAATACGTGTAATATGTATTCACAAAATGTCCATTTTCTATATGTGTGAACTTCACATCTTTTTTTTTTTTTAGTAAGTTTTAGTGCATGATGAGGTGGTGTTTACCTATAGGATCCACCATCTCTTGGACTGGGCACCATTGATGGTATTTATTGGGCCCCACGTTCTTAAGTAAATCTCAATATTGCTTCAAAAAGGTAGCTATGCATATACAGTTTACAGACAGAATGTTAACATATTAAGCAAGAGTGTGACAACTTATCAGTGCTAAATGTGCCATAAAAAAGCCCAGCATGTAAAATTCTTAGCTTTGACAAGTGACAACATATCTGGCAAAATGCATTGTAAACCAAATGTAATTTTTAGCTGCAGTAAATTTTAGACAATCAAAATGATGTTAAAATGTGTGTGTTTCTTACAGTCTAGAGGCTGCTTATTCTGATGGAGGAAAACACTGACAGCATCCTTCATGATCACTGAAAGAACTGTTCTCCTTTCTCCTGCCCCACACTGATCTATCTGATCGGTGCAGTGCAGGGGAGAAAGTCACCAGGACTTGCACGGATGTTGCGCATCCTGTGTAGCTGAAAAAACTTCCGCAAGACTAGCCCTTGGACCTCTTTATGAAAAGAAGAACGACACTCCTGATATGTGAGGTGGCATGGATAGGGTCCCAATCAAACAAAGTTGTTGATTAGCCATTGAACCTTTCAGGTCATGTGATCAGTCACATTCCTGGAAGGAATTTCAAGATGTGGTAATGTATACGATGGATGAGTGTACATATATATATATATATATATATAAGTGTTTGTGTGTGTGGAGCTGCATGAGTATATAAGAGAGCTGTTGGTGTATGTAAGAAAGCTGTGTACAAGTATGTAGCAAAACAGTGCGTGTATGTAACAGAGGTGTGAGTGCATACTTCAAAGCTGTAGAAAAGCTATATGTGTTAGAACTGTGTTTGTGTATGGAGGAGAGTTGTGTGTGTATTTCGGAAAATTGCGTGTGTGATAGTAGTAGAGTTGTGTGTATGCAGGAGAGATGTGTGTATGTAGGAAAGAGGGTGGAAACTTATCAATGCTATAGGACCTATGCAAGAACCTAACATGATCAAATTTGACTCATGACAATACAGCTTTAAAAAATGCATTGGCAGCAATTGTACCGATCATCTACTTTCAATGAATTATCAGCAAATTGGTGAAAGTACACCTATTAAAAAAAAAATAACAGCCTCCTCCATATCCCCTCTAGCTGTCCTGTCCATCACCAAGATAGGTGCGTTTTCTGCCATTTTAGGTAGAAGTAATGTTCAACCAATTTGCTTCTAATTTAGACAAAGTAGTAGGAAAGTTTATCAAACAAACTCTACATATGAGCTCTATCTATTTTACAATACGTGTAATATGTATTCACAAAATGTCCATTTTCTATATGTGTGAACTTCACATCTTTTTTTTTTTTTAGTAAGTTTTAGTGCATGATGAGGTGGTGTTTACCTATAGGATCCACCATCTCTTGGACTGGGCACCATTGATGGTATTTATTGGGCCCCACGTTCTTAAGTAAATCTCAATATTGCTTCAAAAAGGTAGCTATGCATATACAGTTTACAGACAGAATGTTAACATATTAAGCAAGAGTGTGACAACTTATCAGTGCTAAATGTGCCATAAAAAAACCCAGCATGTAAAATTCTTAGCTTTGACAAGTGACAACATATCTGGCAAAATGCATTGTAAACCAAATGTAATTTTTAGCTGCAGTAAATTTTAGACAATCAAAATGATGTTAAAATGTGTGTGTTTCTTACAGTCTAGAGGCTGCTTATTCTGATGGAGGAAAACACTGACAGCATCCTTCATGATCACTGAAAGAACTGTTCTCCTTTCTCCTGCCCCACACTGATCTATCTGATCGGTGCAGTTCAGGGGAGAAAGTCACCAGGACTTGCACGGATGTTGCGCATCCTGTGTAGCTGAAAAAACTTCTGCAAGACTAGCCCTTGGACCTCTTTATGAAAAGAAGAACGACACTCCTGATATGTGAGGTGGCATGGATAGGGTCCCAATCAAACAAAGTTGTTGATTAGCCATTGAACCTTTCAGGTCATGTGATCAGTCACATTCCTGGAAGGAATTTCAAGATGTGGTAATGTATACGATGGATGAGTGTACATATATATATATATATATATATAAGTGTTTGTGTGTGTGGAGCTGCATGAGTATATAAGAGAGCTGTTGGTGTATGTAAGAAAGCTGTGTACAAGTATGTAGCAAAACAGTGCGTGTATGTAACAGAGGTGTGAGTGCATACTTCAAAGCTGTAGAAAAGCTATATGTGTTAGAACTGTGTTTGTGTATGGAGGAGAGTTGTGTGTGTATTTCGGAAAATTGCGTGTGTGATAGTAGTAGAGTTGTGTGTATGCAGGAGAGATGTGTGTATGTAGGAAAGAGGGTGGAAACTTATCAATGCTATAGGACCTATGCAAGAACCTAACATGATCAAATTTGACTCATGACAATACAGCTTTAAAAAATGCATTGGCAGCAATTGTACCGATCATCTACTTTCAATGAATTATCAGCAAATTGGTGAAAGTACACCTATTAAAAAAAAAATAACAGCCTCCTCCATATCCCCTCTAGCTGTCCTGTCCATCACCAAGATAGGTGCGTTTTCTGCCATTTTAGGTAGAAGTAATGTTCAACCAATTTGCTTCTAATTTAGACAAAGTAGTAGGAAAGTTTATCAAACAAACTCTACATATGAGCTCTATCTATTTTACAATACGTGTAATATGTATTCACAAAATGTCCATTTTCTATATGTGTGAACTTCACATCTTTTTTTTTTTTTAGTAAGTTTTAGTGCATGATGAGGTGGTGTTTACCTATAGGATCCACCATCTCTTGGACTGGGCACCATTGATGGTATTTATTGGGCCCCACGTTCTTAAGTAAATCTCAATATTGCTTCAAAAAGGTAGCTATGCATATACAGTTTACAGACAGAATGTTAACATATTAAGCAAGAGTGTGACAACTTATCAGTGCTAAATGTGCCATAAAAAAACCCAGCATGTAAAATTCTTAGCTTTGACAAGTGACAACATATCTGGCAAAATGCATTGTAAACCAAATGTAATTTTTAGCTGCAGTAAATTTTAGACAATCAAAATGATGTTAAAATGTGTGTGTTTCTTACAGTCTAGAGGCTGCTTATTCTGATGGAGGAAAACACTGACAGCATCCTTCATGATCACTGAAAGAACTGTTCTCCTTTCTCCTGCCCCACACTGATCTATCTGATCGGTGCAGTGCAGGGGAGAAAGTCACCAGGACTTGCACGGATGTTGCGCATCCTGTGTAGCTGAAAAAACTTCTGCAAGACTAGCCCTTGGACCTCTTTATGAAAAGAAGAACGACACTCCTGATATGTGAGGTGGCATGGATAGGGTCCCAATCAAACAAAGTTGTTGATTAGCCATTGAACCTTTCAGGTCATGTGATCAGTCACATTCCTGGAAGGAATTTCAAGATGTGGTAATGTATACGATGGATGAGTGTACATATATATATATATATATATATAAGTGTTTGTGTGTGTGGAGCTGCATGAGTATATAAGAGAGCTGTTGGTGTATGTAAGAAAGCTGTGTACAAGTATGTAGCAAAACAGTGCGTGTATGTAACAGAGGTGTGAGTGCATACTTCAAAGCTGTAGAAAAGCTATATGTGTTAGAACTGTGTTTGTGTATGGAGGAGAGTTGTGTGTGTATTTCGGAAAATTGCGTGTGTGATAGTAGTAGAGTTGTGTGTATGCAGGAGAGATGTGTGTATGTAGGAAAGAGGGTGGAAACTTATCAATGCTATAGGACCTATGCAAGAACCTAACATGATCAAATTTGACTCATGACAATACAGCTTTAAAAAATGCATTGGCAGCAATTGTACCGATCATCTACTTTCAATGAATTATCAGCAAATTGGTGAAAGTACACCTATTAAAAAAAAAATAACAGCCTCCTCCATATCCCCTCTAGCTGTCCTGTCCATCACCAAGATAGGTGCGTTTTCTGCCATTTTAGGTAGAAGTAATGTTCAACCAATTTGCTTCTAATTTAGACAAAGTAGTAGGAAAGTTTATCAAACAAACTCTACATATGAGCTCTATCTATTTTACAATACGTGTAATATGTATTCACAAAATGTCCATTTTCTATATGTGTGAACTTCACATCTTTTTTTTTTTTTAGTAAGTTTTAGTGCATGATGAGGTGGTGTTTACCTATAGGATCCACCATCTCTTGGACTGGGCACCATTGATGGTATTTATTGGGCCCCACGTTCTTAAGTAAATCTCAATATTGCTTCAAAAAGGTAGCTATGCATATACAGTTTACAGACAGAATGTTAACATATTAAGCAAGAGTGTGACAACTTATCAGTGCTAAATGTGCCATAAAAAAACCCAGCATGTAAAATTCTTAGCTTTGACAAGTGACAACATATCTGGCAAAATGCATTGTAAACCAAATGTAATTTTTAGCTGCAGTAAACTTTAGACAATCAAAATGATGTTAAAATGTGTGTGTTTCTTACAGTCTAGAGGCTGCTTATTCTGATGGAGGAAAACACTGACAGCATCCTTCATGATCACTGAAAGAACTGTTCTCCTTTCTCCTGCCCCACACTGATCTATCTGATCGGTGCAGTTCAGGGGAGAAAGTCACCAGGACTTGCACGGATGTTGCGCATCCTGTGTAGCTGAAAAAACTTCTGCAAGACTAGCCCTTGGACCTCTTTATGAAAAGAAGAACGACACTCCTGATATGTGAGGTGGCATGGATAGGGTCCCAATCAAACAAAGTTGTTGATTAGCCATTGAACCTTTCAGGTCATGTGATCAGTCACATTCCTGGAAGGAATTTCAAGATGTGGTAATGTATACGATGGATGAGTGTACATATATATATATATATATATATATATGTATATATAAGTGTTTGTGTGTGTGGAGCTGCATGAGTATATAAGAGAGCTGTTGGTGTATGTAAGAAAGCTGTGTACAAGTATGTAGCAAAACAGTGCGTGTATGTAACAGAGGTGTGAGTGCATACTTCAAAGCTGTAGAAAAGCTATATGTGTTAGAACTGTGTTTGTGTATGGAGGAGAGTTGTGTGTGTATTTCGGAAAATTGCGTGTGTGATAGTAGTAGAGTTGTGTGTATGCAGGAGAGATGTGTGTATGTAGGAAAGAGGGTGGAAACTTATCAATGCTATAGGACCTATGCAAGAACCTAACATGATCAAATTTGACTCATGACAATACAGCTTTAAAAAATGCATTGGCAGCAATTGTACCGATCATCTACTTTCAATGAATTATCAGCAAATTGGTGAAAGTACACCTATTAAAAAAAAAATAACAGCCTCCTCCATATCCCCTCTAGCTGTCCTGTCCATCACCAAGATAGGTGCGTTTTCTGCCATTTTAGGTAGAAGTAATGTTCAACCAATTTGCTTCTAATTTAGACAAAGTAGTAGGAAAGTTTATCAAACAAACTCTACATATGAGCTCTATCTATTTTACAATACGTGTAATATGTATTCACAAAATGTCCATTTTCTATATGTGTGAACTTCACATCTTTTTTTTTTTTTAGTAAGTTTTAGTGCATGATGAGGTGGTGTTTACCTATAGGATCCACCATCTCTTGGACTGGGCACCATTGATGGTATTTATTGGGCCCCACGTTCTTAAGTAAATCTCAATATTGCTTCAAAAAGGTAGCTATGCATATACAGTTTACAGACAGAATGTTAACATATTAAGCAAGAGTGTGACAACTTATCAGTGCTAAATGTGCCATAAAAAAACCCAGCATGTAAAATTCTTAGCTTTGACAAGTGACAACATATCTGGCAAAATGCATTGTAAACCAAATGTAATTTTTAGCTGCAGTAAATTTTAGACAATCAAAATGATGTTAAAATGTGTGTGTTTCTTACAGTCTAGAGGCTGCTTATTCTGATGGAGGAAAACACTGACAGCATCCTTCATGATCACTGAAAGAACTGTTCTCCTTTCTCCTGCCCCACACTGATCTATCTGATCGGTGCAGTGCAGGGGAGAAAGTCACCAGGACTTGCACGGATGTTGCGCATCCTGTGTAGCTGAAAAAACTTCTGCAAGACTAGCCCTTGGACCTCTTTATGAAAAGAAGAACGACACTCCTGATATGTGAGGTGGCATGGATAGGGTCCCAATCAAACAAAGTTGTTGATTAGCCATTGAACCTTTCAGGTCATGTGATCAGTCACATTCCTGGAAGGAATTTCAAGATGTGGTAATGTATACGATGGATGAGTGTACATATATATATATATATATATATAAGTGTTTGTGTGTGTGGAGCTGCATGAGTATATAAGAGAGCTGTTGGTGTATGTAAGAAAGCTGTGTACAAGTATGTAGCAAAACAGTGCGTGTATGTAACAGAGGTGTGAGTGCATACTTCAAAGCTGTAGAAAAGCTATATGTGTTAGAACTGTGTTTGTGTATGGAGGAGAGTTGTGTGTGTATTTCGGAAAATTGCGTGTGTGATAGTAGTAGAGTTGTGTGTATGCAGGAGAGATGTGTGTATGTAGGAAAGAGGGTGGAAACTTATCAATGCTATAGGACCTATGCAAGAACCTAACATGATCAAATTTGACTCATGACAATACAGCTTTAAAAAATGCATTGGCAGCAATTGTACCGATCATCTACTTTCAATGAATTATCAGCAAATTGGTGAAAGTACACCTATTAAAAAAAAAATAACAGCCTCCTCCATATCCCCTCTAGCTGTCCTGTCCATCACCAAGATAGGTGCGTTTTCTGCCATTTTAGGTAGAAGTAATGTTCAACCAATTTGCTTCTAATTTAGACAAAGTAGTAGGAAAGTTTATCAAACAAACTCTACATATGAGCTCTATCTATTTTACAATACGTGTAATATGTATTCACAAAATGTCCATTTTCTATATGTGTGAACTTCACATCTTTTTTTTTTTTTAGTAAGTTTTAGTGCATGATGAGGTGGTGTTTACCTATAGGATCCACCATCTCTTGGACTGGGCACCATTGATGGTATTTATTGGGCCCCACGTTCTTAAGTAAATCTCAATATTGCTTCAAAAAGGTAGCTATGCATATACAGTTTACAGACAGAATGTTAACATATTAAGCAAGAGTGTGACAACTTATCAGTGCTAAATGTGCCATAAAAAAACCCAGCATGTAAAATTCTTAGCTTTGACAAGTGACAACATATCTGGCAAAATGCATTGTAAACCAAATGTAATTTTTAGCTGCAGTAAATTTTAGACAATCAAAATGATGTTAAAATGTGTGTGTTTCTTACAGTCTAGAGGCTGCTTATTCTGATGGAGGAAAACACTGACAGCATCCTTCATGATCACTGAAAGAACTGTTCTCCTTTCTCCTGCCCCACACTGATCTATCTGATCGGTGCAGTTCAGGGGAGAAAGTCACCAGGACTTGCACGGATGTTGCGCATCCTGTGTAGCTGAAAAAACTTCTGCAAGACTAGCCCTTGGACCTCTTTATGAAAAGAAGAACGACACTCCTGATATGTGAGGTGGCATGGATAGGGTCCCAATCAAACAAAGTTGTTGATTAGCCATTGAACCTTTCAGGTCATGTGATCAGTCACATTCCTGGAAGGAATTTCAAGATGTGGTAATGTATACGATGGATGAGTGTACATATATATATATATATATATATATATATATATATAAGTGTTTGTGTGTGTGGAGCTGCATGAGTATATAAGAGAGCTGTTGGTGTATGTAAGAAAGCTGTGTACAAGTATGTAGCAAAACAGTGCGTGTATGTAACAGAGGTGTGAGTGCATACTTCAAAGCTGTAGAAAAGCTATATGTGTTAGAACTGTGTTTGTGTATGGAGGAGAGTTGTGTGTGTATTTCGGAAAATTGCGTGTGTGATAGTAGTAGAGTTGTGTGTATGCAGGAGAGATGTGTGTATGTAGGAAAGAGGGTGGAAACTTATCAATGCTATAGGACCTATGCAAGAACCTAACATGATCAAATTTGACTCATGACAATACAGCTTTAAAAAATGCATTGGCAGCAATTGTACCGATCATCTACTTTCAATGAATTATCAGCAAATTGGTGAAAGTACACCTATTAAAAAAAAAATAACAGCCTCCTCCATATCCCCTCTAGCTGTCCTGTCCATCACCAAGATAGGTGCGTTTTCTGCCATTTTAGGTAGAAGTAATGTTCAACCAATTTGCTTCTAATTTAGACAAAGTAGTAGGAAAGTTTATCAAACAAACTCTACATATGAGCTCTATCTATTTTACAATACGTGTAATATGTATTCACAAAATGTCCATTTTCTATATGTGTGAACTTCACATCTTTTTTTTTTTTTAGTAAGTTTTAGTGCATGATGAGGTGGTGTTTACCTATAGGATCCACCATCTCTTGGACTGGGCACCATTGATGGTATTTATTGGGCCCCACGTTCTTAAGTAAATCTCAATATTGCTTCAAAAATGTAGCTATGCATATACAGTTTACAGACAGAATGTTAACATATTAAGCAAGAGTGTGACAACTTATCAGTGCTAAATGTGCCATAAAAAAACCCAGCATGTAAAATTCTTAGCTTTGACAAGTGACAACATATCTGGCAAAATGCATTGTAAACCAAATGTAATTTTTAGCTGCAGTAAATTTTAGACAATCAAAATGATGTTAAAATGTGTGTGTTTCTTACAGTCTAGAGGCTGCTTATTCTGATGGAGGAAAACACTGACAGCATCCTTCATGATCACTGAAAGAACTGTTCTCCTTTCTCCTGCCCCACACTGATCTATCTGATCGGTGCAGTGCAGGGGAGAAAGTCACCAGGACTTGCACGGATGTTGCGCATCCTGTGTAGCTGAAAAAACTTCTGCAAGACTAGCCCTTGGACCTCTTTATGAAAAGAAGAACGACACTCCTGATATGTGAGGTGGCATGGATAGGGTCCCAATCAAACAAAGTTGTTGATTAGCCATTGAACCTTTCAGGTCATGTGATCAGTCACATTCCTGGAAGGAATTTCAAGATGTGGTAATGTATACGATGGATGAGTGTACATATATATATATATATATATATATATAAGTGTTTGTGTGTGTGGAGCTGCATGAGTATATAAGAGAGCTGTTGGTGTATGTAAGAAAGCTGTGTACAAGTATGTAGCAAAACAGTGCGTGTATGTAACAGAGGTGTGAGTGCATACTTCAAAGCTGTAGAAAAGCTATATGTGTTAGAACTGTGTTTGTGTATGGAGGAGAGTTGTGTGTGTATTTCGGAAAATTGCGTGTGTGATAGTAGTAGAGTTGTGTGTATGCAGGAGAGATGTGTGTATGTAGGAAAGAGGGTGGAAACTTATCAATGCTATAGGACCTATGCAAGAACCTAACATGATCAAATTTGACTCATGACAATACAGCTTTAAAAAATGCATTGGCAGCAATTGTACCGATCATCTACTTTCAATGAATTATCAGCAAATTGGTGAAAGTACACCTATTAAAAAAAAAATAACAGCCTCCTCCATATCCCCTCTAGCTGTCCTGTCCATCACCAAGATAGGTGCGTTTTCTGCCATTTTAGGTAGAAGTAATGTTCAACCAATTTGCTTCTAATTTAGACAAAGTAGTAGGAAAGTTTATCAAACAAACTCTACATATGAGCTCTATCTATTTTACAATACGTGTAATATGTATTCACAAAATGTCCATTTTCTATATGTGTGAACTTCACATCTTTTTTTTTTTTTAGTAAGTTTTAGTGCATGATGAGGTGGTGTTTACCTATAGGATCCACCATCTCTTGGACTGGGCACCATTGATGGTATTTATTGGGCCCCACGTTCTTAAGTAAATCTCAATATTGCTTCAAAAAGGTAGCTATGCATATACAGTTTACAGACAGAATGTTAACATATTAAGCAAGAGTGTGACAACTTATCAGTGCTAAATGTGCCATAAAAAAACCCAGCATGTAAAATTCTTAGCTTTGACAAGTGACAACATATCTGGCAAAATGCATTGTAAACCAAATGTAATTTTTAGCTGCAGTAAATTTTAGACAATCAAAATGATGTTAAAATGTGTGTGTTTCTTACAGTCTAGAGGCTGCTTATTCTGATGGAGGAAAACACTGACAGCATCCTTCATGATCACTGAAAGAACTGTTCTCCTTTCTCCTGCCCCACACTGATCTATCTGATCGGTGCAGTGCAGGGGAGAAAGTCACCAGGACTTGCACGGATGTTGCGCATCCTGTGTAGCTGAAAAAACTTCTGCAAGACTAGCCCTTGGACCTCTTTATGAAAAGAAGAACGACACTCCTGATATGTGAGGTGGCATGGATAGGGTCCCAATCAAACAAAGTTGTTGATTAGCCATTGAACCTTTCAGGTCATGTGATCAGTCACATTCCTGGAAGGAATTTCAAGATGTGGTAATGTATACGATGGATGAGTGTACATATATATATATATATATATATATATATATATATATATATGTGTTTGTGTGTGTGGAGCTGCATGAGTATATAAGAGAGCTGTTGGTGTATGTAAGAAAGCTGTGTACAAGTATGTAGCAAAACAGTGCGTGTATGTAACAGAGGTGTGAGTGCATACTTCAAAGCTGTAGAAAAGCTATATGTGTTAGAACTGTGTTTGTGTATGGAGGAGAGTTGTGTGTGTATTTCGGAAAATTGCGTGTGTGATAGTAGTAGAGTTGTGTGTATGCAGGAGAGATGTGTGTATGTAGGAAAGAGGGTGGAAACTTATCAATGCTATAGGACCTATGCAAGAACCTAACATGATCAAATTTGACTCATGACAATACAGCTTTAAAAAATGCATTGGCAGCAATTGTACCGATCATCTACTTTCAATGAATTATCAGCAAATTGGTGAAAGTACACCTATTAAAAAAAAAATAACAGCCTCCTCCATATCCCCTCTAGCTGTCCTGTCCATCACCAAGATAGGTGCGTTTTCTGCCATTTTAGGTAGAAGTAATGTTCAACCAATTTGCTTCTAATTTAGACAAAGTAGTAGGAAAGTTTATCAAACAAACTCTACATATGAGCTCTATCTATTTTACAATACGTGTAATATGTATTCACAAAATGTCCATTTTCTATATGTGTGAACTTCACATCTTTTTTTTTTTTTAGTAAGTTTTAGTGCATGATGAGGTGGTGTTTACCTATAGGATCCACCATCTCTTGGACTGGGCACCATTGATGGTATTTATTGGGCCCCACGTTCTTAAGTAAATCTCAATATTGCTTCAAAAAGGTAGCTATGCATATACAGTTTACAGACAGAATGTTAACATATTAAGCAAGAGTGTGACAACTTATCAGTGCTAAATGTGCCATAAAAAAACCCAGCATGTAAAATTCTTAGCTTTGACAAGTGACAACATATCTGGCAAAATGCATTGTAAACCAAATGTAATTTTTAGCTGCAGTAAATTTTAGACAATCAAAATGATGTTAAAATGTGTGTGTTTCTTACAGTCTAGAGGCTGCTTATTCTGATGGAGGAAAACACTGACAGCATCCTTCATGATCACTGAAAGAACTGTTCTCCTTTCTCCTGCCCCACACTGATCTATCTGATCGGTGCAGTGCAGGGGAGAAAGTCACCAGGACTTGCACGGATGTTGCGCATCCTGTGTAGCTGAAAAAACTTCTGCAAGACTAGCCCTTGGACCTCTTTATGAAAAGAAGAACGACACTCCTGATATGTGAGGTGGCATGGATAGGGTCCCAATCAAACAAAGTTGTTGATTAGCCATTGAACCTTTCAGGTCATGTGATCAGTCACATTCCTGGAAGGAATTTCAAGATGTGGTAATGTATACGATGGATGAGTGTACATATATATATATATATATATATATATATATATATAAGTGTTTGTGTGTGTGGAGCTGCATGAGTATATAAGAGAGCTGTTGGTGTATGTAAGAAAGCTGTGTACAAGTATGTAGCAAAACAGTGCGTGTATGTAACAGAGGTGTGAGTGCATACTTCAAAGCTGTAGAAAAGCTATATGTGTTAGAACTGTGTTTGTGTATGGAGGAGAGTTGTGTGTGTATTTCGGAAAATTGCGTGTGTGATAGTAGTAGAGTTGTGTGTATGCAGGAGAGATGTGTGTATGTAGGAAAGAGGGTGGAAACTTATCAATGCTATAGGACCTATGCAAGAACCTAACATGATCAAATTTGACTCATGACAATACAGCTTTAAAAAATGCATTGGCAGCAATTGTACCGATCATCTACTTTCAATGAATTATCAGCAAATTGGTGAAAGTACACCTATTAAAAAAAAAATAACAGCCTCCTCCATATCCCCTCTAGCTGTCCTGTCCATCACCAAGATAGGTGCGTTTTCTGCCATTTTAGGTAGAAGTAATGTTCAACCAATTTGCTTCTAATTTAGACAAAGTAGTAGGAAAGTTTATCAAACAAACTCTACATATGAGCTCTATCTATTTTACAATACGTGTAATATGTATTCACAAAATGTCCATTTTCTATATGTGTGAACTTCACATCTTTTTTTTTTTTTAGTAAGTTTTAGTGCATGATGAGGTGGTGTTTACCTATAGGATCCACCATCTCTTGGACTGGGCACCATTGATGGTATTTATTGGGCCCCACGTTCTTAAGTAAATCTCAATATTGCTTCAAAAAGGTAGCTATGCATATACAGTTTACAGACAGAATGTTAACATATTAAGCAAGAGTGTGACAACTTATCAGTGCTAAATGTGCCATAAAAAAACCCAGCATGTAAAATTCTTAGCTTTGACAAGTGACAACATATCTGGCAAAATGCATTGTAAACCAAATGTAATTTTTAGCTGCAGTAAATTTTAGACAATCAAAATGATGTTAAAATGTGTGTGTTTCTTACAGTCTAGAGGCTGCTTATTCTGATGGAGGAAAACACTGACAGCATCCTTCATGATCACTGAAAGAACTGTTCTCCTTTCTCCTGCCCCACACTGATCTATCTGATCGGTGCAGTGCAGGGGAGAAAGTCACCAGGACTTGCACGGATGTTGCGCATCCTGTGTAGCTGAAAAAACTTCTGCAAGACTAGCCCTTGGACCTCTTTATGAAAAGAAGAACGACACTCCTGATATGTGAGGTGGCATGGATAGGGTCCCAATCAAACAAAGTTGTTGATTAGCCATTGAACCTTTCAGGTCATGTGATCAGTCACATTCCTGGAAGGAATTTCAAGATGTGGTAATGTATACGATGGATGAGTGTACATATATATATATATATATATATATATATATATATATATGTGTTTGTGTGTGTGGAGCTGCATGAGTATATAAGAGAGCTGTTGGTGTATGTAAGAAAGCTGTGTACAAGTATGTAGCAAAACAGTGCGTGTATGTAACAGAGGTGTGAGTGCATACTTCAAAGCTGTAGAAAAGCTATATGTGTTAGAACTGTGTTTGTGTATGGAGGAGAGTTGTGTGTGTATTTCGGAAAATTGCGTGTGTGATAGTAGTAGAGTTGTGTGTATGCAGGAGAGATGTGTGTATGTAGGAAAGAGGGTGGAAACTTATCAATGCTATAGGACCTATGCAAGAACCTAACATGATCAAATTTGACTCATGACAATACAGCTTTAAAAAATGCATTGGCAGCAATTGTACCGATCATCTACTTTCAATGAATTATCAGCAAATTGGTGAAAGTACACCTATTAAAAAAAAAATAACAGCCTCCTCCATATCCCCTCTAGCTGTCCTGTCCATCACCAAGATAGGTGCGTTTTCTGCCATTTTAGGTAGAAGTAATGTTCAACCAATTTGCTTCTAATTTAGACAAAGTAGTAGGAAAGTTTATCAAACAAACTCTACATATGAGCTCTATCTATTTTACAATACGTGTAATATGTATTCACAAAATGTCCATTTTCTATATGTGTGAACTTCACATCTTTTTTTTTTTTTAGTAAGTTTTAGTGCATGATGAGGTGGTGTTTACCTATAGGATCCACCATCTCTTGGACTGGGCACCATTGATGGTATTTATTGGGCCCCACGTTCTTAAGTAAATCTCAATATTGCTTCAAAAAGGTAGCTATGCATATACAGTTTACAGACAGAATGTTAACATATTAAGCAAGAGTGTGACAACTTATCAGTGCTAAATGTGCCATAAAAAAACCCAGCATGTAAAATTCTTAGCTTTGACAAGTGACAACATATCTGGCAAAATGCATTGTAAACCAAATGTAATTTTTAGCTGCAGTAAATTTTAGACAATCAAAATGATGTTAAAATGTGTGTGTTTCTTACAGTCTAGAGGCTGCTTATTCTGATGGAGGAAAACACTGACAGCATCCTTCATGATCACTGAAAGAACTGTTCTCCTTTCTCCTGCCCCACACTGATCTATCTGATCGGTGCAGTGCAGGGGAGAAAGTCACCAGGACTTGCACGGATGTTGCGCATCCTGTGTAGCTGAAAAAACTTCTGCAAGACTAGCCCTTGGACCTCTTTATGAAAAGAAGAACGACACTCCTGATATGTGAGGTGGCATGGATAGGGTCCCAATCAAACAAAGTTGTTGATTAGCCATTGAACCTTTCAGGTCATGTGATCAGTCACATTCCTGGAAGGAATTTCAAGATGTGGTAATGTATACGATGGATGAGTGTACATATATATATATATATATATATATATATATATATAAGTGTTTGTGTGTGTGGAGCTGCATGAGTATATAAGAGAGCTGTTGGTGTATGTAAGAAAGCTGTGTACAAGTATGTAGCAAAACAGTGCGTGTATGTAACAGAGGTGTGAGTGCATACTTCAAAGCTGTAGAAAAGCTATATGTGTTAGAACTGTGTTTGTGTATGGAGGAGAGTTGTGTGTGTATTTCGGAAAATTGCGTGTGTGATAGTAGTAGAGTTGTGTGTATGCAGGAGAGATGTGTGTATGTAGGAAAGAGGGTGGAAACTTATCAATGCTATAGGACCTATGCAAGAACCTAACATGATCAAATTTGACTCATGACAATACAGCTTTAAAAAATGCATTGGCAGCAATTGTACCGATCATCTACTTTCAATGAATTATCAGCAAATTGGTGAAAGTACACCTATTAAAAAAAAAATAACAGCCTCCTCCATATCCCCTCTAGCTGTCCTGTCCATCACCAAGATAGGTGCGTTTTCTGCCATTTTAGGTAGAAGTAATGTTCAACCAATTTGCTTCTAATTTAGACAAAGTAGTAGGAAAGTTTATCAAACAAACTCTACATATGAGCTCTATCTATTTTACAATACGTGTAATATGTATTCACAAAATGTCCATTTTCTATATGTGTGAACTTCACATCTTTTTTTTTTTTTAGTAAGTTTTAGTGCATGATGAGGTGGTGTTTACCTATAGGATCCACCATCTCTTGGACTGGGCACCATTGATGGTATTTATTGGGCCCCACGTTCTTAAGTAAATCTCAATATTGCTTCAAAAAGGTAGCTATGCATATACAGTTTACAGACAGAATGTTAACATATTAAGCAAGAGTGTGACAACTTATCAGTGCTAAATGTGCCATAAAAAAACCCAGCATGTAAAATTCTTAGCTTTGACAAGTGACAACATATCTGGCAAAATGCATTGTAAACCAAATGTAATTTTTAGCTGCAGTAAATTTTAGACAATCAAAATGATGTTAAAATGTGTGTGTTTCTTACAGTCTAGAGGCTGCTTATTCTGATGGAGGAAAACACTGACAGCATCCTTCATGATCACTGAAAGAACTGTTCTCCTTTCTCCTGCCCCACACTGATCTATCTGATCGGTGCAGTGCAGGGGAGAAAGTCACCAGGACTTGCACGGATGTTGCGCATCCTGTGTAGCTGAAAAAACTTCTGCAAGACTAGCCCTTGGACCTCTTTATGAAAAGAAGAACGACACTCCTGATATGTGAGGTGGCATGGATAGGGTCCCAATCAAACAAAGTTGTTGATTAGCCATTGAACCTTTCAGGTCATGTGATCAGTCACATTCCTGGAAGGAATTTCAAGATGTGGTAATGTATACGATGGATGAGTGTACATATATATATATATATATATATATATATATATATAAGTGTTTGTGTGTGTGGAGCTGCATGAGTATATAAGAGAGCTGTTGGTGTATGTAAGAAAGCTGTGTACAAGTATGTAGCAAAACAGTGCGTGTATGTAACAGAGGTGTGAGTGCATACTTCAAAGCTGTAGAAAAGCTATATGTGTTAGAACTGTGTTTGTGTATGGAGGAGAGTTGTGTGTGTATTTCGGAAAATTGCGTGTGTGATAGTAGTAGAGTTGTGTGTATGCAGGAGAGATGTGTGTATGTAGGAAAGAGGGTGGAAACTTATCAATGCTATAGGACCTATGCAAGAACCTAACATGATCAAATTTGACTCATGACAATACAGCTTTAAAAAATGCATTGGCAGCAATTGTACCGATCATCTACTTTCAATGAATTATCAGCAAATTGGTGAAAGTACACCTATTAAAAAAAAAATAACAGCCTCCTCCATATCCCCTCTAGCTGTCCTGTCCATCACCAAGATAGGTGCGTTTTCTGCCATTTTAGGTAGAAGTAATGTTCAACCAATTTGCTTCTAATTTAGACAAAGTAGTAGGAAAGTTTATCAAACAAACTCTACATATGAGCTCTATCTATTTTACAATACGTGTAATATGTATTCACAAAATGTCCATTTTCTATATGTGTGAACTTCACATCTTTTTTTTTTTTTAGTAAGTTTTAGTGCATGATGAGGTGGTGTTTACCTATAGGATCCACCATCTCTTGGACTGGGCACCATTGATGGTATTTATTGGGCCCCACGTTCTTAAGTAAATCTCAATATTGCTTCAAAAAGGTAGCTATGCATATACAGTTTACAGACAGAATGTTAACATATTAAGCAAGAGTGTGACAACTTATCAGTGCTAAATGTGCCATAAAAAAACCCAGCATGTAAAATTCTTAGCTTTGACAAGTGACAACATATCTGGCAAAATGCATTGTAAACCAAATGTAATTTTTAGCTGCAGTAAATTTTAGACAATCAAAATGATGTTAAAATGTGTGTGTTTCTTACAGTCTAGAGGCTGCTTATTCTGATGGAGGAAAACACTGACAGCATCCTTCATGATCACTGAAAGAACTGTTCTCCTTTCTCCTGCCCCACACTGATCTATCTGATCGGTGCAGTGCAGGGGAGAAAGTCACCAGGACTTGCACGGATGTTGCGCATCCTGTGTAGCTGAAAAAACTTCTGCAAGACTAGCCCTTGGACCTCTTTATGAAAAGAAGAACGACACTCCTGATATGTGAGGTGGCATGGATAGGGTCCCAATCAAACAAAGTTGTTGATTAGCCATTGAACCTTTCAGGTCATGTGATCAGTCACATTCCTGGAAGGAATTTCAAGATGTGGTAATGTATACGATGGATGAGTGTACATATATATATATATATATATATATATATATATATATATGTGTTTGTGTGTGTGGAGCTGCATGAGTATATAAGAGAGCTGTTGGTGTATGTAAGAAAGCTGTGTACAAGTATGTAGCAAAACAGTGCGTGTATGTAACAGAGGTGTGAGTGCATACTTCAAAGCTGTAGAAAAGCTATATGTGTTAGAACTGTGTTTGTGTATGGAGGAGAGTTGTGTGTGTATTTCGGAAAATTGCGTGTGTGATAGTAGTAGAGTTGTGTGTATGCAGGAGAGATGTGTGTATGTAGGAAAGAGGGTGGAAACTTATCAATGCTATAGGACCTATGCAAGAACCTAACATGATCAAATTTGACTCATGACAATACAGCTTTAAAAAATGCATTGGCAGCAATTGTACCGATCATCTACTTTCAATGAATTATCAGCAAATTGGTGAAAGTACACCTATTAAAAAAAAAATAACAGCCTCCTCCATATCCCCTCTAGCTGTCCTGTCCATCACCAAGATAGGTGCGTTTTCTGCCATTTTAGGTAGAAGTAATGTTCAACCAATTTGCTTCTAATTTAGACAAAGTAGTAGGAAAGTTTATCAAACAAACTCTACATATGAGCTCTATCTATTTTACAATACGTGTAATATGTATTCACAAAATGTCCATTTTCTATATGTGTGAACTTCACATCTTTTTTTTTTTTTAGTAAGTTTTAGTGCATGATGAGGTGGTGTTTACCTATAGGATCCACCATCTCTTGGACTGGGCACCATTGATGGTATTTATTGGGCCCCACGTTCTTAAGTAAATCTCAATATTGCTTCAAAAAGGTAGCTATGCATATACAGTTTACAGACAGAATGTTAACATATTAAGCAAGAGTGTGACAACTTATCAGTGCTAAATGTGCCATAAAAAAACCCAGCATGTAAAATTCTTAGCTTTGACAAGTGACAACATATCTGGCAAAATGCATTGTAAACCAAATGTAATTTTTAGCTGCAGTAAATTTTAGACAATCAAAATGATGTTAAAATGTGTGTGTTTCTTACAGTCTAGAGGCTGCTTATTCTGATGGAGGAAAACACTGACAGCATCCTTCATGATCACTGAAAGAACTGTTCTCCTTTCTCCTGCCCCACACTGATCTATCTGATCGGTGCAGTGCAGGGGAGAAAGTCACCAGGACTTGCACGGATGTTGCGCATCCTGTGTAGCTGAAAAAACTTCTGCAAGACTAGCCCTTGGACCTCTTTATGAAAAGAAGAACGACACTCCTGATATGTGAGGTGGCATGGATAGGGTCCCAATCAAACAAAGTTGTTGATTAGCCATTGAACCTTTCAGGTCATGTGATCAGTCACATTCCTGGAAGGAATTTCAAGATGTGGTAATGTATACGATGGATGAGTGTACATATATATATATATATATATATATATATAAGTGTTTGTGTGTGTGGAGCTGCATGAGTATATAAGAGAGCTGTTGGTGTATGTAAGAAAGCTGTGTACAAGTATGTAGCAAAACAGTGCGTGTATGTAACAGAGGTGTGAGTGCATACTTCAAAGCTGTAGAAAAGCTATATGTGTTAGAACTGTGTTTGTGTATGGAGGAGAGTTGTGTGTGTATTTCGGAAAATTGCGTGTGTGATAGTAGTAGAGTTGTGTGTATGCAGGAGAGATGTGTGTATGTAGGAAAGAGGGTGGAAACTTATCAATGCTATAGGACCTATGCAAGAACCTAACATGATCAAATTTGACTCATGACAATACAGCTTTAAAAAATGCATTGGCAGCAATTGTACCGATCATCTACTTTCAATGAATTATCAGCAAATTGGTGAAAGTACACCTATTAAAAAAAAAATAACAGCCTCCTCCATATCCCCTCTAGCTGTCCTGTCCATCACCAAGATAGGTGCGTTTTCTGCCATTTTAGGTAGAAGTAATGTTCAACCAATTTGCTTCTAATTTAGACAAAGTAGTAGGAAAGTTTATCAAACAAACTCTACATATGAGCTCTATCTATTTTACAATACGTGTAATATGTATTCACAAAATGTCCATTTTCTATATGTGTGAACTTCACATCTTTTTTTTTTTTTAGTAAGTTTTAGTGCATGATGAGGTGGTGTTTACCTATAGGATCCACCATCTCTTGGACTGGGCACCATTGATGGTATTTATTGGGCCCCACGTTCTTAAGTAAATCTCAATATTGCTTCAAAAAGGTAGCTATGCATATACAGTTTACAGACAGAATGTTAACATATTAAGCAAGAGTGTGACAACTTATCAGTGCTAAATGTGCCATAAAAAAACCCAGCATGTAAAATTCTTAGCTTTGACAAGTGACAACATATCTGGCAAAATGCATTGTAAACCAAATGTAATTTTTAGCTGCAGTAAATTTTAGACAATCAAAATGATGTTAAAATGTGTGTGTTTCTTACAGTCTAGAGGCTGCTTATTCTGATGGAGGAAAACACTGACAGCATCCTTCATGATCACTGAAAGAACTGTTCTCCTTTCTCCTGCCCCACACTGATCTATCTGATCGGTGCAGTGCAGGGGAGAAAGTCACCAGGACTTGCACGGATGTTGCGCATCCTGTGTAGCTGAAAAAACTTCTGCAAGACTAGCCCTTGGACCTCTTTATGAAAAGAAGAACGACACTCCTGATATGTGAGGTGGCATGGATAGGGTCCCAATCAAACAAAGTTGTTGATTAGCCATTGAACCTTTCAGGTCATGTGATCAGTCACATTCCTGGAAGGAATTTCAAGATGTGGTAATGTATACGATGGATGAGTGTACATATATATATATATATATATATAAGTGTTTGTGTGTGTGGAGCTGCATGAGTATATAAGAGAGCTGTTGGTGTATGTAAGAAAGCTGTGTACAAGTATGTAGCAAAACAGTGCGTGTATGTAACAGAGGTGTGAGTGCATACTTCAAAGCTGTAGAAAAGCTATATGTGTTAGAACTGTGTTTGTGTATGGAGGAGAGTTGTGTGTGTATTTCGGAAAATTGCGTGTGTGATAGTAGTAGAGTTGTGTGTATGCAGGAGAGATGTGTGTATGTAGGAAAGAGGGTGGAAACTTATCAATGCTATAGGACCTATGCAAGAACCTAACATGATCAAATTTGACTCATGACAATACAGCTTTAAAAAATGCATTGGCAGCAATTGTACCGATCATCTACTTTCAATGAATTATCAGCAAATTGGTGAAAGTACACCTATTAAAAAAAAAATAACAGCCTCCTCCATATCCCCTCTAGCTGTCCTGTCCATCACCAAGATAGGTGCGTTTTCTGCCATTTTAGGTAGAAGTAATGTTCAACCAATTTGCTTCTAATTTAGACAAAGTAGTAGGAAAGTTTATCAAACAAACTCTACATATGAGCTCTATCTATTTTACAATACGTGTAATATGTATTCACAAAATGTCCATTTTCTATATGTGTGAACTTCACATCTTTTTTTTTTTTTAGTAAGTTTTAGTGCATGATGAGGTGGTGTTTACCTATAGGATCCACCATCTCTTGGACTGGGCACCATTGATGGTATTTATTGGGCCCCACGTTCTTAAGTAAATCTCAATATTGCTTCAAAAAGGTAGCTATGCATATACAGTTTACAGACAGAATGTTAACATATTAAGCAAGAGTGTGACAACTTATCAGTGCTAAATGTGCCATAAAAAAACCCAGCATGTAAAATTCTTAGCTTTGACAAGTGACAACATATCTGGCAAAATGCATTGTAAACCAAATGTAATTTTTAGCTGCAGTAAATTTTTTTAGACAATCAAAATGATGTTAAAATGTGTGTGTTTCTTACAGTCTAGAGGCTGCTTATTCTGATGGAGGAAAACACTGACAGCATCCTTCATGATCACTGAAAGAACTGTTCTCCTTTCTCCTGCCCCACACTGATCTATCTGATCGGTGCAGTGCAGGGGAGAAAGTCACCAGGACTTGCACGGATGTTGCGCATCCTGTGTAGCTGAAAAAACTTCTGCAAGACTAGCCCTTGGACCTCTTTATGAAAAGAAGAACGACACTCCTGATATGTGAGGTGGCATGGATAGGGTCCCAATCAAACAAAGTTGTTGATTAGCCATTGAACCTTTCAGGTCATGTGATCAGTCACATTCCTGGAAGGAATTTCAAGATGTGGTAATGTATACGATGGATGAGTGTACATATATATATATATATATATATAAGTGTTTGTGTGTGTGGAGCTGCATGAGTATATAAGAGAGCTGTTGGTGTATGTAAGAAAGCTGTGTACAAGTATGTAGCAAAACAGTGCGTGTATGTAACAGAGGTGTGAGTGCATACTTCAAAGCTGTAGAAAAGCTATATGTGTTAGAACTGTGTTTGTGTATGGAGGAGAGTTGTGTGTGTATTTCGGAAAATTGCGTGTGTGATAGTAGTAGAGTTGTGTGTATGCAGGAGAGATGTGTGTATGTAGGAAAGAGGGTGGAAACTTATCAATGCTATAGGACCTATGCAAGAACCTAACATGATCAAATTTGACTCATGACAATACAGCTTTAAAAAATGCATTGGCAGCAATTGTACCGATCATCTACTTTCAATGAATTATCAGCAAATTGGTGAAAGTACACCTATTAAAAAAAAAATAACAGCCTCCTCCATATCCCCTCTAGCTGTCCTGTCCATCACCAAGATAGGTGCGTTTTCTGCCATTTTAGGTAGAAGTAATGTTCAACCAATTTGCTTCTAATTTAGACAAAGTAGTAGGAAAGTTTATCAAACAAACTCTACATATGAGCTCTATCTATTTTACAATACGTGTAATATGTATTCACAAAATGTCCATTTTCTATATGTGTGAACTTCACATCTTTTTTTTTTTTTAGTAAGTTTTAGTGCATGATGAGGTGGTGTTTACCTATAGGATCCACCATCTCTTGGACTGGGCACCATTGATGGTATTTATTGGGCCCCACGTTCTTAAGTAAATCTCAATATTGCTTCAAAAAGGTAGCTATGCATATACAGTTTACAGACAGAATGTTAACATATTAAGCAAGAGTGTGACAACTTATCAGTGCTAAATGTGCCATAAAAAAACCCAGCATGTAAAATTCTTAGCTTTGACAAGTGACAACATATCTGGCAAAATGCATTGTAAACCAAATGTAATTTTTAGCTGCAGTAAATTTTAGACAATCAAAATGATGTTAAAATGTGTGTGTTTCTTACAGTCTAGAGGCTGCTTATTCTGATGGAGGAAAACACTGACAGCATCCTTCATGATCACTGAAAGAACTGTTCTCCTTTCTCCTGCCCCACACTGATCTATCTGATCGGTGCAGTGCAGGGGAGAAAGTCACCAGGACTTGCACGGATGTTGCGCATCCTGTGTAGCTGAAAAAACTTCTGCAAGACTAGCCCTTGGACCTCTTTATGAAAAGAAGAACGACACTCCTGATATGTGAGGTGGCATGGATAGGGTCCCAATCAAACAAAGTTGTTGATTAGCCATTGAACCTTTCAGGTCATGTGATCAGTCACATTCCTGGAAGGAATTTCAAGATGTGGTAATGTATACGATGGATGAGTGTACATATATATATATATATATATATAAGTGTTTGTGTGTGTGGAGCTGCATGAGTATATAAGAGAGCTGTTGGTGTATGTAAGAAAGCTGTGTACAAGTATGTAGCAAAACAGTGCGTGTATGTAACAGAGGTGTGAGTGCATACTTCAAAGCTGTAGAAAAGCTATATGTGTTAGAACTGTGTTTGTGTATGGAGGAGAGTTGTGTGTGTATTTCGGAAAATTGCGTGTGTGATAGTAGTAGAGTTGTGTGTATGCAGGAGAGATGTGTGTATGTAGGAAAGAGGGTGGAAACTTATCAATGCTATAGGACCTATGCAAGAACCTAACATGATCAAATTTGACTCATGACAATACAGCTTTAAAAAATGCATTGGCAGCAATTGTACCGATCATCTACTTTCAATGAATTATCAGCAAATTGGTGAAAGTACACCTATTAAAAAAAAAATAACAGCCTCCTCCATATCCCCTCTAGCTGTCCTGTCCATCACCAAGATAGGTGCGTTTTCTGCCATTTTAGGTAGAAGTAATGTTCAACCAATTTGCTTCTAATTTAGACAAAGTAGTAGGAAAGTTTATCAAACAAACTCTACATATGAGCTCTATCTATTTTACAATACGTGTAATATGTATTCACAAAATGTCCATTTTCTATATGTGTGAACTTCACATCTTTTTTTTTTTTTAGTAAGTTTTAGTGCATGATGAGGTGGTGTTTACCTATAGGATCCACCATCTCTTGGACTGGGCACCATTGATGGTATTTATTGGGCCCCACGTTCTTAAGTAAATCTCAATATTGCTTCAAAAAGGTAGCTATGCATATACAGTTTACAGACAGAATGTTAACATATTAAGCAAGAGTGTGACAACTTATCAGTGCTAAATGTGCCATAAAAAAACCCAGCATGTAAAATTCTTAGCTTTGACAAGTGACAACATATCTGGCAAAATGCATTGTAAACCAAATGTAATTTTTAGCTGCAGTAAATTTTAGACAATCAAAATGATGTTAAAATGTGTGTGTTTCTTACAGTCTAGAGGCTGCTTATTCTGATGGAGGAAAACACTGACAGCATCCTTCATGATCACTGAAAGAACTGTTCTCCTTTCTCCTGCCCCACACTGATCTATCTGATCGGTGCAGTGCAGGGGAGAAAGTCACCAGGACTTGCACGGATGTTGCGCATCCTGTGTAGCTGAAAAAACTTCTGCAAGACTAGCCCTTGGACCTCTTTATGAAAAGAAGAACGACACTCCTGATATGTGAGGTGGCATGGATAGGGTCCCAATCAAACAAAGTTGTTGATTAGCCATTGAACCTTTCAGGTCATGTGATCAGTCACATTCCTGGAAGGAATTTCAAGATGTGGTAATGTATACGATGGATGAGTGTACATATATATATATATATATAAGTGTTTGTGTGTGTGGAGCTGCATGAGTATATAAGAGAGCTGTTGGTGTATGTAAGAAAGCTGTGTACAAGTATGTAGCAAAACAGTGCGTGTATGTAACAGAGGTGTGAGTGCATACTTCAAAGCTGTAGAAAAGCTATATGTGTTAGAACTGTGTTTGTGTATGGAGGAGAGTTGTGTGTGTATTTCGGAAAATTGCGTGTGTGATAGTAGTAGAGTTGTGTGTATGCAGGAGAGATGTGTGTATGTAGGAAAGAGGGTGGAAACTTATCAATGCTATAGGACCTATGCAAGAACCTAACATGATCAAATTTGACTCATGACAATACAGCTTTAAAAAATGCATTGGCAGCAATTGTACCGATCATCTACTTTCAATGAATTATCAGCAAATTGGTGAAAGTACACCTATTAAAAAAAAAATAACAGCCTCCTCCATATCCCCTCTAGCTGTCCTGTCCATCACCAAGATAGGTGCGTTTTCTGCCATTTTAGGTAGAAGTAATGTTCAACCAATTTGCTTCTAATTTAGACAAAGTAGTAGGAAAGTTTATCAAACAAACTCTACATATGAGCTCTATCTATTTTACAATACGTGTAATATGTATTCACAAAATGTCCATTTTCTATATGTGTGAACTTCACATCTTTTTTTTTTTTTAGTAAGTTTTAGTGCATGATGAGGTGGTGTTTACCTATAGGATCCACCATCTCTTGGACTGGGCACCATTGATGGTATTTATTGGGCCCCACGTTCTTAAGTAAATCTCAATATTGCTTCAAAAAGGTAGCTATGCATATACAGTTTACAGACAGAATGTTAACATATTAAGCAAGAGTGTGACAACTTATCAGTGCTAAATGTGCCATAAAAAAACCCAGCATGTAAAATTCTTAGCTTTGACAAGTGACAACATATCTGGCAAAATGCATTGTAAACCAAATGTAATTTTTAGCTGCAGTAAATTTTAGACAATCAAAATGATGTTAAAATGTGTGTGTTTCTTACAGTCTAGAGGCTGCTTATTCTGATGGAGGAAAACACTGACAGCATCCTTCATGATCACTGAAAGAACTGTTCTCCTTTCTCCTGCCCCACACTGATCTATCTGATCGGTGCAGTGCAGGGGAGAAAGTCACCAGGACTTGCACGGATGTTGCGCATCCTGTGTAGCTGAAAAAACTTCTGCAAGACTAGCCCTTGGACCTCTTTATGAAAAGAAGAACGACACTCCTGATATGTGAGGTGGCATGGATAGGGTCCCAATCAAACAAAGTTGTTGATTAGCCATTGAACCTTTCAGGTCATGTGATCAGTCACATTCCTGGAAGGAATTTCAAGATGTGGTAATGTATACGATGGATGAGTGTACATATATATATATATATATATATAAGTGTTTGTGTGTGTGGAGCTGCATGAGTATATAAGAGAGCTGTTGGTGTATGTAAGAAAGCTGTGTACAAGTATGTAGCAAAACAGTGCGTGTATGTAACAGAGGTGTGAGTGCATACTTCAAAGCTGTAGAAAAGCTATATGTGTTAGAACTGTGTTTGTGTATGGAGGAGAGTTGTGTGTGTATTTCGGAAAATTGCGTGTGTGATAGTAGTAGAGTTGTGTGTATGCAGGAGAGATGTGTGTATGTAGGAAAGAGGGTGGAAACTTATCAATGCTATAGGACCTATGCAAGAACCTAACATGATCAAATTTGACTCATGACAATACAGCTTTAAAAAATGCATTGGCAGCAATTGTACCGATCATCTACTTTCAATGAATTATCAGCAAATTGGTGAAAGTACACCTATTAAAAAAAAAATAACAGCCTCCTCCATATCCCCTCTAGCTGTCCTGTCCATCACCAAGATAGGTGCGTTTTCTGCCATTTTAGGTAGAAGTAATGTTCAACCAATTTGCTTCTAATTTAGACAAAGTAGTAGGAAAGTTTATCAAACAAACTCTACATATGAGCTCTATCTATTTTACAATACGTGTAATATGTATTCACAAAATGTCCATTTTCTATATGTGTGAACTTCACATCTTTTTTTTTTTTTAGTAAGTTTTAGTGCATGATGAGGTGGTGTTTACCTATAGGATCCACCATCTCTTGGACTGGGCACCATTGATGGTATTTATTGGGCCCCACGTTCTTAAGTAAATCTCAATATTGCTTCAAAAAGGTAGCTATGCATATACAGTTTACAGACAGAATGTTAACATATTAAGCAAGAGTGTGACAACTTATCAGTGCTAAATGTGCCATAAAAAAACCCAGCATGTAAAATTCTTAGCTTTGACAAGTGACAACATATCTGGCAAAATGCATTGTAAACCAAATGTAATTTTTAGCTGCAGTAAATTTTAGACAATCAAAATGATGTTAAAATGTGTGTGTTTCTTACAGTCTAGAGGCTGCTTATTCTGATGGAGGAAAACACTGACAGCATCCTTCATGATCACTGAAAGAACTGTTCTCCTTTCTCCTGCCCCACACTGATCTATCTGATCGGTGCAGTTCAGGGGAGAAAGTCACCAGGACTTGCACGGATGTTGCGCATCCTGTGTAGCTGAAAAAACTTCTGCAAGACTAGCCCTTGGACCTCTTTATGAAAAGAAGAACGACACTCCTGATATGTGAGGTGGCATGGATAGGGTCCCAATCAAACAAAGTTGTTGATTAGCCATTGAACCTTTCAGGTCATGTGATCAGTCACATTCCTGGAAGGAATTTCAAGATGTGGTAATGTATACGATGGATGAGTGTACATATATATATATATATATATATATATATATATAAGTGTTTGTGTGTGTGGAGCTGCATGAGTATATAAGAGAGCTGTTGGTGTATGTAAGAAAGCTGTGTACAAGTATGTAGCAAAACAGTGCGTGTATGTAACAGAGGTGTGAGTGCATACTTCAAAGCTGTAGAAAAGCTATATGTGTTAGAACTGTGTTTGTGTATGGAGGAGAGTTGTGTGTGTATTTCGGAAAATTGCGTGTGTGATAGTAGTAGAGTTGTGTGTATGCAGGAGAGATGTGTGTATGTAGGAAAGAGGGTGGAAACTTATCAATGCTATAGGACCTATGCAAGAACCTAACATGATCAAATTTGACTCATGACAATACAGCTTTAAAAAATGCATTGGCAGCAATTGTACCGATCATCTACTTTCAATGAATTATCAGCAAATTGGTGAAAGTACACCTATTAAAAAAAAAATAACAGCCTCCTCCATATCCCCTCTAGCTGTCCTGTCCATCACCAAGATAGGTGCGTTTTCTGCCATTTTAGGTAGAAGTAATGTTCAACCAATTTGCTTCTAATTTAGACAAAGTAGTAGGAAAGTTTATCAAACAAACTCTACATATGAGCTCTATCTATTTTACAATACGTGTAATATGTATTCACAAAATGTCCATTTTCTATATGTGTGAACTTCACATCTTTTTTTTTTTTTAGTAAGTTTTAGTGCATGATGAGGTGGTGTTTACCTATAGGATCCACCATCTCTTGGACTGGGCACCATTGATGGTATTTATTGGGCCCCACGTTCTTAAGTAAATCTCAATATTGCTTCAAAAAGGTAGCTATGCATATACAGTTTACAGACAGAATGTTAACATATTAAGCAAGAGTGTGACAACTTATCAGTGCTAAATGTGCCATAAAAAAACCCAGCATGTAAAATTCTTAGCTTTGACAAGTGACAACATATCTGGCAAAATGCATTGTAAACCAAATGTAATTTTTAGCTGCAGTAAATTTTAGACAATCAAAATGATGTTAAAATGTGTGTGTTTCTTACAGTCTAGAGGCTGCTTATTCTGATGGAGGAAAACACTGACAGCATCCTTCATGATCACTGAAAGAACTGTTCTCCTTTCTCCTGCCCCACACTGATCTATCTGATCGGTGCAGTGCAGGGGAGAAAGTCACCAGGACTTGCACGGATGTTGCGCATCCTGTGTAGCTGAAAAAACTTCTGCAAGACTAGCCCTTGGACCTCTTTATGAAAAGAAGAACGACACTCCTGATATGTGAGGTGGCATGGATAGGGTCCCAATCAAACAAAGTTGTTGATTAGCCATTGAACCTTTCAGGTCATGTGATCAGTCACATTCCTGGAAGGAATTTCAAGATGTGGTAATGTATACGATGGATGAGTGTACATATATATATATATATATATATAAGTGTTTGTGTGTGTGGAGCTGCATGAGTATATAAGAGAGCTGTTGGTGTATGTAAGAAAGCTGTGTACAAGTATGTAGCAAAACAGTGCGTGTATGTAACAGAGGTGTGAGTGCATACTTCAAAGCTGTAGAAAAGCTATATGTGTTAGAACTGTGTTTGTGTATGGAGGAGAGTTGTGTGTGTATTTCGGAAAATTGCGTGTGTGATAGTAGTAGAGTTGTGTGTATGCAGGAGAGATGTGTGTATGTAGGAAAGAGGGTGGAAACTTATCAATGCTATAGGACCTATGCAAGAACCTAACATGATCAAATTTGACTCATGACAATACAGCTTTAAAAAATGCATTGGCAGCAATTGTACCGATCATCTACTTTCAATGAATTATCAGCAAATTGGTGAAAGTACACCTATTAAAAAAAAAATAACAGCCTCCTCCATATCCCCTCTAGCTGTCCTGTCCATCACCAAGATAGGTGCGTTTTCTGCCATTTTAGGTAGAAGTAATGTTCAACCAATTTGCTTCTAATTTAGACAAAGTAGTAGGAAAGTTTATCAAACAAACTCTACATATGAGCTCTATCTATTTTACAATACGTGTAATATGTATTCACAAAATGTCCATTTTCTATATGTGTGAACTTCACATCTTTTTTTTTTTTTAGTAAGTTTTAGTGCATGATGAGGTGGTGTTTACCTATAGGATCCACCATCTCTTGGACTGGGCACCATTGATGGTATTTATTGGGCCCCACGTTCTTAAGTAAATCTCAATATTGCTTCAAAAAGGTAGCTATGCATATACAGTTTACAGACAGAATGTTAACATATTAAGCAAGAGTGTGACAACTTATCAGTGCTAAATGTGCCATAAAAAAACCCAGCATGTAAAATTCTTAGCTTTGACAAGTGACAACATATCTGGCAAAATGCATTGTAAACCAAATGTAATTTTTAGCTGCAGTAAATTTTAGACAATCAAAATGATGTTAAAATGTGTGTGTTTCTTACAGTCTAGAGGCTGCTTATTCTGATGGAGGAAAACACTGACAGCATCCTTCATGATCACTGAAAGAACTGTTCTCCTTTCTCCTGCCCCACACTGATCTATCTGATCGGTGCAGTTCAGGGGAGAAAGTCACCAGGACTTGCACGGATGTTGCGCATCCTGTGTAGCTGAAAAAACTTCTGCAAGACTAGCCCTTGGACCTCTTTATGAAAAGAAGAACGACACTCCTGATATGTGAGGTGGCATGGATAGGGTCCCAATCAAACAAAGTTGTTGATTAGCCATTGAACCTTTCAGGTCATGTGATCAGTCACATTCCTGGAAGGAATTTCAAGATGTGGTAATGTATACGATGGATGAGTGTACATATATATATATATATATAAGTGTTTGTGTGTGTGGAGCTGCATGAGTATATAAGAGAGCTGTTGGTGTATGTAAGAAAGCTGTGTACAAGTATGTAGCAAAACAGTGCGTGTATGTAACAGAGGTGTGAGTGCATACTTCAAAGCTGTAGAAAAGCTATATGTGTTAGAACTGTGTTTGTGTATGGAGGAGAGTTGTGTGTGTATTTCGGAAAATTGCGTGTGTGATAGTAGTAGAGTTGTGTGTATGCAGGAGAGATGTGTGTATGTAGGAAAGAGGGTGGAAACTTATCAATGCTATAGGACCTATGCAAGAACCTAACATGATCAAATTTGACTCATGACAATACAGCTTTAAAAAATGCATTGGCAGCAATTGTACCGATCATCTACTTTCAATGAATTATCAGCAAATTGGTGAAAGTACACCTATTAAAAAAAAAATAACAGCCTCCTCCATATCCCCTCTAGCTGTCCTGTCCATCACCAAGATAGGTGCGTTTTCTGCCATTTTAGGTAGAAGTAATGTTCAACCAATTTGCTTCTAATTTAGACAAAGTAGTAGGAAAGTTTATCAAACAAACTCTACATATGAGCTCTATCTATTTTACAATACGTGTAATATGTATTCACAAAATGTCCATTTTCTATATGTGTGAACTTCACATCTTTTTTTTTTTTTAGTAAGTTTTAGTGCATGATGAGGTGGTGTTTACCTATAGGATCCACCATCTCTTGGACTGGGCACCATTGATGGTATTTATTGGGCCCCACGTTCTTAAGTAAATCTCAATATTGCTTCAAAAAGGTAGCTATGCATATACAGTTTACAGACAGAATGTTAACATATTAAGCAAGAGTGTGACAACTTATCAGTGCTAAATGTGCCATAAAAAAACCCAGCATGTAAAATTCTTAGCTTTGACAAGTGACAACATATCTGGCAAAATGCATTGTAAACCAAATGTAATTTTTAGCTGCAGTAAATTTTAGACAATCAAAATGATGTTAAAATGTGTGTGTTTCTTACAGTCTAGAGGCTGCTTATTCTGATGGAGGAAAACACTGACAGCATCCTTCATGATCACTGAAAGAACTGTTCTCCTTTCTCCTGCCCCACACTGATCTATCTGATCGGTGCAGTGCAGGGGAGAAAGTCACCAGGACTTGCACGGATGTTGCGCATCCTGTGTAGCTGAAAAAACTTCTGCAAGACTAGCCCTTGGACCTCTTTATGAAAAGAAGAACGACACTCCTGATATGTGAGGTGGCATGGATAGGGTCCCAATCAAACAAAGTTGTTGATTAGCCATTGAACCTTTCAGGTCATGTGATCAGTCACATTCCTGGAAGGAATTTCAAGATGTGGTAATGTATACGATGGATGAGTGTACATATATATATATATATATATATAAGTGTTTGTGTGTGTGGAGCTGCATGAGTATATAAGAGAGCTGTTGGTGTATGTAAGAAAGCTGTGTACAAGTATGTAGCAAAACAGTGCGTGTATGTAACAGAGGTGTGAGTGCATACTTCAAAGCTGTAGAAAAGCTATATGTGTTAGAACTGTGTTTGTGTATGGAGGAGAGTTGTGTGTGTATTTCGGAAAATTGCGTGTGTGATAGTAGTAGAGTTGTGTGTATGCAGGAGAGATGTGTGTATGTAGGAAAGAGGGTGGAAACTTATCAATGCTATAGGACCTATGCAAGAACCTAACATGATCAAATTTGACTCATGACAATACAGCTTTAAAAAATGCATTGGCAGCAATTGTACCGATCATCTACTTTCAATGAATTATCAGCAAATTGGTGAAAGTACACCTATTAAAAAAAAAATAACAGCCTCCTCCATATCCCCTCTAGCTGTCCTGTCCATCACCAAGATAGGTGCGTTTTCTGCCATTTTAGGTAGAAGTAATGTTCAACCAATTTGCTTCTAATTTAGACAAAGTAGTAGGAAAGTTTATCAAACAAACTCTACATATGAGCTCTATCTATTTTACAATACGTGTAATATGTATTCACAAAATGTCCATTTTCTATATGTGTGAACTTCACATCTTTTTTTTTTTTTAGTAAGTTTTAGTGCATGATGAGGTGGTGTTTACCTATAGGATCCACCATCTCTTGGACTGGGCACCATTGATGGTATTTATTGGGCCCCACGTTCTTAAGTAAATCTCAATATTGCTTCAAAAAGGTAGCTATGCATATACAGTTTACAGACAGAATGTTAACATATTAAGCAAGAGTGTGACAACTTATCAGTGCTAAATGTGCCATAAAAAAACCCAGCATGTAAAATTCTTAGCTTTGACAAGTGACAACATATCTGGCAAAATGCATTGTAAACCAAATGTAATTTTTAGCTGCAGTAAATTTTAGACAATCAAAATGATGTTAAAATGTGTGTGTTTCTTACAGTCTAGAGGCTGCTTATTCTGATGGAGGAAAACACTGACAGCATCCTTCATGATCACTGAAAGAACTGTTCTCCTTTCTCCTGCCCCACACTGATCTATCTGATCGGTGCAGTTCAGGGGAGAAAGTCACCAGGACTTGCACGGATGTTGCGCATCCTGTGTAGCTGAAAAAACTTCTGCAAGACTAGCCCTTGGACCTCTTTATGAAAAGAAGAACGACACTCCTGATATGTGAGGTGGCATGGATAGGGTCCCAATCAAACAAAGTTGTTGATTAGCCATTGAACCTTTCAGGTCATGTGATCAGTCACATTCCTGGAAGGAATTTCAAGATGTGGTAATGTATACGATGGATGAGTGTACATATATATATATATATATATATATATATATATAAGTGTTTGTGTGTGTGGAGCTGCATGAGTATATAAGAGAGCTGTTGGTGTATGTAAGAAAGCTGTGTACAAGTATGTAGCAAAACAGTGCGTGTATGTAACAGAGGTGTGAGTGCATACTTCAAAGCTGTAGAAAAGCTATATGTGTTAGAACTGTGTTTGTGTATGGAGGAGAGTTGTGTGTGTATTTCGGAAAATTGCGTGTGTGATAGTAGTAGAGTTGTGTGTATGCAGGAGAGATGTGTGTATGTAGGAAAGAGGGTGGAAACTTATCAATGCTATAGGACCTATGCAAGAACCTAACATGATCAAATTTGACTCATGACAATACAGCTTTAAAAAATGCATTGGCAGCAATTGTACCGATCATCTACTTTCAATGAATTATCAGCAAATTGGTGAAAGTACACCTATTAAAAAAAAAATAACAGCCTCCTCCATATCCCCTCTAGCTGTCCTGTCCATCACCAAGATAGGTGCGTTTTCTGCCATTTTAGGTAGAAGTAATGTTCAACCAATTTGCTTCTAATTTAGACAAAGTAGTAGGAAAGTTTATCAAACAAACTCTACATATGAGCTCTATCTATTTTACAATACGTGTAATATGTATTCACAAAATGTCCATTTTCTATATGTGTGAACTTCACATCTTTTTTTTTTTTTAGTAAGTTTTAGTGCATGATGAGGTGGTGTTTACCTATAGGATCCACCATCTCTTGGACTGGGCACCATTGATGGTATTTATTGGGCCCCACGTTCTTAAGTAAATCTCAATATTGCTTCAAAAAGGTAGCTATGCATATACAGTTTACAGACAGAATGTTAACATATTAAGCAAGAGTGTGACAACTTATCAGTGCTAAATGTGCCATAAAAAAACCCAGCATGTAAAATTCTTAGCTTTGACAAGTGACAACATATCTGGCAAAATGCATTGTAAACCAAATGTAATTTTTAGCTGCAGTAAATTTTAGACAATCAAAATGATGTTAAAATGTGTGTGTTTCTTACAGTCTAGAGGCTGCTTATTCTGATGGAGGAAAACACTGACAGCATCCTTCATGATCACTGAAAGAACTGTTCTCCTTTCTCCTGCCCCACACTGATCTATCTGATCGGTGCAGTGCAGGGGAGAAAGTCACCAGGACTTGCACGGATGTTGCGCATCCTGTGTAGCTGAAAAAACTTCTGCAAGACTAGCCCTTGGACCTCTTTATGAAAAGAAGAACGACACTCCTGATATGTGAGGTGGCATGGATAGGGTCCCAATCAAACAAAGTTGTTGATTAGCCATTGAACCTTTCAGGTCATGTGATCAGTCACATTCCTGGAAGGAATTTCAAGATGTGGTAATGTATACGATGGATGAGTGTACATATATATATATATATATATATAAGTGTTTGTGTGTGTGGAGCTGCATGAGTATATAAGAGAGCTGTTGGTGTATGTAAGAAAGCTGTGTACAAGTATGTAGCAAAACAGTGCGTGTATGTAACAGAGGTGTGAGTGCATACTTCAAAGCTGTAGAAAAGCTATATGTGTTAGAACTGTGTTTGTGTATGGAGGAGAGTTGTGTGTGTATTTCGGAAAATTGCGTGTGTGATAGTAGTAGAGTTGTGTGTATGCAGGAGAGATGTGTGTATGTAGGAAAGAGGGTGGAAACTTATCAATGCTATAGGACCTATGCAAGAACCTAACATGATCAAATTTGACTCATGACAATACAGCTTTAAAAAATGCATTGGCAGCAATTGTACCGATCATCTACTTTCAATGAATTATCAGCAAATTGGTGAAAGTACACCTATTAAAAAAAAAATAACAGCCTCCTCCATATCCCCTCTAGCTGTCCTGTCCATCACCAAGATAGGTGCGTTTTCTGCCATTTTAGGTAGAAGTAATGTTCAACCAATTTGCTTCTAATTTAGACAAAGTAGTAGGAAAGTTTATCAAACAAACTCTACATATGAGCTCTATCTATTTTACAATACGTGTAATATGTATTCACAAAATGTCCATTTTCTATATGTGTGAACTTCACATCTTTTTTTTTTTTTAGTAAGTTTTAGTGCATGATGAGGTGGTGTTTACCTATAGGATCCACCATCTCTTGGACTGGGCACCATTGATGGTATTTATTGGGCCCCACGTTCTTAAGTAAATCTCAATATTGCTTCAAAAAGGTAGCTATGCATATACAGTTTACAGACAGAATGTTAACATATTAAGCAAGAGTGTGACAACTTATCAGTGCTAAATGTGCCATAAAAAAACCCAGCATGTAAAATTCTTAGCTTTGACAAGTGACAACATATCTGGCAAAATGCATTGTAAACCAAATGTAATTTTTATAGCTGCAGTAAATTTTAGACAATCAAAATGATGTTAAAATGTGTGTGTTTCTTACAGTCTAGAGGCTGCTTATTCTGATGGAGGAAAACACTGACAGCATCCTTCATGATCACTGAAAGAACTGTTCTCCTTTCTCCTGCCCCACACTGATCTATCTGATCGGTGCAGTTCAGGGGAGAAAGTCACCAGGACTTGCACGGATGTTGCGCATCCTGTGTAGCTGAAAAAACTTCTGCAAGACTAGCCCTTGGACCTCTTTATGAAAAGAAGAACGACACTCCTGATATGTGAGGTGGCATGGATAGGGTCCCAATCAAACAAAGTTGTTGATTAGCCATTGAACCTTTCAGGTCATGTGATCAGTCACATTCCTGGAAGGAATTTCAAGATGTGGTAATGTATACGATGGATGAGTGTACATATATATATATATATATATATATATATATATATATAAGTGTTTGTGTGTGTGGAGCTGCATGAGTATATAAGAGAGCTGTTGGTGTATGTAAGAAAGCTGTGTACAAGTATGTAGCAAAACAGTGCGTGTATGTAACAGAGGTGTGAGTGCATACTTCAAAGCTGTAGAAAAGCTATATGTGTTAGAACTGTGTTTGTGTATGGAGGAGAGTTGTGTGTGTATTTCGGAAAATTGCGTGTGTGATAGTAGTAGAGTTGTGTGTATGCAGGAGAGATGTGTGTATGTAGGAAAGAGGGTGGAAACTTATCAATGCTATAGGACCTATGCAAGAACCTAACATGATCAAATTTGACTCATGACAATACAGCTTTAAAAAATGCATTGGCAGCAATTGTACCGATCATCTACTTTCAATGAATTATCAGCAAATTGGTGAAAGTACACCTATTAAAAAAAAAATAACAGCCTCCTCCATATCCCCTCTAGCTGTCCTGTCCATCACCAAGATAGGTGCGTTTTCTGCCATTTTAGGTAGAAGTAATGTTCAACCAATTTGCTTCTAATTTAGACAAAGTAGTAGGAAAGTTTATCAAACAAACTCTACATATGAGCTCTATCTATTTTACAATACGTGTAATATGTATTCACAAAATGTCCATTTTCTATATGTGTGAACTTCACATCTTTTTTTTTTTTTAGTAAGTTTTAGTGCATGATGAGGTGGTGTTTACCTATAGGATCCACCATCTCTTGGACTGGGCACCATTGATGGTATTTATTGGGCCCCACGTTCTTAAGTAAATCTCAATATTGCTTCAAAAAGGTAGCTATGCATATACAGTTTACAGACAGAATGTTAACATATTAAGCAAGAGTGTGACAACTTATCAGTGCTAAATGTGCCATAAAAAAACCCAGCATGTAAAATTCTTAGCTTTGACAAGTGACAACATATCTGGCAAAATGCATTGTAAACCAAATGTAATTTTTAGCTGCAGTAAATTTTAGACAATCAAAATGATGTTAAAATGTGTGTGTTTCTTACAGTCTAGAGGCTGCTTATTCTGATGGAGGAAAACACTGACAGCATCCTTCATGATCACTGAAAGAACTGTTCTCCTTTCTCCTGCCCCACACTGATCTATCTGATCGGTGCAGTTCAGGGGAGAAAGTCACCAGGACTTGCACGGATGTTGCGCATCCTGTGTAGCTGAAAAAACTTCTGCAAGACTAGCCCTTGGACCTCTTTATGAAAAGAAGAACGACACTCCTGATATGTGAGGTGGCATGGATAGGGTCCCAATCAAACAAAGTTGTTGATTAGCCATTGAACCTTTCAGGTCATGTGATCAGTCACATTCCTGGAAGGAATTTCAAGATGTGGTAATGTATACGATGGATGAGTGTACATATATATATATATATATATATATATATAAGTGTTTGTGTGTGTGGAGCTGCATGAGTATATAAGAGAGCTGTTGGTGTATGTAAGAAAGCTGTGTACAAGTATGTAGCAAAACAGTGCGTGTATGTAACAGAGGTGTGAGTGCATACTTCAAAGCTGTAGAAAAGCTATATGTGTTAGAACTGTGTTTGTGTATGGAGGAGAGTTGTGTGTGTATTTCGGAAAATTGCGTGTGTGATAGTAGTAGAGTTGTGTGTATGCAGGAGAGATGTGTGTATGTAGGAAAGAGGGTGGAAACTTATCAATGCTATAGGACCTATGCAAGAACCTAACATGATCAAATTTGACTCATGACAATACAGCTTTAAAAAATGCATTGGCAGCAATTGTACCGATCATCTACTTTCAATGAATTATCAGCAAATTGGTGAAAGTACACCTATTAAAAAAAAAATAACAGCCTCCTCCATATCCCCTCTAGCTGTCCTGTCCATCACCAAGATAGGTGCGTTTTCTGCCATTTTAGGTAGAAGTAATGTTCAACCAATTTGCTTCTAATTTAGACAAAGTAGTAGGAAAGTTTATCAAACAAACTCTACATATGAGCTCTATCTATTTTACAATACGTGTAATATGTATTCACAAAATGTCCATTTTCTATATGTGTGAACTTCACATCTTTTTTTTTTTTTAGTAAGTTTTAGTGCATGATGAGGTGGTGTTTACCTATAGGATCCACCATCTCTTGGACTGGGCACCATTGATGGTATTTATTGGGCCCCACGTTCTTAAGTAAATCTCAATATTGCTTCAAAAAGGTAGCTATGCATATACAGTTTACAGACAGAATGTTAACATATTAAGCAAGAGTGTGACAACTTATCAGTGCTAAATGTGCCATAAAAAAACCCAGCATGTAAAATTCTTAGCTTTGACAAGTGACAACATATCTGGCAAAATGCATTGTAAACCAAATGTAATTTTTAGCTGCAGTAAATTTTAGACAATCAAAATGATGTTAAAATGTGTGTGTTTCTTACAGTCTAGAGGCTGCTTATTCTGATGGAGGAAAACACTGACAGCATCCTTCATGATCACTGAAAGAACTGTTCTCCTTTCTCCTGCCCCACACTGATCTATCTGATCGGTGCAGTTCAGGGGAGAAAGTCACCAGGACTTGCACGGATGTTGCGCATCCTGTGTAGCTGAAAAAACTTCTGCAAGACTAGCCCTTGGACCTCTTTATGAAAAGAAGAACGACACTCCTGATATGTGAGGTGGCATGGATAGGGTCCCAATCAAACAAAGTTGTTGATTAGCCATTGAACCTTTCAGGTCATGTGATCAGTCACATTCCTGGAAGGAATTTCAAGATGTGGTAATGTATACGATGGATGAGTGTACATATATATATATATATATATATATATATAAGTGTTTGTGTGTGTGGAGCTGCATGAGTATATAAGAGAGCTGTTGGTGTATGTAAGAAAGCTGTGTACAAGTATGTAGCAAAACAGTGCGTGTATGTAACAGAGGTGTGAGTGCATACTTCAAAGCTGTAGAAAAGCTATATGTGTTAGAACTGTGTTTGTGTATGGAGGAGAGTTGTGTGTGTATTTCGGAAAATTGCGTGTGTGATAGTAGTAGAGTTGTGTGTATGCAGGAGAGATGTGTGTATGTAGGAAAGAGGGTGGAAACTTATCAATGCTATAGGACCTATGCAAGAACCTAACATGATCAAATTTGACTCATGACAATACAGCTTTAAAAAATGCATTGGCAGCAATTGTACCGATCATCTACTTTCAATGAATTATCAGCAAATTGGTGAAAGTACACCTATTAAAAAAAAAATAACAGCCTCCTCCATATCCCCTCTAGCTGTCCTGTCCATCACCAAGATAGGTGCGTTTTCTGCCATTTTAGGTAGAAGTAATGTTCAACCAATTTGCTTCTAATTTAGACAAAGTAGTAGGAAAGTTTATCAAACAAACTCTACATATGAGCTCTATCTATTTTACAATACGTGTAATATGTATTCACAAAATGTCCATTTTCTATATGTGTGAACTTCACATCTTTTTTTTTTTTTAGTAAGTTTTAGTGCATGATGAGGTGGTGTTTACCTATAGGATCCACCATCTCTTGGACTGGGCACCATTGATGGTATTTATTGGGCCCCACGTTCTTAAGTAAATCTCAATATTGCTTCAAAAAGGTAGCTATGCATATACAGTTTACAGACAGAATGTTAACATATTAAGCAAGAGTGTGACAACTTATCAGTGCTAAATGTGCCATAAAAAAACCCAGCATGTAAAATTCTTAGCTTTGACAAGTGACAACATATCTGGCAAAATGCATTGTAAACCAAATGTAATTTTTAGCTGCAGTAAATTTTAGACAATCAAAATGATGTTAAAATGTGTGTGTTTCTTACAGTCTAGAGGCTGCTTATTCTGATGGAGGAAAACACTGACAGCATCCTTCATGATCACTGAAAGAACTGTTCTCCTTTCTCCTGCCCCACACTGATCTATCTGATCGGTGCAGTGCAGGGGAGAAAGTCACCAGGACTTGCACGGATGTTGCGCATCCTGTGTAGCTGAAAAAACTTCTGCAAGACTAGCCCTTGGACCTCTTTATGAAAAGAAGAACGACACTCCTGATATGTGAGGTGGCATGGATAGGGTCCCAATCAAACAAAGTTGTTGATTAGCCATTGAACCTTTCAGGTCATGTGATCAGTCACATTCCTGGAAGGAATTTCAAGATGTGGTAATGTATACGATGGATGAGTGTACATATATATATATATATATATATATATATATATATAAGTGTTTGTGTGTGTGGAGCTGCATGAGTATATAAGAGAGCTGTTGGTGTATGTAAGAAAGCTGTGTACAAGTATGTAGCAAAACAGTGCGTGTATGTAACAGAGGTGTGAGTGCATACTTCAAAGCTGTAGAAAAGCTATATGTGTTAGAACTGTGTTTGTGTATGGAGGAGAGTTGTGTGTGTATTTCGGAAAATTGCGTGTGTGATAGTAGTAGAGTTGTGTGTATGCAGGAGAGATGTGTGTATGTAGGAAAGAGGGTGGAAACTTATCAATGCTATAGGACCTATGCAAGAACCTAACATGATCAAATTTGACTCATGACAATACAGCTTTAAAAAATGCATTGGCAGCAATTGTACCGATCATCTACTTTCAATGAATTATCAGCAAATTGGTGAAAGTACACCTATTAAAAAAAAAATAACAGCCTCCTCCATATCCCCTCTAGCTGTCCTGTCCATCACCAAGATAGGTGCGTTTTCTGCCATTTTAGGTAGAAGTAATGTTCAACCAATTTGCTTCTAATTTAGACAAAGTAGTAGGAAAGTTTATCAAACAAACTCTACATATGAGCTCTATCTATTTTACAATACGTGTAATATGTATTCACAAAATGTCCATTTTCTATATGTGTGAACTTCACATCTTTTTTTTTTTTTAGTAAGTTTTAGTGCATGATGAGGTGGTGTTTACCTATAGGATCCACCATCTCTTGGACTGGGCACCATTGATGGTATTTATTGGGCCCCACGTTCTTAAGTAAATCTCAATATTGCTTCAAAAAGGTAGCTATGCATATACAGTTTACAGACAGAATGTTAACATATTAAGCAAGAGTGTGACAACTTATCAGTGCTAAATGTGCCATAAAAAAACCCAGCATGTAAAATTCTTAGCTTTGACAAGTGACAACATATCTGGCAAAATGCATTGTAAACCAAATGTAATTTTTAGCTGCAGTAAATTTTAGACAATCAAAATGATGTTAAAATGTGTGTGTTTCTTACAGTCTAGAGGCTGCTTATTCTGATGGAGGAAAACACTGACAGCATCCTTCATGATCACTGAAAGAACTGTTCTCCTTTCTCCTGCCCCACACTGATCTATCTGATCGGTGCAGTTCAGGGGAGAAAGTCACCAGGACTTGCACGGATGTTGCGCATCCTGTGTAGCTGAAAAAACTTCTGCAAGACTAGCCCTTGGACCTCTTTATGAAAAGAAGAACGACACTCCTGATATGTGAGGTGGCATGGATAGGGTCCCAATCAAACAAAGTTGTTGATTAGCCATTGAACCTTTCAGGTCATGTGATCAGTCACATTCCTGGAAGGAATTTCAAGATGTGGTAATGTATACGATGGATGAGTGTACATATATATATATATATATATATATATATATATATATATAAGTGTTTGTGTGTGTGGAGCTGCATGAGTATATAAGAGAGCTGTTGGTGTATGTAAGAAAGCTGTGTACAAGTATGTAGCAAAACAGTGCGTGTATGTAACAGAGGTGTGAGTGCATACTTCAAAGCTGTAGAAAAGCTATATGTGTTAGAACTGTGTTTGTGTATGGAGGAGAGTTGTGTGTGTATTTCGGAAAATTGCGTGTGTGATAGTAGTAGAGTTGTGTGTATGCAGGAGAGATGTGTGTATGTAGGAAAGAGGGTGGAAACTTATCAATGCTATAGGACCTATGCAAGAACCTAACATGATCAAATTTGACTCATGACAATACAGCTTTAAAAAATGCATTGGCAGCAATTGTACCGATCATCTACTTTCAATGAATTATCAGCAAATTGGTGAAAGTACACCTATTAAAAAAAAAATAACAGCCTCCTCCATATCCCCTCTAGCTGTCCTGTCCATCACCAAGATAGGTGCGTTTTCTGCCATTTTAGGTAGAAGTAATGTTCAACCAATTTGCTTCTAATTTAGACAAAGTAGTAGGAAAGTTTATCAAACAAACTCTACATATGAGCTCTATCTATTTTACAATACGTGTAATATGTATTCACAAAATGTCCATTTTCTATATGTGTGAACTTCACATCTTTTTTTTTTTTTAGTAAGTTTTAGTGCATGATGAGGTGGTGTTTACCTATAGGATCCACCATCTCTTGGACTGGGCACCATTGATGGTATTTATTGGGCCCCACGTTCTTAAGTAAATCTCAATATTGCTTCAAAAAGGTAGCTATGCATATACAGTTTACAGACAGAATGTTAACATATTAAGCAAGAGTGTGACAACTTATCAGTGCTAAATGTGCCATAAAAAAACCCAGCATGTAAAATTCTTAGCTTTGACAAGTGACAACATATCTGGCAAAATGCATTGTAAACCAAATGTAATTTTTAGCTGCAGTAAATTTTAGACAATCAAAATGATGTTAAAATGTGTGTGTTTCTTACAGTCTAGAGGCTGCTTATTCTGATGGAGGAAAACACTGACAGCATCCTTCATGATCACTGAAAGAACTGTTCTCCTTTCTCCTGCCCCACACTGATCTATCTGATCGGTGCAGTGCAGGGGAGAAAGTCACCAGGACTTGCACGGATGTTGCGCATCCTGTGTAGCTGAAAAAACTTCTGCAAGACTAGCCCTTGGACCTCTTTATGAAAAGAAGAACGACACTCCTGATATGTGAGGTGGCATGGATAGGGTCCCAATCAAACAAAGTTGTTGATTAGCCATTGAACCTTTCAGGTCATGTGATCAGTCACATTCCTGGAAGGAATTTCAAGATGTGGTAATGTATACGATGGATGAGTGTACATATATATATATATATATATATAAGTGTTTGTGTGTGTGGAGCTGCATGAGTATATAAGAGAGCTGTTGGTGTATGTAAGAAAGCTGTGTACAAGTATGTAGCAAAACAGTGCGTGTATGTAACAGAGGTGTGAGTGCATACTTCAAAGCTGTAGAAAAGCTATATGTGTTAGAACTGTGTTTGTGTATGGAGGAGAGTTGTGTGTGTATTTCGGAAAATTGCGTGTGTGATAGTAGTAGAGTTGTGTGTATGCAGGAGAGATGTGTGTATGTAGGAAAGAGGGTGGAAACTTATCAATGCTATAGGACCTATGCAAGAACCTAACATGATCAAATTTGACTCATGACAATACAGCTTTAAAAAATGCATTGGCAGCAATTGTACCGATCATCTACTTTCAATGAATTATCAGCAAATTGGTGAAAGTACACCTATTAAAAAAAAAATAACAGCCTCCTCCATATCCCCTCTAGCTGTCCTGTCCATCACCAAGATAGGTGCGTTTTCTGCCATTTTAGGTAGAAGTAATGTTCAACCAATTTGCTTCTAATTTAGACAAAGTAGTAGGAAAGTTTATCAAACAAACTCTACATATGAGCTCTATCTATTTTACAATACGTGTAATATGTATTCACAAAATGTCCATTTTCTATATGTGTGAACTTCACATCTTTTTTTTTTTTTAGTAAGTTTTAGTGCATGATGAGGTGGTGTTTACCTATAGGATCCACCATCTCTTGGACTGGGCACCATTGATGGTATTTATTGGGCCCCACGTTCTTAAGTAAATCTCAATATTGCTTCAAAAAGGTAGCTATGCATATACAGTTTACAGACAGAATGTTAACATATTAAGCAAGAGTGTGACAACTTATCAGTGCTAAATGTGCCATAAAAAAACCCAGCATGTAAAATTCTTAGCTTTGACAAGTGACAACATATCTGGCAAAATGCATTGTAAACCAAATGTAATTTTTAGCTGCAGTAAATTTTAGACAATCAAAATGATGTTAAAATGTGTGTGTTTCTTACAGTCTAGAGGCTGCTTATTCTGATGGAGGAAAACACTGACAGCATCCTTCATGATCACTGAAAGAACTGTTCTCCTTTCTCCTGCCCCACACTGATCTATCTGATCGGTGCAGTGCAGGGGAGAAAGTCACCAGGACTTGCACGGATGTTGCGCATCCTGTGTAGCTGAAAAAACTTCTGCAAGACTAGCCCTTGGACCTCTTTATGAAAAGAAGAACGACACTCCTGATATGTGAGGTGGCATGGATAGGGTCCCAATCAAACAAAGTTGTTGATTAGCCATTGAACCTTTCAGGTCATGTGATCAGTCACATTCCTGGAAGGAATTTCAAGATGTGGTAATGTATACGATGGATGAGTGTACATATATATATATATATATATATAAGTGTTTGTGTGTGTGGAGCTGCATGAGTATATAAGAGAGCTGTTGGTGTATGTAAGAAAGCTGTGTACAAGTATGTAGCAAAACAGTGCGTGTATGTAACAGAGGTGTGAGTGCATACTTCAAAGCTGTAGAAAAGCTATATGTGTTAGAACTGTGTTTGTGTATGGAGGAGAGTTGTGTGTGTATTTCGGAAAATTGCGTGTGTGATAGTAGTAGAGTTGTGTGTATGCAGGAGAGATGTGTGTATGTAGGAAAGAGGGTGGAAACTTATCAATGCTATAGGACCTATGCAAGAACCTAACATGATCAAATTTGACTCATGACAATACAGCTTTAAAAAATGCATTGGCAGCAATTGTACCGATCATCTACTTTCAATGAATTATCAGCAAATTGGTGAAAGTACACCTATTAAAAAAAAAATAACAGCCTCCTCCATATCCCCTCTAGCTGTCCTGTCCATCACCAAGATAGGTGCGTTTTCTGCCATTTTAGGTAGAAGTAATGTTCAACCAATTTGCTTCTAATTTAGACAAAGTAGTAGGAAAGTTTATCAAACAAACTCTACATATGAGCTCTATCTATTTTACAATACGTGTAATATGTATTCACAAAATGTCCATTTTCTATATGTGTGAACTTCACATCTTTTTTTTTTTTTAGTAAGTTTTAGTGCATGATGAGGTGGTGTTTACCTATAGGATCCACCATCTCTTGGACTGGGCACCATTGATGGTATTTATTGGGCCCCACGTTCTTAAGTAAATCTCAATATTGCTTCAAAAAGGTAGCTATGCATATACAGTTTACAGACAGAATGTTAACATATTAAGCAAGAGTGTGACAACTTATCAGTGCTAAATGTGCCATAAAAAAACCCAGCATGTAAAATTCTTAGCTTTGACAAGTGACAACATATCTGGCAAAATGCATTGTAAACCAAATGTAATTTTTAGCTGCAGTAAATTTTAGACAATCAAAATGATGTTAAAATGTGTGTGTTTCTTACAGTCTAGAGGCTGCTTATTCTGATGGAGGAAAACACTGACAGCATCCTTCATGATCACTGAAAGAACTGTTCTCCTTTCTCCTGCCCCACACTGATCTATCTGATCGGTGCAGTTCAGGGGAGAAAGTCACCAGGACTTGCACGGATGTTGCGCATCCTGTGTAGCTGAAAAAACTTCTGCAAGACTAGCCCTTGGACCTCTTTATGAAAAGAAGAACGACACTCCTGATATGTGAGGTGGCATGGATAGGGTCCCAATCAAACAAAGTTGTTGATTAGCCATTGAACCTTTCAGGTCATGTGATCAGTCACATTCCTGGAAGGAATTTCAAGATGTGGTAATGTATATGATGGATGAGTGTACATATATATATATATATATATATATATATATATATAAGTGTTTGTGTGTGTGGAGCTGCATGAGTATATAAGAGAGCTGTTGGTGTATGTAAGAAAGCTGTGTACAAGTATGTAGCAAAACAGTGCGTGTATGTAACAGAGGTGTGAGTGCATACTTCAAAGCTGTAGAAAAGCTATATGTGTTAGAACTGTGTTTGTGTATGGAGGAGAGTTGTGTGTGTATTTCGGAAAATTGCGTGTGTGATAGTAGTAGAGTTGTGTGTATGCAGGAGAGATGTGTGTATGTAGGAAAGAGGGTGGAAACTTATCAATGCTATAGGACCTATGCAAGAACCTAACATGATCAAATTTGACTCATGACAATACAGCTTTAAAAAATGCATTGGCAGCAATTGTACCGATCATCTACTTTCAATGAATTATCAGCAAATTGGTGAAAGTACACCTATTAAAAAAAAAATAACAGCCTCCTCCATATCCCCTCTAGCTGTCCTGTCCATCACCAAGATAGGTGCGTTTTCTGCCATTTTAGGTAGAAGTAATGTTCAACCAATTTGCTTCTAATTTAGACAAAGTAGTAGGAAAGTTTATCAAACAAACTCTACATATGAGCTCTATCTATTTTACAATACGTGTAATATGTATTCACAAAATGTCCATTTTCTATATGTGTGAACTTCACATCTTTTTTTTTTTTTAGTAAGTTTTAGTGCATGATGAGGTGGTGTTTACCTATAGGATCCACCATCTCTTGGACTGGGCACCATTGATGGTATTTATTGGGCCCCACGTTCTTAAGTAAATCTCAATATTGCTTCAAAAAGGTAGCTATGCATATACAGTTTACAGACAGAATGTTAACATATTAAGCAAGAGTGTGACAACTTATCAGTGCTAAATGTGCCATAAAAAAACCCAGCATGTAAAATTCTTAGCTTTGACAAGTGACAACATATCTGGCAAAATGCATTGTAAACCAAATGTAATTTTTAGCTGCAGTAAATTTTAGACAATCAAAATGATGTTAAAATGTGTGTGTTTCTTACAGTCTAGAGGCTGCTTATTCTGATGGAGGAAAACACTGACAGCATCCTTCATGATCACTGAAAGAACTGTTCTCCTTTCTCCTGCCCCACACTGATCTATCTGATCGGTGCAGTGCAGGGGAGAAAGTCACCAGGACTTGCACGGATGTTGCGCATCCTGTGTAGCTGAAAAAACTTCTGCAAGACTAGCCCTTGGACCTCTTTATGAAAAGAAGAACGACACTCCTGATATGTGAGGTGGCATGGATAGGGTCCCAATCAAACAAAGTTGTTGATTAGCCATTGAACCTTTCAGGTCATGTGATCAGTCACATTCCTGGAAGGAATTTCAAGATGTGGTAATGTATACGATGGATGAGTGTACATATATATATATATATATATATAAGTGTTTGTGTGTGTGGAGCTGCATGAGTATATAAGAGAGCTGTTGGTGTATGTAAGAAAGCTGTGTACAAGTATGTAGCAAAACAGTGCGTGTATGTAACAGAGGTGTGAGTGCATACTTCAAAGCTGTAGAAAAGCTATATGTGTTAGAACTGTGTTTGTGTATGGAGGAGAGTTGTGTGTGTATTTCGGAAAATTGCGTGTGTGATAGTAGTAGAGTTGTGTGTATGCAGGAGAGATGTGTGTATGTAGGAAAGAGGGTGGAAACTTATCAATGCTATAGGACCTATGCAAGAACCTAACATGATCAAATTTGACTCATGACAATACAGCTTTAAAAAATGCATTGGCAGCAATTGTACCGATCATCTACTTTCAATGAATTATCAGCAAATTGGTGAAAGTACACCTATTAAAAAAAAAATAACAGCCTCCTCCATATCCCCTCTAGCTGTCCTGTCCATCACCAAGATAGGTGCGTTTTCTGCCATTTTAGGTAGAAGTAATGTTCAACCAATTTGCTTCTAATTTAGACAAAGTAGTAGGAAAGTTTATCAAACAAACTCTACATATGAGCTCTATCTATTTTACAATACGTGTAATATGTATTCACAAAATGTCCATTTTCTATATGTGTGAACTTCACATCTTTTTTTTTTTTTAGTAAGTTTTAGTGCATGATGAGGTGGTGTTTACCTATAGGATCCACCATCTCTTGGACTGGGCACCATTGATGGTATTTATTGGGCCCCACGTTCTTAAGTAAATCTCAATATTGCTTCAAAAAGGTAGCTATGCATATACAGTTTACAGACAGAATGTTAACATATTAAGCAAGAGTGTGACAACTTATCAGTGCTAAATGTGCCATAAAAAAACCCAGCATGTAAAATTCTTAGCTTTGACAAGTGACAACATATCTGGCAAAATGCATTGTAAACCAAATGTAATTTTTAGCTGCAGTAAATTTTAGACAATCAAAATGATGTTAAAATGTGTGTGTTTCTTACAGTCTAGAGGCTGCTTATTCTGATGGAGGAAAACACTGACAGCATCCTTCATGATCACTGAAAGAACTGTTCTCCTTTCTCCTGCCCCACACTGATCTATCTGATCGGTGCAGTGCAGGGGAGAAAGTCACCAGGACTTGCACGGATGTTGCGCATCCTGTGTAGCTGAAAAAACTTCTGCAAGACTAGCCCTTGGACCTCTTTATGAAAAGAAGAACGACACTCCTGATATGTGAGGTGGCATGGATAGGGTCCCAATCAAACAAAGTTGTTGATTAGCCATTGAACCTTTCAGGTCATGTGATCAGTCACATTCCTGGAAGGAATTTCAAGATGTGGTAATGTATACGATGGATGAGTGTACATATATATATATATATATATATATAAGTGTTTGTGTGTGTGGAGCTGCATGAGTATATAAGAGAGCTGTTGGTGTATGTAAGAAAGCTGTGTACAAGTATGTAGCAAAACAGTGCGTGTATGTAACAGAGGTGTGAGTGCATACTTCAAAGCTGTAGAAAAGCTATATGTGTTAGAACTGTGTTTGTGTATGGAGGAGAGTTGTGTGTGTATTTCGGAAAATTGCGTGTGTGATAGTAGTAGAGTTGTGTGTATGCAGGAGAGATGTGTGTATGTAGGAAAGAGGGTGGAAACTTATCAATGCTATAGGACCTATGCAAGAACCTAACATGATCAAATTTGACTCATGACAATACAGCTTTAAAAAATGCATTGGCAGCAATTGTACCGATCATCTACTTTCAATGAATTATCAGCAAATTGGTGAAAGTACACCTATTAAAAAAAAAATAACAGCCTCCTCCATATCCCCTCTAGCTGTCCTGTCCATCACCAAGATAGGTGCGTTTTCTGCCATTTTAGGTAGAAGTAATGTTCAACCAATTTGCTTCTAATTTAGACAAAGTAGTAGGAAAGTTTATCAAACAAACTCTACATATGAGCTCTATCTATTTTACAATACGTGTAATATGTATTCACAAAATGTCCATTTTCTATATGTGTGAACTTCACATCTTTTTTTTTTTTTAGTAAGTTTTAGTGCATGATGAGGTGGTGTTTACCTATAGGATCCACCATCTCTTGGACTGGGCACCATTGATGGTATTTATTGGGCCCCACGTTCTTAAGTAAATCTCAATATTGCTTCAAAAAGGTAGCTATGCATATACAGTTTACAGACAGAATGTTAACATATTAAGCAAGAGTGTGACAACTTATCAGTGCTAAATGTGCCATAAAAAAACCCAGCATGTAAAATTCTTAGCTTTGACAAGTGACAACATATCTGGCAAAATGCATTGTAAACCAAATGTAATTTTTAGCTGCAGTAAATTTTAGACAATCAAAATGATGTTAAAATGTGTGTGTTTCTTACAGTCTAGAGGCTGCTTATTCTGATGGAGGAAAACACTGACAGCATCCTTCATGATCACTGAAAGAACTGTTCTCCTTTCTCCTGCCCCACACTGATCTATCTGATCGGTGCAGTTCAGGGGAGAAAGTCACCAGGACTTGCACGGATGTTGCGCATCCTGTGTAGCTGAAAAAACTTCTGCAAGACTAGCCCTTGGACCTCTTTATGAAAAGAAGAACGACACTCCTGATATGTGAGGTGGCATGGATAGGGTCCCAATCAAACAAAGTTGTTGATTAGCCATTGAACCTTTCAGGTCATGTGATCAGTCACATTCCTGGAAGGAATTTCAAGATGTGGTAATGTATACGATGGATGAGTGTACATATATATATATATATATATATAAGTGTTTGTGTGTGTGGAGCTGCATGAGTATATAAGAGAGCTGTTGGTGTATGTAAGAAAGCTGTGTACAAGTATGTAGCAAAACAGTGCGTGTATGTAACAGAGGTGTGAGTGCATACTTCAAAGCTGTAGAAAAGCTATATGTGTTAGAACTGTGTTTGTGTATGGAGGAGAGTTGTGTGTGTATTTCGGAAAATTGCGTGTGTGATAGTAGTAGAGTTGTGTGTATGCAGGAGAGATGTGTGTATGTAGGAAAGAGGGTGGAAACTTATCAATGCTATAGGACCTATGCAAGAACCTAACATGATCAAATTTGACTCATGACAATACAGCTTTAAAAAATGCATTGGCAGCAATTGTACCGATCATCTACTTTCAATGAATTATCAGCAAATTGGTGAAAGTACACCTATTAAAAAAAAAATAACAGCCTCCTCCATATCCCCTCTAGCTGTCCTGTCCATCACCAAGATAGGTGCGTTTTCTGCCATTTTAGGTAGAAGTAATGTTCAACCAATTTGCTTCTAATTTAGACAAAGTAGTAGGAAAGTTTATCAAACAAACTCTACATATGAGCTCTATCTATTTTACAATACGTGTAATATGTATTCACAAAATGTCCATTTTCTATATGTGTGAACTTCACATCTTTTTTTTTTTTTAGTAAGTTTTAGTGCATGATGAGGTGGTGTTTACCTATAGGATCCACCATCTCTTGGACTGGGCACCATTGATGGTATTTATTGGGCCCCACGTTCTTAAGTAAATCTCAATATTGCTTCAAAAAGGTAGCTATGCATATACAGTTTACAGACAGAATGTTAACATATTAAGCAAGAGTGTGACAACTTATCAGTGCTAAATGTGCCATAAAAAAACCCAGCATGTAAAATTCTTAGCTTTGACAAGTGACAACATATCTGGCAAAATGCATTGTAAACCAAATGTAATTTTTAGCTGCAGTAAATTTTAGACAATCAAAATGATGTTAAAATGTGTGTGTTTCTTACAGTCTAGAGGCTGCTTATTCTGATGGAGGAAAACACTGACAGCATCCTTCATGATCACTGAAAGAACTGTTCTCCTTTCTCCTGCCCCACACTGATCTATCTGATCGGTGCAGTGCAGGGGAGAAAGTCACCAGGACTTGCACGGATGTTGCGCATCCTGTGTAGCTGAAAAAACTTCTGCAAGACTAGCCCTTGGACCTCTTTATGAAAAGAAGAACGACACTCCTGATATGTGAGGTGGCATGGATAGGGTCCCAATCAAACAAAGTTGTTGATTAGCCATTGAACCTTTCAGGTCATGTGATCAGTCACATTCCTGGAAGGAATTTCAAGATGTGGTAATGTATACGATGGATGAGTGTACATATATATATATATATATATATATATATATAAGTGTTTGTGTGTGTGGAGCTGCATGAGTATATAAGAGAGCTGTTGGTGTATGTAAGAAAGCTGTGTACAAGTATGTAGCAAAACAGTGCGTGTATGTAACAGAGGTGTGAGTGCATACTTCAAAGCTGTAGAAAAGCTATATGTGTTAGAACTGTGTTTGTGTATGGAGGAGAGTTGTGTGTGTATTTCGGAAAATTGCGTGTGTGATAGTAGTAGAGTTGTGTGTATGCAGGAGAGATGTGTGTATGTAGGAAAGAGGGTGGAAACTTATCAATGCTATAGGACCTATGCAAGAACCTAACATGATCAAATTTGACTCATGACAATACAGCTTTAAAAAATGCATTGGCAGCAATTGTACCGATCATCTACTTTCAATGAATTATCAGCAAATTGGTGAAAGTACACCTATTAAAAAAAAAATAACAGCCTCCTCCATATCCCCTCTAGCTGTCCTGTCCATCACCAAGATAGGTGCGTTTTCTGCCATTTTAGGTAGAAGTAATGTTCAACCAATTTGCTTCTAATTTAGACAAAGTAGTAGGAAAGTTTATCAAACAAACTCTACATATGAGCTCTATCTATTTTACAATACGTGTAATATGTATTCACAAAATGTCCATTTTCTATATGTGTGAACTTCACATCTTTTTTTTTTTTTAGTAAGTTTTAGTGCATGATGAGGTGGTGTTTACCTATAGGATCCACCATCTCTTGGACTGGGCACCATTGATGGTATTTATTGGGCCCCACGTTCTTAAGTAAATCTCAATATTGCTTCAAAAAGGTAGCTATGCATATACAGTTTACAGACAGAATGTTAACATATTAAGCAAGAGTGTGACAACTTATCAGTGCTAAATGTGCCATAAAAAAACCCAGCATGTAAAATTCTTAGCTTTGACAAGTGACAACATATCTGGCAAAATGCATTGTAAACCAAATGTAATTTTTAGCTGCAGTAAATTTTAGACAATCAAAATGATGTTAAAATGTGTGTGTTTCTTACAGTCTAGAGGCTGCTTATTCTGATGGAGGAAAACACTGACAGCATCCTTCATGATCACTGAAAGAACTGTTCTCCTTTCTCCTGCCCCACACTGATCTATCTGATCGGTGCAGTTCAGGGGAGAAAGTCACCAGGACTTGCACGGATGTTGCGCATCCTGTGTAGCTGAAAAAACTTCTGCAAGACTAGCCCTTGGACCTCTTTATGAAAAGAAGAACGACACTCCTGATATGTGAGGTGGCATGGATAGGGTCCCAATCAAACAAAGTTGTTGATTAGCCATTGAACCTTTCAGGTCATGTGATCAGTCACATTCCTGGAAGGAATTTCAAGATGTGGTAATGTATACGATGGATGAGTGTACATATATATATATATATATATATATATATAAGTGTTTGTGTGTGTGGAGCTGCATGAGTATATAAGAGAGCTGTTGGTGTATGTAAGAAAGCTGTGTACAAGTATGTAGCAAAACAGTGCGTGTATGTAACAGAGGTGTGAGTGCATACTTCAAAGCTGTAGAAAAGCTATATGTGTTAGAACTGTGTTTGTGTATGGAGGAGAGTTGTGTGTGTATTTCGGAAAATTGCGTGTGTGATAGTAGTAGAGTTGTGTGTATGCAGGAGAGATGTGTGTATGTAGGAAAGAGGGTGGAAACTTATCAATGCTATAGGACCTATGCAAGAACCTAACATGATCAAATTTGACTCATGACAATACAGCTTTAAAAAATGCATTGGCAGCAATTGTACCGATCATCTACTTTCAATGAATTATCAGCAAATTGGTGAAAGTACACCTATTAAAAAAAAAATAACAGCCTCCTCCATATCCCCTCTAGCTGTCCTGTCCATCACCAAGATAGGTGCGTTTTCTGCCATTTTAGGTAGAAGTAATGTTCAACCAATTTGCTTCTAATTTAGACAAAGTAGTAGGAAAGTTTATCAAACAAACTCTACATATGAGCTCTATCTATTTTACAATACGTGTAATATGTATTCACAAAATGTCCATTTTCTATATGTGTGAACTTCACATCTTTTTTTTTTTTTAGTAAGTTTTAGTGCATGATGAGGTGGTGTTTACCTATAGGATCCACCATCTCTTGGACTGGGCACCATTGATGGTATTTATTGGGCCCCACGTTCTTAAGTAAATCTCAATATTGCTTCAAAAAGGTAGCTATGCATATACAGTTTACAGACAGAATGTTAACATATTAAGCAAGAGTGTGACAACTTATCAGTGCTAAATGTGCCATAAAAAAACCCAGCATGTAAAATTCTTAGCTTTGACAAGTGACAACATATCTGGCAAAATGCATTGTAAACCAAATGTAATTTTTAGCTGCAGTAAATTTTAGACAATCAAAATGATGTTAAAATGTGTGTGTTTCTTACAGTCTAGAGGCTGCTTATTCTGATGGAGGAAAACACTGACAGCATCCTTCATGATCACTGAAAGAACTGTTCTCCTTTCTCCTGCCCCACACTGATCTATCTGATCGGTGCAGTGCAGGGGAGAAAGTCACCAGGACTTGCACGGATGTTGCGCATCCTGTGTAGCTGAAAAAACTTCTGCAAGACTAGCCCTTGGACCTCTTTATGAAAAGAAGAACGACACTCCTGATATGTGAGGTGGCATGGATAGGGTCCCAATCAAACAAAGTTGTTGATTAGCCATTGAACCTTTCAGGTCATGTGATCAGTCACATTCCTGGAAGGAATTTCAAGATGTGGTAATGTATACGATGGATGAGTGTACATATATATATATATATATATATATATATAAGTGTTTGTGTGTGTGGAGCTGCATGAGTATATAAGAGAGCTGTTGGTGTATGTAAGAAAGCTGTGTACAAGTATGTAGCAAAACAGTGCGTGTATGTAACAGAGGTGTGAGTGCATACTTCAAAGCTGTAGAAAAGCTATATGTGTTAGAACTGTGTTTGTGTATGGAGGAGAGTTGTGTGTGTATTTCGGAAAATTGCGTGTGTGATAGTAGTAGAGTTGTGTGTATGCAGGAGAGATGTGTGTATGTAGGAAAGAGGGTGGAAACTTATCAATGCTATAGGACCTATGCAAGAACCTAACATGATCAAATTTGACTCATGACAATACAGCTTTAAAAAATGCATTGGCAGCAATTGTACCGATCATCTACTTTCAATGAATTATCAGCAAATTGGTGAAAGTACACCTATTAAAAAAAAAATAACAGCCTCCTCCATATCCCCTCTAGCTGTCCTGTCCATCACCAAGATAGGTGCGTTTTCTGCCATTTTAGGTAGAAGTAATGTTCAACCAATTTGCTTCTAATTTAGACAAAGTAGTAGGAAAGTTTATCAAACAAACTCTACATATGAGCTCTATCTATTTTACAATACGTGTAATATGTATTCACAAAATGTCCATTTTCTATATGTGTGAACTTCACATCTTTTTTTTTTTTTAGTAAGTTTTAGTGCATGATGAGGTGGTGTTTACCTATAGGATCCACCATCTCTTGGACTGGGCACCATTGATGGTATTTATTGGGCCCCACGTTCTTAAGTAAATCTCAATATTGCTTCAAAAAGGTAGCTATGCATATACAGTTTACAGACAGAATGTTAACATATTAAGCAAGAGTGTGACAACTTATCAGTGCTAAATGTGCCATAAAAAAACCCAGCATGTAAAATTCTTAGCTTTGACAAGTGACAACATATCTGGCAAAATGCATTGTAAACCAAATGTAATTTTTAGCTGCAGTAAATTTTAGACAATCAAAATGATGTTAAAATGTGTGTGTTTCTTACAGTCTAGAGGCTGCTTATTCTGATGGAGGAAAACACTGACAGCATCCTTCATGATCACTGAAAGAACTGTTCTCCTTTCTCCTGCCCCACACTGATCTATCTGATCGGTGCAGTGCAGGGGAGAAAGTCACCAGGACTTGCACGGATGTTGCGCATCCTGTGTAGCTGAAAAAACTTCTGCAAGACTAGCCCTTGGACCTCTTTATGAAAAGAAGAACGACACTCCTGATATGTGAGGTGGCATGGATAGGGTCCCAATCAAACAAAGTTGTTGATTAGCCATTGAACCTTTCAGGTCATGTGATCAGTCACATTCCTGGAAGGAATTTCAAGATGTGGTAATGTATACGATGGATGAGTGTACATATATATATATATATATATATATATATAAGTGTTTGTGTGTGTGGAGCTGCATGAGTATATAAGAGAGCTGTTGGTGTATGTAAGAAAGCTGTGTACAAGTATGTAGCAAAACAGTGCGTGTATGTAACAGAGGTGTGAGTGCATACTTCAAAGCTGTAGAAAAGCTATATGTGTTAGAACTGTGTTTGTGTATGGAGGAGAGTTGTGTGTGTATTTCGGAAAATTGCGTGTGTGATAGTAGTAGAGTTGTGTGTATGCAGGAGAGATGTGTGTATGTAGGAAAGAGGGTGGAAACTTATCAATGCTATAGGACCTATGCAAGAACCTAACATGATCAAATTTGACTCATGACAATACAGCTTTAAAAAATGCATTGGCAGCAATTGTACCGATCATCTACTTTCAATGAATTATCAGCAAATTGGTGAAAGTACACCTATTAAAAAAAAAATAACAGCCTCCTCCATATCCCCTCTAGCTGTCCTGTCCATCACCAAGATAGGTGCGTTTTCTGCCATTTTAGGTAGAAGTAATGTTCAACCAATTTGCTTCTAATTTAGACAAAGTAGTAGGAAAGTTTATCAAACAAACTCTACATATGAGCTCTATCTATTTTACAATACGTGTAATATGTATTCACAAAATGTCCATTTTCTATATGTGTGAACTTCACATCTTTTTTTTTTTTTAGTAAGTTTTAGTGCATGATGAGGTGGTGTTTACCTATAGGATCCACCATCTCTTGGACTGGGCACCATTGATGGTATTTATTGGGCCCCACGTTCTTAAGTAAATCTCAATATTGCTTCAAAAAGGTAGCTATGCATATACAGTTTACAGACAGAATGTTAACATATTAAGCAAGAGTGTGACAACTTATCAGTGCTAAATGTGCCATAAAAAAACCCAGCATGTAAAATTCTTAGCTTTGACAAGTGACAACATATCTGGCAAAATGCATTGTAAACCAAATGTAATTTTTAGCTGCAGTAAATTTTAGACAATCAAAATGATGTTAAAATGTGTGTGTTTCTTACAGTCTAGAGGCTGCTTATTCTGATGGAGGAAAACACTGACAGCATCCTTCATGATCACTGAAAGAACTGTTCTCCTTTCTCCTGCCCCACACTGATCTATCTGATCGGTGCAGTGCAGGGGAGAAAGTCACCAGGACTTGCACGGATGTTGCGCATCCTGTGTAGCTGAAAAAACTTCTGCAAGACTAGCCCTTGGACCTCTTTATGAAAAGAAGAACGACACTCCTGATATGTGAGGTGGCATGGATAGGGTCCCAATCAAACAAAGTTGTTGATTAGCCATTGAACCTTTCAGGTCATGTGATCAGTCACATTCCTGGAAGGAATTTCAAGATGTGGTAATGTATACGATGGATGAGTGTACATATATATATATATATATATATATATAAGTGTTTGTGTGTGTGGAGCTGCATGAGTATATAAGAGAGCTGTTGGTGTATGTAAGAAAGCTGTGTACAAGTATGTAGCAAAACAGTGCGTGTATGTAACAGAGGTGTGAGTGCATACTTCAAAGCTGTAGAAAAGCTATATGTGTTAGAACTGTGTTTGTGTATGGAGGAGAGTTGTGTGTGTATTTCGGAAAATTGCGTGTGTGATAGTAGTAGAGTTGTGTGTATGCAGGAGAGATGTGTGTATGTAGGAAAGAGGGTGGAAACTTATCAATGCTATAGGACCTATGCAAGAACCTAACATGATCAAATTTGACTCATGACAATACAGCTTTAAAAAATGCATTGGCAGCAATTGTACCGATCATCTACTTTCAATGAATTATCAGCAAATTGGTGAAAGTACACCTATTAAAAAAAAAATAACAGCCTCCTCCATATCCCCTCTAGCTGTCCTGTCCATCACCAAGATAGGTGCGTTTTCTGCCATTTTAGGTAGAAGTAATGTTCAACCAATTTGCTTCTAATTTAGACAAAGTAGTAGGAAAGTTTATCAAACAAACTCTACATATGAGCTCTATCTATTTTACAATACGTGTAATATGTATTCACAAAATGTCCATTTTCTATATGTGTGAACTTCACATCTTTTTTTTTTTTTAGTAAGTTTTAGTGCATGATGAGGTGGTGTTTACCTATAGGATCCACCATCTCTTGGACTGGGCACCATTGATGGTATTTATTGGGCCCCACGTTCTTAAGTAAATCTCAATATTGCTTCAAAAAGGTAGCTATGCATATACAGTTTACAGACAGAATGTTAACATATTAAGCAAGAGTGTGACAACTTATCAGTGCTAAATGTGCCATAAAAAAACCCAGCATGTAAAATTCTTAGCTTTGACAAGTGACAACATATCTGGCAAAATGCATTGTAAACCAAATGTAATTTTTAGCTGCAGTAAATTTTAGACAATCAAAATGATGTTAAAATGTGTGTGTTTCTTACAGTCTAGAGGCTGCTTATTCTGATGGAGGAAAACACTGACAGCATCCTTCATGATCACTGAAAGAACTGTTCTCCTTTCTCCTGCCCCACACTGATCTATCTGATCGGTGCAGTGCAGGGGAGAAAGTCACCAGGACTTGCACGGATGTTGCGCATCCTGTGTAGCTGAAAAAACTTCTGCAAGACTAGCCCTTGGACCTCTTTATGAAAAGAAGAACGACACTCCTGATATGTGAGGTGGCATGGATAGGGTCCCAATCAAACAAAGTTGTTGATTAGCCATTGAACCTTTCAGGTCATGTGATCAGTCACATTCCTGGAAGGAATTTCAAGATGTGGTAATGTATACGATGGATGAGTGTACATATATATATATATATATATATATATATAAGTGTTTGTGTGTGTGGAGCTGCATGAGTATATAAGAGAGCTGTTGGTGTATGTAAGAAAGCTGTGTACAAGTATGTAGCAAAACAGTGCGTGTATGTAACAGAGGTGTGAGTGCATACTTCAAAGCTGTAGAAAAGCTATATGTGTTAGAACTGTGTTTGTGTATGGAGGAGAGTTGTGTGTGTATTTCGGAAAATTGCGTGTGTGATAGTAGTAGAGTTGTGTGTATGCAGGAGAGATGTGTGTATGTAGGAAAGAGGGTGGAAACTTATCAATGCTATAGGACCTATGCAAGAACCTAACATGATCAAATTTGACTCATGACAATACAGCTTTAAAAAATGCATTGGCAGCAATTGTACCGATCATCTACTTTCAATGAATTATCAGCAAATTGGTGAAAGTACACCTATTAAAAAAAAAATAACAGCCTCCTCCATATCCCCTCTAGCTGTCCTGTCCATCACCAAGATAGGTGCGTTTTCTGCCATTTTAGGTAGAAGTAATGTTCAACCAATTTGCTTCTAATTTAGACAAAGTAGTAGGAAAGTTTATCAAACAAACTCTACATATGAGCTCTATCTATTTTACAATACGTGTAATATGTATTCACAAAATGTCCATTTTCTATATGTGTGAACTTCACATCTTTTTTTTTTTTTAGTAAGTTTTAGTGCATGATGAGGTGGTGTTTACCTATAGGATCCACCATCTCTTGGACTGGGCACCATTGATGGTATTTATTGGGCCCCACGTTCTTAAGTAAATCTCAATATTGCTTCAAAAAGGTAGCTATGCATATACAGTTTACAGACAGAATGTTAACATATTAAGCAAGAGTGTGACAACTTATCAGTGCTAAATGTGCCATAAAAAAACCCAGCATGTAAAATTCTTAGCTTTGACAAGTGACAACATATCTGGCAAAATGCATTGTAAACCAAATGTAATTTTTAGCTGCAGTAAATTTTAGACAATCAAAATGATGTTAAAATGTGTGTGTTTCTTACAGTCTAGAGGCTGCTTATTCTGATGGAGGAAAACACTGACAGCATCCTTCATGATCACTGAAAGAACTGTTCTCCTTTCTCCTGCCCCACACTGATCTATCTGATCGGTGCAGTGCAGGGGAGAAAGTCACCAGGACTTGCACGGATGTTGCGCATCCTGTGTAGCTGAAAAAACTTCTGCAAGACTAGCCCTTGGACCTCTTTATGAAAAGAAGAACGACACTCCTGATATGTGAGGTGGCATGGATAGGGTCCCAATCAAACAAAGTTGTTGATTAGCCATTGAACCTTTCAGGTCATGTGATCAGTCACATTCCTGGAAGGAATTTCAAGATGTGGTAATGTATACGATGGATGAGTGTACATATATATATATATATATATATATATATAAGTGTTTGTGTGTGTGGAGCTGCATGAGTATATAAGAGAGCTGTTGGTGTATGTAAGAAAGCTGTGTACAAGTATGTAGCAAAACAGTGCGTGTATGTAACAGAGGTGTGAGTGCATACTTCAAAGCTGTAGAAAAGCTATATGTGTTAGAACTGTGTTTGTGTATGGAGGAGAGTTGTGTGTGTATTTCGGAAAATTGCGTGTGTGATAGTAGTAGAGTTGTGTGTATGCAGGAGAGATGTGTGTATGTAGGAAAGAGGGTGGAAACTTATCAATGCTATAGGACCTATGCAAGAACCTAACATGATCAAATTTGACTCATGACAATACAGCTTTAAAAAATGCATTGGCAGCAATTGTACCGATCATCTACTTTCAATGAATTATCAGCAAATTGGTGAAAGTACACCTATTAAAAAAAAAATAACAGCCTCCTCCATATCCCCTCTAGCTGTCCTGTCCATCACCAAGATAGGTGCGTTTTCTGCCATTTTAGGTAGAAGTAATGTTCAACCAATTTGCTTCTAATTTAGACAAAGTAGTAGGAAAGTTTATCAAACAAACTCTACATATGAGCTCTATCTATTTTACAATACGTGTAATATGTATTCACAAAATGTCCATTTTCTATATGTGTGAACTTCACATCTTTTTTTTTTTTTAGTAAGTTTTAGTGCATGATGAGGTGGTGTTTACCTATAGGATCCACCATCTCTTGGACTGGGCACCATTGATGGTATTTATTGGGCCCCACGTTCTTAAGTAAATCTCAATATTGCTTCAAAAAGGTAGCTATGCATATACAGTTTACAGACAGAATGTTAACATATTAAGCAAGAGTGTGACAACTTATCAGTGCTAAATGTGCCATAAAAAAACCCAGCATGTAAAATTCTTAGCTTTGACAAGTGACAACATATCTGGCAAAATGCATTGTAAACCAAATGTAATTTTTAGCTGCAGTAAATTTTAGACAATCAAAATGATGTTAAAATGTGTGTGTTTCTTACAGTCTAGAGGCTGCTTATTCTGATGGAGGAAAACACTGACAGCATCCTTCATGATCACTGAAAGAACTGTTCTCCTTTCTCCTGCCCCACACTGATCTATCTGATCGGTGCAGTGCAGGGGAGAAAGTCACCAGGACTTGCACGGATGTTGCGCATCCTGTGTAGCTGAAAAAACTTCTGCAAGACTAGCCCTTGGACCTCTTTATGAAAAGAAGAACGACACTCCTGATATGTGAGGTGGCATGGATAGGGTCCCAATCAAACAAAGTTGTTGATTAGCCATTGAACCTTTCAGGTCATGTGATCAGTCACATTCCTGGAAGGAATTTCAAGATGTGGTAATGTATACGATGGATGAGTGTACATATATATATATATATATATATATAAGTGTTTGTGTGTGTGGAGCTGCATGAGTATATAAGAGAGCTGTTGGTGTATGTAAGAAAGCTGTGTACAAGTATGTAGCAAAACAGTGCGTGTATGTAACAGAGGTGTGAGTGCATACTTCAAAGCTGTAGAAAAGCTATATGTGTTAGAACTGTGTTTGTGTATGGAGGAGAGTTGTGTGTGTATTTCGGAAAATTGCGTGTGTGATAGTAGTAGAGTTGTGTGTATGCAGGAGAGATGTGTGTATGTAGGAAAGAGGGTGGAAACTTATCAATGCTATAGGACCTATGCAAGAACCTAACATGATCAAATTTGACTCATGACAATACAGCTTTAAAAAATGCATTGGCAGCAATTGTACCGATCATCTACTTTCAATGAATTATCAGCAAATTGGTGAAAGTACACCTATTAAAAAAAAAATAACAGCCTCCTCCATATCCCCTCTAGCTGTCCTGTCCATCACCAAGATAGGTGCGTTTTCTGCCATTTTAGGTAGAAGTAATGTTCAACCAATTTGCTTCTAATTTAGACAAAGTAGTAGGAAAGTTTATCAAACAAACTCTACATATGAGCTCTATCTATTTTACAATACGTGTAATATGTATTCACAAAATGTCCATTTTCTATATGTGTGAACTTCACATCTTTTTTTTTTTTTAGTAAGTTTTAGTGCATGATGAGGTGGTGTTTACCTATAGGATCCACCATCTCTTGGACTGGGCACCATTGATGGTATTTATTGGGCCCCACGTTCTTAAGTAAATCTCAATATTGCTTCAAAAAGGTAGCTATGCATATACAGTTTACAGACAGAATGTTAACATATTAAGCAAGAGTGTGACAACTTATCAGTGCTAAATGTGCCATAAAAAAACCCAGCATGTAAAATTCTTAGCTTTGACAAGTGACAACATATCTGGCAAAATGCATTGTAAACCAAATGTAATTTTTAGCTGCAGTAAATTTTAGACAATCAAAATGATGTTAAAATGTGTGTGTTTCTTACAGTCTAGAGGCTGCTTATTCTGATGGAGGAAAACACTGACAGCATCCTTCATGATCACTGAAAGAACTGTTCTCCTTTCTCCTGCCCCACACTGATCTATCTGATCGGTGCAGTGCAGGGGAGAAAGTCACCAGGACTTGCACGGATGTTGCGCATCCTGTGTAGCTGAAAAAACTTCTGCAAGACTAGCCCTTGGACCTCTTTATGAAAAGAAGAACGACACTCCTGATATGTGAGGTGGCATGGATAGGGTCCCAATCAAACAAAGTTGTTGATTAGCCATTGAACCTTTCAGGTCATGTGATCAGTCACATTCCTGGAAGGAATTTCAAGATGTGGTAATGTATACGATGGATGAGTGTACATATATATATATATATATATATATATATAAGTGTTTGTGTGTGTGGAGCTGCATGAGTATATAAGAGAGCTGTTGGTGTATGTAAGAAAGCTGTGTACAAGTATGTAGCAAAACAGTGCGTGTATGTAACAGAGGTGTGAGTGCATACTTCAAAGCTGTAGAAAAGCTATATGTGTTAGAACTGTGTTTGTGTATGGAGGAGAGTTGTGTGTGTATTTCGGAAAATTGCGTGTGTGATAGTAGTAGAGTTGTGTGTATGCAGGAGAGATGTGTGTATGTAGGAAAGAGGGTGGAAACTTATCAATGCTATAGGACCTATGCAAGAACCTAACATGATCAAATTTGACTCATGACAATACAGCTTTAAAAAATGCATTGGCAGCAATTGTACCGATCATCTACTTTCAATGAATTATCAGCAAATTGGTGAAAGTACACCTATTAAAAAAAAAATAACAGCCTCCTCCATATCCCCTCTAGCTGTCCTGTCCATCACCAAGATAGGTGCGTTTTCTGCCATTTTAGGTAGAAGTAATGTTCAACCAATTTGCTTCTAATTTAGACAAAGTAGTAGGAAAGTTTATCAAACAAACTCTACATATGAGCTCTATCTATTTTACAATACGTGTAATATGTATTCACAAAATGTCCATTTTCTATATGTGTGAACTTCACATCTTTTTTTTTTTTTAGTAAGTTTTAGTGCATGATGAGGTGGTGTTTACCTATAGGATCCACCATCTCTTGGACTGGGCACCATTGATGGTATTTATTGGGCCCCACGTTCTTAAGTAAATCTCAATATTGCTTCAAAAAGGTAGCTATGCATATACAGTTTACAGACAGAATGTTAACATATTAAGCAAGAGTGTGACAACTTATCAGTGCTAAATGTGCCATAAAAAAACCCAGCATGTAAAATTGTTAGCTTTGACAAGTGACAACATATCTGGCAAAATGCATTGTAAACCAAATGTAATTTTTAGCTGCAGTAAATTTTAGACAATCAAAATGATGTTAAAATGTGTGTGTTTCTTACAGTCTAGAGGCTGCTTATTCTGATGGAGGAAAACACTGACAGCATCCTTCATGATCACTGAAAGAACTGTTCTCCTTTCTCCTGCCCCACACTGATCTATCTGATCGGTGCAGTGCAGGGGAGAAAGTCACCAGGACTTGCACGGATGTTGCGCATCCTGTGTAGCTGAAAAAACTTCTGCAAGACTAGCCCTTGGACCTCTTTATGAAAAGAAGAACGACACTCCTGATATGTGAGGTGGCATGGATAGGGTCCCAATCAAACAAAGTTGTTGATTAGCCATTGAACCTTTCAGGTCATGTGATCAGTCACATTCCTGGAAGGAATTTCAAGATGTGGTAATGTATACGATGGATGAGTGTACATATATATATATATATATATATATAAGTGTTTGTGTGTGTGGAGCTGCATGAGTATATAAGAGAGCTGTTGGTGTATGTAAGAAAGCTGTGTACAAGTATGTAGCAAAACAGTGCGTGTATGTAACAGAGGTGTGAGTGCATACTTCAAAGCTGTAGAAAAGCTATATGTGTTAGAACTGTGTTTGTGTATGGAGGAGAGTTGTGTGTGTATTTCGGAAAATTGCGTGTGTGATAGTAGTAGAGTTGTGTGTATGCAGGAGAGATGTGTGTATGTAGGAAAGAGGGTGGAAACTTATCAATGCTATAGGACCTATGCAAGAACCTAACATGATCAAATTTGACTCATGACAATACAGCTTTAAAAAATGCATTGGCAGCAATTGTACCGATCATCTACTTTCAATGAATTATCAGCAAATTGGTGAAAGTACACCTATTAAAAAAAAAATAACAGCCTCCTCCATATCCCCTCTAGCTGTCCTGTCCATCACCAAGATAGGTGCGTTTTCTGCCATTTTAGGTAGAAGTAATGTTCAACCAATTTGCTTCTAATTTAGACAAAGTAGTAGGAAAGTTTATCAAACAAACTCTACATATGAGCTCTATCTATTTTACAATACGTGTAATATGTATTCACAAAATGTCCATTTTCTATATGTGTGAACTTCACATCTTTTTTTTTTTTTAGTAAGTTTTAGTGCATGATGAGGTGGTGTTTACCTATAGGATCCACCATCTCTTGGACTGGGCACCATTGATGGTATTTATTGGGCCCCACGTTCTTAAGTAAATCTCAATATTGCTTCAAAAAGGTAGCTATGCATATACAGTTTACAGACAGAATGTTAACATATTAAGCAAGAGTGTGACAACTTATCAGTGCTAAATGTGCCATAAAAAAACCCAGCATGTAAAATTCTTAGCTTTGACAAGTGACAACATATCTGGCAAAATGCATTGTAAACCAAATGTAATTTTTAGCTGCAGTAAATTTTAGACAATCAAAATGATGTTAAAATGTGTGTGTTTCTTACAGTCTAGAGGCTGCTTATTCTGATGGAGGAAAACACTGACAGCATCCTTCATGATCACTGAAAGAACTGTTCTCCTTTCTCCTGCCCCACACTGATCTATCTGATCGGTGCAGTGCAGGGGAGAAAGTCACCAGGACTTGCACGGATGTTGCGCATCCTGTGTAGCTGAAAAAACTTCTGCAAGACTAGCCCTTGGACCTCTTTATGAAAAGAAGAACGACACTCCTGATATGTGAGGTGGCATGGATAGGGTCCCAATCAAACAAAGTTGTTGATTAGCCATTGAACCTTTCAGGTCATGTGATCAGTCACATTCCTGGAAGGAATTTCAAGATGTGGTAATGTATACGATGGATGAGTGTACATATATATATATATATATATATATATATAAGTGTTTGTGTGTGTGGAGCTGCATGAGTATATAAGAGAGCTGTTGGTGTATGTAAGAAAGCTGTGTACAAGTATGTAGCAAAACAGTGCGTGTATGTAACAGAGGTGTGAGTGCATACTTCAAAGCTGTAGAAAAGCTATATGTGTTAGAACTGTGTTTGTGTATGGAGGAGAGTTGTGTGTGTATTTCGGAAAATTGCGTGTGTGATAGTAGTAGAGTTGTGTGTATGCAGGAGAGATGTGTGTATGTAGGAAAGAGGGTGGAAACTTATCAATGCTATAGGACCTATGCAAGAACCTAACATGATCAAATTTGACTCATGACAATACAGCTTTAAAAAATGCATTGGCAGCAATTGTACCGATCATCTACTTTCAATGAATTATCAGCAAATTGGTGAAAGTACACCTATTAAAAAAAAAATAACAGCCTCCTCCATATCCCCTCTAGCTGTCCTGTCCATCACCAAGATAGGTGCGTTTTCTGCCATTTTAGGTAGAAGTAATGTTCAACCAATTTGCTTCTAATTTAGACAAAGTAGTAGGAAAGTTTATCAAACAAACTCTACATATGAGCTCTATCTATTTTACAATACGTGTAATATGTATTCACAAAATGTCCATTTTCTATATGTGTGAACTTCACATCTTTTTTTTTTTTTAGTAAGTTTTAGTGCATGATGAGGTGGTGTTTACCTATAGGATCCACCATCTCTTGGACTGGGCACCATTGATGGTATTTATTGGGCCCCACGTTCTTAAGTAAATCTCAATATTGCTTCAAAAAGGTAGCTATGCATATACAGTTTACAGACAGAATGTTAACATATTAAGCAAGAGTGTGACAACTTATCAGTGCTAAATGTGCCATAAAAAAACCCAGCATGTAAAATTCTTAGCTTTGACAAGTGACAACATATCTGGCAAAATGCATTGTAAACCAAATGTAATTTTTAGCTGCAGTAAATTTTAGACAATCAAAATGATGTTAAAATGTGTGTGTTTCTTACAGTCTAGAGGCTGCTTATTCTGATGGAGGAAAACACTGACAGCATCCTTCATGATCACTGAAAGAACTGTTCTCCTTTCTCCTGCCCCACACTGATCTATCTGATCGGTGCAGTGCAGGGGAGAAAGTCACCAGGACTTGCACGGATGTTGCGCATCCTGTGTAGCTGAAAAAACTTCTGCAAGACTAGCCCTTGGACCTCTTTATGAAAAGAAGAACGACACTCCTGATATGTGAGGTGGCATGGATAGGGTCCCAATCAAACAAAGTTGTTGATTAGCCATTGAACCTTTCAGGTCATGTGATCAGTCACATTCCTGGAAGGAATTTCAAGATGTGGTAATGTATACGATGGATGAGTGTACATATATATATATATATATATATATATAAGTGTTTGTGTGTGTGGAGCTGCATGAGTATATAAGAGAGCTGTTGGTGTATGTAAGAAAGCTGTGTACAAGTATGTAGCAAAACAGTGCGTGTATGTAACAGAGGTGTGAGTGCATACTTCAAAGCTGTAGAAAAGCTATATGTGTTAGAACTGTGTTTGTGTATGGAGGAGAGTTGTGTGTGTATTTCGGAAAATTGCGTGTGTGATAGTAGTAGAGTTGTGTGTATGCAGGAGAGATGTGTGTATGTAGGAAAGAGGGTGGAAACTTATCAATGCTATAGGACCTATGCAAGAACCTAACATGATCAAATTTGACTCATGACAATACAGCTTTAAAAAATGCATTGGCAGCAATTGTACCGATCATCTACTTTCAATGAATTATCAGCAAATTGGTGAAAGTACACCTATTAAAAAAAAAATAACAGCCTCCTCCATATCCCCTCTAGCTGTCCTGTCCATCACCAAGATAGGTGCGTTTTCTGCCATTTTAGGTAGAAGTAATGTTCAACCAATTTGCTTCTAATTTAGACAAAGTAGTAGGAAAGTTTATCAAACAAACTCTACATATGAGCTCTATCTATTTTACAATACGTGTAATATGTATTCACAAAATGTCCATTTTCTATATGTGTGAACTTCACATCTTTTTTTTTTTTTAGTAAGTTTTAGTGCATGATGAGGTGGTGTTTACCTATAGGATCCACCATCTCTTGGACTGGGCACCATTGATGGTATTTATTGGGCCCCACGTTCTTAAGTAAATCTCAATATTGCTTCAAAAAGGTAGCTATGCATATACAGTTTACAGACAGAATGTTAACATATTAAGCAAGAGTGTGACAACTTATCAGTGCTAAATGTGCCATAAAAAAACCCAGCATGTAAAATTGTTAGCTTTGACAAGTGACAACATATCTGGCAAAATGCATTGTAAACCAAATGTAATTTTTAGCTGCAGTAAATTTTAGACAATCAAAATGATGTTAAAATGTGTGTGTTTCTTACAGTCTAGAGGCTGCTTATTCTGATGGAGGAAAACACTGACAGCATCCTTCATGATCACTGAAAGAACTGTTCTCCTTTCTCCTGCCCCACACTGATCTATCTGATCGGTGCAGTGCAGGGGAGAAAGTCACCAGGACTTGCACGGATGTTGCGCATCCTGTGTAGCTGAAAAAACTTCTGCAAGACTAGCCCTTGGACCTCTTTATGAAAAGAAGAACGACACTCCTGATATGTGAGGTGGCATGGATAGGGTCCCAATCAAACAAAGTTGTTGATTAGCCATTGAACCTTTCAGGTCATGTGATCAGTCACATTCCTGGAAGGAATTTCAAGATGTGGTAATGTATACGATGGATGAGTGTACATATATATATATATATATATATATAAGTGTTTGTGTGTGTGGAGCTGCATGAGTATATAAGAGAGCTGTTGGTGTATGTAAGAAAGCTGTGTACAAGTATGTAGCAAAACAGTGCGTGTATGTAACAGAGGTGTGAGTGCATACTTCAAAGCTGTAGAAAAGCTATATGTGTTAGAACTGTGTTTGTGTATGGAGGAGAGTTGTGTGTGTATTTCGGAAAATTGCGTGTGTGATAGTAGTAGAGTTGTGTGTATGCAGGAGAGATGTGTGTATGTAGGAAAGAGGGTGGAAACTTATCAATGCTATAGGACCTATGCAAGAACCTAACATGATCAAATTTGACTCATGACAATACAGCTTTAAAAAATGCATTGGCAGCAATTGTACCGATCATCTACTTTCAATGAATTATCAGCAAATTGGTGAAAGTACACCTATTAAAAAAAAAATAACAGCCTCCTCCATATCCCCTCTAGCTGTCCTGTCCATCACCAAGATAGGTGCGTTTTCTGCCATTTTAGGTAGAAGTAATGTTCAACCAATTTGCTTCTAATTTAGACAAAGTAGTAGGAAAGTTTATCAAACAAACTCTACATATGAGCTCTATCTATTTTACAATACGTGTAATATGTATTCACAAAATGTCCATTTTCTATATGTGTGAACTTCACATCTTTTTTTTTTTTTAGTAAGTTTTAGTGCATGATGAGGTGGTGTTTACCTATAGGATCCACCATCTCTTGGACTGGGCACCATTGATGGTATTTATTGGGCCCCACGTTCTTAAGTAAATCTCAATATTGCTTCAAAAAGGTAGCTATGCATATACAGTTTACAGACAGAATGTTAACATATTAAGCAAGAGTGTGACAACTTATCAGTGCTAAATGTGCCATAAAAAAACCCAGCATGTAAAATTCTTAGCTTTGACAAGTGACAACATATCTGGCAAAATGCATTGTAAACCAAATGTAATTTTTAGCTGCAGTAAATTTTAGACAATCAAAATGATGTTAAAATGTGTGTGTTTCTTACAGTCTAGAGGCTGCTTATTCTGATGGAGGAAAACACTGACAGCATCCTTCATGATCACTGAAAGAACTGTTCTCCTTTCTCCTGCCCCACACTGATCTATCTGATCGGTGCAGTGCAGGGGAGAAAGTCACCAGGACTTGCACGGATGTTGCGCATCCTGTGTAGCTGAAAAAACTTCTGCAAGACTAGCCCTTGGACCTCTTTATGAAAAGAAGAACGACACTCCTGATATGTGAGGTGGCATGGATAGGGTCCCAATCAAACAAAGTTGTTGATTAGCCATTGAACCTTTCAGGTCATGTGATCAGTCACATTCCTGGAAGGAATTTCAAGATGTGGTAATGTATACGATGGATGAGTGTACATATATATATATATATATATATATATATATATATATATAAGTGTTTGTGTGTGTGGAGCTGCATGAGTATATAAGAGAGCTGTTGGTGTATGTAAGAAAGCTGTGTACAAGTATGTAGCAAAACAGTGCGTGTATGTAACAGAGGTGTGAGTGCATACTTCAAAGCTGTAGAAAAGCTATATGTGTTAGAACTGTGTTTGTGTATGGAGGAGAGTTGTGTGTGTATTTCGGAAAATTGCGTGTGTGATAGTAGTAGAGTTGTGTGTATGCAGGAGAGATGTGTGTATGTAGGAAAGAGGGTGGAAACTTATCAATGCTATAGGACCTATGCAAGAACCTAACATGATCAAATTTGACTCATGACAATACAGCTTTAAAAAATGCATTGGCAGCAATTGTACCGATCATCTACTTTCAATGAATTATCAGCAAATTGGTGAAAGTACACCTATTAAAAAAAAAATAACAGCCTCCTCCATATCCCCTCTAGCTGTCCTGTCCATCACCAAGATAGGTGCGTTTTCTGCCATTTTAGGTAGAAGTAATGTTCAACCAATTTGCTTCTAATTTAGACAAAGTAGTAGGAAAGTTTATCAAACAAACTCTACATATGAGCTCTATCTATTTTACAATACGTGTAATATGTATTCACAAAATGTCCATTTTCTATATGTGTGAACTTCACATCTTTTTTTTTTTTTAGTAAGTTTTAGTGCATGATGAGGTGGTGTTTACCTATAGGATCCACCATCTCTTGGACTGGGCACCATTGATGGTATTTATTGGGCCCCACGTTCTTAAGTAAATCTCAATATTGCTTCAAAAAGGTAGCTATGCATATACAGTTTACAGACAGAATGTTAACATATTAAGCAAGAGTGTGACAACTTATCAGTGCTAAATGTGCCATAAAAAAACCCAGCATGTAAAATTCTTAGCTTTGACAAGTGACAACATATCTGGCAAAATGCATTGTAAACCAAATGTAATTTTTAGCTGCAGTAAATTTTAGACAATCAAAATGATGTTAAAATGTGTGTGTTTCTTACAGTCTAGAGGCTGCTTATTCTGATGGAGGAAAACACTGACAGCATCCTTCATGATCACTGAAAGAACTGTTCTCCTTTCTCCTGCCCCACACTGATCTATCTGATCGGTGCAGTGCAGGGGAGAAAGTCACCAGGACTTGCACGGATGTTGCGCATCCTGTGTAGCTGAAAAAACTTCTGCAAGACTAGCCCTTGGACCTCTTTATGAAAAGAAGAACGACACTCCTGATATGTGAGGTGGCATGGATAGGGTCCCAATCAAACAAAGTTGTTGATTAGCCATTGAACCTTTCAGGTCATGTGATCAGTCACATTCCTGGAAGGAATTTCAAGATGTGGTAATGTATACGATGGATGAGTGTACATATATATATATATATATATATATATATATATATATATAAGTGTTTGTGTGTGTGGAGCTGCATGAGTATATAAGAGAGCTGTTGGTGTATGTAAGAAAGCTGTGTACAAGTATGTAGCAAAACAGTGCGTGTATGTAACAGAGGTGTGAGTGCATACTTCAAAGCTGTAGAAAAGCTATATGTGTTAGAACTGTGTTTGTGTATGGAGGAGAGTTGTGTGTGTATTTCGGAAAATTGCGTGTGTGATAGTAGTAGAGTTGTGTGTATGCAGGAGAGATGTGTGTATGTAGGAAAGAGGGTGGAAACTTATCAATGCTATAGGACCTATGCAAGAACCTAACATGATCAAATTTGACTCATGACAATACAGCTTTAAAAAATGCATTGGCAGCAATTGTACCGATCATCTACTTTCAATGAATTATCAGCAAATTGGTGAAAGTACACCTATTAAAAAAAAAATAACAGCCTCCTCCATATCCCCTCTAGCTGTCCTGTCCATCACCAAGATAGGTGCGTTTTCTGCCATTTTAGGTAGAAGTAATGTTCAACCAATTTGCTTCTAATTTAGACAAAGTAGTAGGAAAGTTTATCAAACAAACTCTACATATGAGCTCTATCTATTTTACAATACGTGTAATATGTATTCACAAAATGTCCATTTTCTATATGTGTGAACTTCACATCTTTTTTTTTTTTAGTAAGTTTTAGTGCATGATGAGGTGGTGTTTACCTATAGGATCCACCATCTCTTGGACTGGGCACCATTGATGGTATTTATTGGGCCCCACGTTCTTAAGTAAATCTCAATATTGCTTCAAAAAGGTAGCTATGCATATACAGTTTACAGACAGAATGTTAACATATTAAGCAAGAGTGTGACAACTTATCAGTGCTAAATGTGCCATAAAAAAACCCAGCATGTAAAATTCTTAGCTTTGACAAGTGACAACATATCTGGCAAAATGCATTGTAAACCAAATGTAATTTTTAGCTGCAGTAAATTTTAGACAATCAAAATGATGTTAAAATGTGTGTGTTTCTTACAGTCTAGAGGCTGCTTATTCTGATGGAGGAAAACACTGACAGCATCCTTCATGATCACTGAAAGAACTGTTCTCCTTTCTCCTGCCCCACACTGATCTATCTGATCGGTGCAGTGCAGGGGAGAAAGTCACCAGGACTTGCACGGATGTTGCGCATCCTGTGTAGCTGAAAAAACTTCTGCAAGACTAGCCCTTGGACCTCTTTATGAAAAGAAGAACGACACTCCTGATATGTGAGGTGGCATGGATAGGGTCCCAATCAAACAAAGTTGTTGATTAGCCATTGAACCTTTCAGGTCATGTGATCAGTCACATTCCTGGAAGGAATTTCAAGATGTGGTAATGTATACGATGGATGAGTGTACTATATATATATATATATATATATATATATATAAGTGTTTGTGTGTGTGGAGCTGCATGAGTATATAAGAGAGCTGTTGGTGTATGTAAGAAAGCTGTGTACAAGTATGTAGCAAAACAGTGCGTGTATGTAACAGAGGTGTGAGTGCATACTTCAAAGCTGTAGAAAAGCTATATGTGTTAGAACTGTGTTTGTGTATGGAGGAGAGTTGTGTGTGTATTTCGGAAAATTGCGTGTGTGATAGTAGTAGAGTTGTGTGTATGCAGGAGAGATGTGTGTATGTAGGAAAGAGGGTGGAAACTTATCAATGCTATAGGACCTATGCAAGAACCTAACATGATCAAATTTGACTCATGACAATACAGCTTTAAAAAATGCATTGGCAGCAATTGTACCGATCATCTACTTTCAATGAATTATCAGCAAATTGGTGAAAGTACACCTATTAAAAAAAAAATAACAGCCTCCTCCATATCCCCTCTAGCTGTCCTGTCCATCACCAAGATAGGTGCGTTTTCTGCCATTTTAGGTAGAAGTAATGTTCAACCAATTTGCTTCTAATTTAGACAAAGTAGTAGGAAAGTTTATCAAACAAACTCTACATATGAGCTCTATCTATTTTACAATACGTGTAATATGTATTCACAAAATGTCCATTTTCTATATGTGTGAACTTCACATCTTTTTTTTTTTTTAGTAAGTTTTAGTGCATGATGAGGTGGTGTTTACCTATAGGATCCACCATCTCTTGGACTGGGCACCATTGATGGTATTTATTGGGCCCCACGTTCTTAAGTAAATCTCAATATTGCTTCAAAAAGGTAGCTATGCATATACAGTTTACAGACAGAATGTTAACATATTAAGCAAGAGTGTGACAACTTATCAGTGCTAAATGTGCCATAAAAAAACCCAGCATGTAAAATTCTTAGCTTTGACAAGTGACAACATATCTGGCAAAATGCATTGTAAACCAAATGTAATTTTTAGCTGCAGTAAATTTTAGACAATCAAAATGATGTTAAAATGTGTGTGTTTCTTACAGTCTAGAGGCTGCTTATTCTGATGGAGGAAAACACTGACAGCATCCTTCATGATCACTGAAAGAACTGTTCTCCTTTCTCCTGCCCCACACTGATCTATCTGATCGGTGCAGTGCAGGGGAGAAAGTCACCAGGACTTGCACGGATGTTGCGCATCCTGTGTAGCTGAAAAAACTTCTGCAAGACTAGCCCTTGGACCTCTTTATGAAAAGAAGAACGACACTCCTGATATGTGAGGTGGCATGGATAGGGTCCCAATCAAACAAAGTTGTTGATTAGCCATTGAACCTTTCAGGTCATGTGATCAGTCACATTCCTGGAAGGAATTTCAAGATGTGGTAATGTATACGATGGATGAGTGTACATATATATATATATATATAAGTGTTTGTGTGTGTGGAGCTGCATGAGTATATAAGAGAGCTGTTGGTGTATGTAAGAAAGCTGTGTACAAGTATGTAGCAAAACAGTGCGTGTATGTAACAGAGGTGTGAGTGCATACTTCAAAGCTGTAGAAAAGCTATATGTGTTAGAACTGTGTTTGTGTATGGAGGAGAGTTGTGTGTGTATTTCGGAAAATTGCGTGTGTGATAGTAGTAGAGTTGTGTGTATGCAGGAGAGATGTGTGTATGTAGGAAAGAGGGTGGAAACTTATCAATGCTATAGGACCTATGCAAGAACCTAACATGATCAAATTTGACTCATGACAATACAGCTTTAAAAAATGCATTGGCAGCAATTGTACCGATCATCTACTTTCAATTAATTATCAGTAAATTGGTGAAAGTACACCTATTAAAAAAAAAATAACAGCCTCCTCCATATCCCCTCTAGCTGTCCTGTCCATCACCAAGATAGGTGCGTTTTCTGCCATTTTAGGTAGAAGTAATGTTCAACCAATTTGCTTCTAATTTAGACAAAGTAGTAGGAAAGTTTATCAAACAAACTCTACATATGAGCTCTATCTATTTTACAATACGTGTAATATGTATTCACAAAATGTCCATTTTCTATATGTGTGAACTTCACATCTTTTTTTTTTTTAGTAAGTTTTAGTGCATGATGAGGTGGTGTTTACCTATAGGATCCACCATCTCTTGGACTGGGCACCATTGATGGTATTTATTGGGCCCCACGTTCTTAAGTAAATCTCAATATTGCTTCAAAAAGGTAGCTATGCATATACAGTTTACAGACAGAATGTTAACATATTAAGCAAGAGTGTGACAACTTATCAGTGCTAAATGTGCCATAAAAAAACCCAGCATGTAAAATTCTTAGCTTTGACAAGTGACAACATATCTGGCAAAATGCATTGTAAACCAAATGTAATTTTTAGCTGCAGTAAATTTTAGACAATCAAAATGATGTTAAAATGTGTGTGTTTCTTACAGTCTAGAGGCTGCTTATTCTGATGGAGGAAAACACTGACAGCATCCTTCATGATCACTGAAAGAACTGTTCTCCTTTCTCCTGCCCCACACTGATCTATCTGATCGGTGCAGTGCAGGGGAGAAAGTCACCAGGACTTGCACGGATGTTGCGCATCCTGTGTAGCTGAAAAAACTTCTGCAAGACTAGCCCTTGGACCTCTTTATGAAAAGAAGAACGACACTCCTGATATGTGAGGTGGCATGGATAGGGTCCCAATCAAACAAAGTTGTTGATTAGCCATTGAACCTTTCAGGTCATGTGATCAGTCACATTCCTGGAAGGAATTTCAAGATGTGGTAATGTATACGATGGATGAGTGTACATATATATATATATATATATATATATATATATAAGTGTTTGTGTGTGTGGAGCTGCATGAGTATATAAGAGAGCTGTTGGTGTATGTAAGAAAGCTGTGTACAAGTATGTAGCAAAACAGTGCGTGTATGTAACAGAGGTGTGAGTGCATACTTCAAAGCTGTAGAAAAGCTATATGTGTTAGAACTGTGTTTGTGTATGGAGGAGAGTTGTGTGTGTATTTCGGAAAATTGCGTGTGTGATAGTAGTAGAGTTGTGTGTATGCAGGAGAGATGTGTGTATGTAGGAAAGAGGGTGGAAACTTATCAATGCTATAGGACCTATGCAAGAACCTAACATGATCAAATTTGACTCATGACAATACAGCTTTAAAAAATGCATTGGCAGCAATTGTACCGATCATCTACTTTCAATGAATTATCAGCAAATTGGTGAAAGTACACCTATTAAAAAAAAAATAACAGCCTCCTCCATATCCCCTCTAGCTGTCCTGTCCATCACCAAGATAGGTGCGTTTTCTGCCATTTTAGGTAGAAGTAATGTTCAACCAATTTGCTTCTGACAAAGTAGTAGGAAAGTTTATCAAACAAACTCTACATATGAGCTCTATCTATTTTACAATACGTGTAATATGTATTCACAAAATGTCCATTTTCTATATGTGTGAACTTCACATCTTTTTTTTTTTTTAGTAAGTTTTAGTGCATGATGAGGTGGTGTTTACCTATAGGATCCACCATCTCTTGGACTGGGCACCATTGATGGTATTTATTGGGCCCCACGTTCTTAAGTAAATCTCAATATTGCTTCAAAAAGGTAGCTATGCATATACAGTTTACAGACAGAATGTTAACATATTAAGCAAGAGTGTGACAACTTATCAGTGCTAAATGTGCCATAAAAAAACCCAGCATGTAAAATTCTTAGCTTTGACAAGTGACAACATATCTGGCAAAATGCATTGTAAACCAAATGTAATTTTTAGCTGCAGTAAATTTTAGACAATCAAAATGATGTTAAAATGTGTGTGTTTCTTACAGTCTAGAGGCTGCTTATTCTGATGGAGGAAAACACTGACAGCATCCTTCATGATCACTGAAAGAACTGTTCTCCTTTCTCCTGCCCCACACTGATCTATCTGATCGGTGCAGTGCAGGGGAGAAAGTCACCAGGACTTGCACGGATGTTGCGCATCCTGTGTAGCTGAAAAAACTTCTGCAAGACTAGCCCTTGGACCTCTTTATGAAAAGAAGAACGACACTCCTGATATGTGAGGTGGCATGGATAGGGTCCCAATCAAACAAAGTTGTTGATTAGCCATTGAACCTTTCAGGTCATGTGATCAGTCACATTCCTGGAAGGAATTTCAAGATGTGGTAATGTATACGATGGATGAGTGTACATATATATATATATATATAAGTGTTTGTGTGTGTGGAGCTGCATGAGTATATAAGAGAGCTGTTGGTGTATGTAAGAAAGCTGTGTACAAGTATGTAGCAAAACAGTGCGTGTATGTAACAGAGGTGTGAGTGCATACTTCAAAGCTGTAGAAAAGCTATATGTGTTAGAACTGTGTTTGTGTATGGAGGAGAGTTGTGTGTGTATTTCGGAAAATTGCGTGTGTGATAGTAGTAGAGTTGTGTGTATGCAGGAGAGATGTGTGTATGTAGGAAAGAGGGTGGAAACTTATCAATGCTATAGGACCTATGCAAGAACCTAACATGATCAAATTTGACTCATGACAATACAGCTTTAAAAAATGCATTGGCAGCAATTGTACCGATCATCTACTTTCAATTAATTATCAGTAAATTGGTGAAAGTACACCTATTAAAAAAAAAATAACAGCCTCCTCCATATCCCCTCTAGCTGTCCTGTCCATCACCAAGATAGGTGCGTTTTCTGCCATTTTAGGTAGAAGTAATGTTCAACCAATTTGCTTCTAATTTAGACAAAGTAGTAGGAAAGTTTATCAAACAAACTCTACATATGAGCTCTATCTATTTTACAATACGTGTAATATGTATTCACAAAATGTCCATTTTCTATATGTGTGAACTTCACATCTTTTTTTTTTTTAGTAAGTTTTAGTGCATGATGAGGTGGTGTTTACCTATAGGATCCACCATCTCTTGGACTGGGCACCATTGATGGTATTTATTGGGCCCCACGTTCTTAAGTAAATCTCAATATTGCTTCAAAAAGGTAGCTATGCATATACAGTTTACAGACAGAATGTTAACATATTAAGCAAGAGTGTGACAACTTATCAGTGCTAAATGTGCCATAAAAAAACCCAGCATGTAAAATTCTTAGCTTTGACAAGTGACAACATATCTGGCAAAATGCATTGTAAACCAAATGTAATTTTTAGCTGCAGTAAATTTTAGACAATCAAAATGATGTTAAAATGTGTGTGTTTCTTACAGTCTAGAGGCTGCTTATTCTGATGGAGGAAAACACTGACAGCATCCTTCATGATCACTGAAAGAACTGTTCTCCTTTCTCCTGCCCCACACTGATCTATCTGATCGGTGCAGTGCAGGGGAGAAAGTCACCAGGACTTGCACGGATGTTGCGCATCCTGTGTAGCTGAAAAAACTTCTGCAAGACTAGCCCTTGGACCTCTTTATGAAAAGAAGAACGACACTCCTGATATGTGAGGTGGCATGGATAGGGTCCCAATCAAACAAAGTTGTTGATTAGCCATTGAACCTTTCAGGTCATGTGATCAGTCACATTCCTGGAAGGAATTTCAAGATGTGGTAATGTATACGATGGATGAGTGTACATATATATATATATATATATATAAGTGTTTGTGTGTGTGGAGCTGCATGAGTATATAAGAGAGCTGTTGGTGTATGTAAGAAAGCTGTGTACAAGTATGTAGCAAAACAGTGCGTGTATGTAACAGAGGTGTGAGTGCATACTTCAAAGCTGTAGAAAAGCTATATGTGTTAGAACTGTGTTTGTGTATGGAGGAGAGTTGTGTGTGTATTTCGGAAAATTGCGTGTGTGATAGTAGTAGAGTTGTGTGTATGCAGGAGAGATGTGTGTATGTAGGAAAGAGGGTGGAAACTTATCAATGCTATAGGACCTATGCAAGAACCTAACATGATCAAATTTGACTCATGACAATACAGCTTTAAAAAATGCATTGGCAGCAATTGTACCGATCATCTACTTTCAATTAATTATCAGTAAATTGGTGAAAGTACACCTATTAAAAAAAAAATAACAGCCTCCTCCATATCCCCTCTAGCTGTCCTGTCCATCACCAAGATAGGTGCGTTTTCTGCCATTTTAGGTAGAAGTAATGTTCAACCAATTTGCTTCTAATTTAGACAAAGTAGTAGGAAAGTTTATCAAACAAACTCTACATATGAGCTCTATCTATTTTACAATACGTGTAATATGTATTCACAAAATGTCCATTTTCTATATGTGTGAACTTCACATCTTTTTTTTTTTTAGTAAGTTTTAGTGCATGATGAGGTGGTGTTTACCTATAGGATCCACCATCTCTTGGACTGGGCACCATTGATGGTATTTATTGGGCCCCACGTTCTTAAGTAAATCTCAATATTGCTTCAAAAAGGTAGCTATGCATATACAGTTTACAGACAGAATGTTAACATATTAAGCAAGGGTGTGACAACTTATCAGTGCTAAATGTGCCATAAAAAAACCCAGCATGTAAAATTCTTAGCTTTGACAAGTGACAACATATCTGGCAAAATGCATTGTAAACCAAATGTAATTTTTAGCTGCAGTAAATTTTAGACAATCAAAATGATGTTAAAATGTGTGTGTTTCTTACAGTCTAGAGGCTGCTTATTCTGATGGAGGAAAACACTGACAGCATCCTTCATGATCACTGAAAGAACTGTTCTCCTTTCTCCTGCCCCACACTGATCTATCTGATCGGTGCAGTGCAGGGGAGAAAGTCACCAGGACTTGCACGGATGTTGCGCATCCTGTGTAGCTGAAAAAACTTCTGCAAGACTAGCCCTTGGACCTCTTTATGAAAAGAAGAACGACACTCCTGATATGTGAGGTGGCATGGATAGGGTCCCAATCAAACAAAGTTGTTGATTAGCCATTGAACCTTTCAGGTCATGTGATCAGTCACATTCCTGGAAGGAATTTCAAGATGTGGTAATGTATACGATGGATGAGTGTACATATATATATATATATATATATATATATAAGTGTTTGTGTGTGTGGAGCTGCATGAGTATATAAGAGAGCTGTTGGTGTATGTAAGAAAGCTGTGTACAAGTATGTAGCAAAACAGTGCGTGTATGTAACAGAGGTGTGAGTGCATACTTCAAAGCTGTAGAAAAGCTATATGTGTTAGAACTGTGTTTGTGTATGGAGGAGAGTTGTGTGTGTATTTCGGAAAATTGCGTGTGTGATAGTAGTAGAGTTGTGTGTATGCAGGAGAGATGTGTGTATGTAGGAAAGAGGGTGGAAACTTATCAATGCTATAGGACCTATGCAAGAACCTAACATGATCAAATTTGACTCATGACAATACAGCTTTAAAAAATGCATTGGCAGCAATTGTACCGATCATCTACTTTCAATGAATTATCAGCAAATTGGTGAAAGTACACCTATTAAAAAAAAAATAACAGCCTCCTCCATATCCCCTCTAGCTGTCCTGTCCATCACCAAGATAGGTGCGTTTTCTGCCATTTTAGGTAGAAGTAATGTTCAACCAATTTGCTTCTAATTTAGACAAAGTAGTAGGAAAGTTTATCAAACAAACTCTACATATGAGCTCTATCTATTTTACAATACGTGTAATATGTATTCACAAAATGTCCATTTTCTATATGTGTGAACTTCACATCTTTTTTTTTTTTAGTAAGTTTTAGTGCATGATGAGGTGGTGTTTACCTATAGGATCCACCATCTCTTGGACTGGGCACCATTGATGGTATCTATTGGGCCCCACGTTCTTAAGTAAATCTCAATATTGCTTCAAAAAGGTAGCTATGCATATACAGTTTACAGACAGAATGTTAACATATTAAGCAAGAGTGTGACAACTTATCAGTGCTAAATGTGCCATAAAAAAACCCAGCATGTAAAATTCTTAGCTTTGACAAGTGACAACATATCTGGCAAAATGCATTGTAAACCAAATGTAATTTTTAGCTGCAGTAAATTTTAGACAATCAAAATGATGTTAAAATGTGTGTGTTTCTTACAGTCTAGAGGCTGCTTATTCTGATGGAGGAAAACACTGACAGCATCCTTCATGATCACTGAAAGAACTGTTCTCCTTTCTCCTGCCCCACACTGATCTATCTGATCGGTGCAGTGCAGGGGAGAAAGTCACCAGGACTTGCACGGATGTTGCGCATCCTGTGTAGCTGAAAAAACTTCTGCAAGACTAGCCCTTGGACCTCTTTATGAAAAGAAGAACGACACTCCTGATATGTGAGGTGGCATGGATAGGGTCCCAATCAAACAAAGTTGTTGATTAGCCATTGAACCTTTCAGGTCATGTGATCAGTCACATTCCTGGAAGGAATTTCAAGATGTGGTAATGTATACGATGGATGAGTGTACATATATATATATATATATATATAAGTGTTTGTGTGTGTGGAGCTGCATGAGTATATAAGAGAGCTGTTGGTGTATGTAAGAAAGCTGTGTACAAGTATGTAGCAAAACAGTGCGTGTATGTAACAGAGGTGTGAGTGCATACTTCAAAGCTGTAGAAAAGCTATATGTGTTAGAACTGTGTTTGTGTATGGAGGAGAGTTGTGTGTGTATTTCGGAAAATTGCGTGTGTGATAGTAGTAGAGTTGTGTGTATGCAGGAGAGATGTGTGTATGTAGGAAAGAGGGTGGAAACTTATCAATGCTATAGGACCTATGCAAGAACCTAACATGATCAAATTTGACTCATGACAATACAGCTTTAAAAAATGCATTGGCAGCAATTGTACCGATCATCTACTTTCAATTAATTATCAGTAAATTGGTGAAAGTACACCTATTAAAAAAAAAATAACAGCCTCCTCCATATCCCCTCTAGCTGTCCTGTCCATCACCAAGATAGGTGCGTTTTCTGCCATTTTAGGTAGAAGTAATGTTCAACCAATTTGCTTCTAATTTAGACAAAGTAGTAGGAAAGTTTATCAAACAAACTCTACATATGAGCTCTATCTATTTTACAATACGTGTAATATGTATTCACAAAATGTCCATTTTCTATATGTGTGAACTTCACATCTTTTTTTTTTTTAGTAAGTTTTAGTGCATGATGAGGTGGTGTTTACCTATAGGATCCACCATCTCTTGGACTGGGCACCATTGATGGTATTTATTGGGCCCCACGTTCTTAAGTAAATCTCAATATTGCTTCAAAAAGGTAGCTATGCATATACAGTTTACAGACAGAATGTTAACATATTAAGCAAGGGTGTGACAACTTATCAGTGCTAAATGTGCCATAAAAAAACCCAGCATGTAAAATTCTTAGCTTTGACAAGTGACAACATATCTGGCAAAATGCATTGTAAACCAAATGTAATTTTTAGCTGCAGTAAATTTTAGACAATCAAAATGATGTTAAAATGTGTGTGTTTCTTACAGTCTAGAGGCTGCTTATTCTGATGGAGGAAAACACTGACAGCATCCTTCATGATCACTGAAAGAACTGTTCTCCTTTCTCCTGCCCCACACTGATCTATCTGATCGGTGCAGTGCAGGGGAGAAAGTCACCAGGACTTGCACGGATGTTGCGCATCCTGTGTAGCTGAAAAAACTTCTGCAAGACTAGCCCTTGGACCTCTTTATGAAAAGAAGAACGACACTCCTGATATGTGAGGTGGCATGGATAGGGTCCCAATCAAACAAAGTTGTTGATTAGCCATTGAACCTTTCAGGTCATGTGATCAGTCACATTCCTGGAAGGAATTTCAAGATGTGGTAATGTATACGATGGATGAGTGTACATATATATATATATATATATATAAGTGTTTGTGTGTGTGGAGCTGCATGAGTATATAAGAGAGCTGTTGGTGTATGTAAGAAAGCTGTGTACAAGTATGTAGCAAAACAGTGCGTGTATGTAACAGAGGTGTGAGTGCATACTTCAAAGCTGTAGAAAAGCTATATGTGTTAGAACTGTGTTTGTGTATGGAGGAGAGTTGTGTGTGTATTTCGGAAAATTGCGTGTGTGATAGTAGTAGAGTTGTGTGTATGCAGGAGAGATGTGTGTATGTAGGAAAGAGGGTGGAAACTTATCAATGCTATAGGACCTATGCAAGAACCTAACATGATCAAATTTGACTCATGACAATACAGCTTTAAAAAATGCATTGGCAGCAATTGTACCGATCATCTACTTTCAATTAATTATCAGTAAATTGGTGAAAGTACACCTATTAAAAAAAAAATAACAGCCTCCTCCATATCCCCTCTAGCTGTCCTGTCCATCACCAAGATAGGTGCGTTTTCTGCCATTTTAGGTAGAAGTAATGTTCAACCAATTTGCTTCTAATTTAGACAAAGTAGTAGGAAAGTTTATCAAACAAACTCTACATATGAGCTCTATCTATTTTACAATACGTGTAATATGTATTCACAAAATGTCCATTTTCTATATGTGTGAACTTCACATCTTTTTTTTTTTTAGTAAGTTTTAGTGCATGATGAGGTGGTGTTTACCTATAGGATCCACCATCTCTTGGACTGGGCACCATTGATGGTATTTATTGGGCCCCACGTTCTTAAGTAAATCTCAATATTGCTTCAAAAAGGTAGCTATGCATATACAGTTTACAGACAGAATGTTAACATATTAAGCAAGGGTGTGACAACTTATCAGTGCTAAATGTGCCATAAAAAAACCCAGCATGTAAAATTCTTAGCTTTGACAAGTGACAACATATCTGGCAAAATGCATTGTAAACCAAATGTAATTTTTAGCTGCAGTAAATTTTAGACAATCAAAATGATGTTAAAATGTGTGTGTTTCTTACAGTCTAGAGGCTGCTTATTCTGATGGAGGAAAACACTGACAGCATCCTTCATGATCACTGAAAGAACTGTTCTCCTTTCTCCTGCCCCACACTGATCTATCTGATCGGTGCAGTGCAGGGGAGAAAGTCACCAGGACTTGCACGGATGTTGCGCATCCTGTGTAGCTGAAAAAACTTCTGCAAGACTAGCCCTTGGACCTCTTTATGAAAAGAAGAACGACACTCCTGATATGTGAGGTGGCATGGATAGGGTCCCAATCAAACAAAGTTGTTGATTAGCCATTGAACCTTTCAGGTCATGTGATCAGTCACATTCCTGGAAGGAATTTCAAGATGTGGTAATGTATACGATGGATGAGTGTACATATATATATATATATATATATATATATATAAGTGTTTGTGTGTGTGGAGCTGCATGAGTATATAAGAGAGCTGTTGGTGTATGTAAGAAAGCTGTGTACAAGTATGTAGCAAAACAGTGCGTGTATGTAACAGAGGTGTGAGTGCATACTTCAAAGCTGTAGAAAAGCTATATGTGTTAGAACTGTGTTTGTGTATGGAGGAGAGTTGTGTGTGTATTTCGGAAAATTGCGTGTGTGATAGTAGTAGAGTTGTGTGTATGCAGGAGAGATGTGTGTATGTAGGAAAGAGGGTGGAAACTTATCAATGCTATAGGACCTATGCAAGAACCTAACATGATCAAATTTGACTCATGACAATACAGCTTTAAAAAATGCATTGGCAGCAATTGTACCGATCATCTACTTTCAATGAATTATCAGCAAATTGGTGAAAGTACACCTATTAAAAAAAAAATAACAGCCTCCTCCATATCCCCTCTAGCTGTCCTGTCCATCACCAAGATAGGTGCGTTTTCTGCCATTTTAGGTAGAAGTAATGTTCAACCAATTTGCTTCTAATTTAGACAAAGTAGTAGGAAAGTTTATCAAACAAACTCTACATATGAGCTCTATCTATTTTACAATACGTGTAATATGTATTCACAAAATGTCCATTTTCTATATGTGTGAACTTCACATCTTTTTTTTTTTTAGTAAGTTTTAGTGCATGATGAGGTGGTGTTTACCTATAGGATCCACCATCTCTTGGACTGGGCACCATTGATGGTATCTATTGGGCCCCACGTTCTTAAGTAAATCTCAATATTGCTTCAAAAAGGTAGCTATGCATATACAGTTTACAGACAGAATGTTAACATATTAAGCAAGAGTGTGACAACTTATCAGTGCTAAATGTGCCATAAAAAAACCCAGCATGTAAAATTCTTAGCTTTGACAAGTGACAACATATCTGGCAAAATGCATTGTAAACCAAATGTAATTTTTAGCTGCAGTAAATTTTAGACAATCAAAATGATGTTAAAATGTGTGTGTTTCTTACAGTCTAGAGGCTGCTTATTCTGATGGAGGAAAACACTGACAGCATCCTTCATGATCACTGAAAGAACTGTTCTCCTTTCTCCTGCCCCACACTGATCTATCTGATCGGTGCAGTGCAGGGGAGAAAGTCACCAGGACTTGCACGGATGTTGCGCATCCTGTGTAGCTGAAAAAACTTCTGCAAGACTAGCCCTTGGACCTCTTTATGAAAAGAAGAACGACACTCCTGATATGTGAGGTGGCATGGATAGGGTCCCAATCAAACAAAGTTGTTGATTAGCCATTGAACCTTTCAGGTCATGTGATCAGTCACATTCCTGGAAGGAATTTCAAGATGTGGTAATGTATACGATGGATGAGTGTACATATATATATATATATATATATAAGTGTTTGTGTGTGTGGAGCTGCATGAGTATATAAGAGAGCTGTTGGTGTATGTAAGAAAGCTGTGTACAAGTATGTAGCAAAACAGTGCGTGTATGTAACAGAGGTGTGAGTGCATACTTCAAAGCTGTAGAAAAGCTATATGTGTTAGAACTGTGTTTGTGTATGGAGGAGAGTTGTGTGTGTATTTCGGAAAATTGCGTGTGTGATAGTAGTAGAGTTGTGTGTATGCAGGAGAGATGTGTGTATGTAGGAAAGAGGGTGGAAACTTATCAATGCTATAGGACCTATGCAAGAACCTAACATGATCAAATTTGACTCATGACAATACAGCTTTAAAAAATGCATTGGCAGCAATTGTACCGATCATCTACTTTCAATGAATTATCAGCAAATTGGTGAAAGTACACCTATTAAAAAAAAAATAACAGCCTCCTCCATATCCCCTCTAGCTGTCCTGTCCATCACCAAGATAGGTGCGTTTTCTGCCATTTTAGGTAGAAGTAATGTTCAACCAATTTGCTTCTAATTTAGACAAAGTAGTAGGAAAGTTTATCAAACAAACTCTACATATGAGCTCTATCTATTTTACAATACGTGTAATATGTATTCACAAAATGTCCATTTTCTATATGTGTGAACTTCACATCTTTTTTTTTTTTTAGTAAGTTTTAGTGCATGATGAGGTGGTGTTTACCTATAGGATCCACCATCTCTTGGACTGGGCACCATTGATGGTATTTATTGGGCCCCACGTTCTTAAGTAAATCTCAATATTGCTTCAAAAAGGTAGCTATGCATATACAGTTTACAGACAGAATGTTAACATATTAAGCAAGAGTGTGACAACTTATCAGTGCTAAATGTGCCATAAAAAAACCCAGCATGTAAAATTCTTAGCTTTGACAAGTGACAACATATCTGGCAAAATGCATTGTAAACCAAATGTAATTTTTAGCTGCAGTAAATTTTAGACAATCAAAATGATGTTAAAATGTGTGTGTTTCTTACAGTCTAGAGGCTGCTTATTCTGATGGAGGAAAACACTGACAGCATCCTTCATGATCACTGAAAGAACTGTTCTCCTTTCTCCTGCCCCACACTGATCTATCTGATCGGTGCAGTGCAGGGGAGAAAGTCACCAGGACTTGCACGGATGTTGCGCATCCTGTGTAGCTGAAAAAACTTCTGCAAGACTAGCCCTTGGACCTCTTTATGAAAAGAAGAACGACACTCCTGATATGTGAGGTGGCATGGATAGGGTCCCAATCAAACAAAGTTGTTGATTAGCCATTGAACCTTTCAGGTCATGTGATCAGTCACATTCCTGGAAGGAATTTCAAGATGTGGTAATGTATACGATGGATGAGTGTACATATATATATATATATATATATATATAAGTGTTTGTGTGTGTGGAGCTGCATGAGTATATAAGAGAGCTGTTGGTGTATGTAAGAAAGCTGTGTACAAGTATGTAGCAAAACAGTGCGTGTATGTAACAGAGGTGTGAGTGCATACTTCAAAGCTGTAGAAAAGCTATATGTGTTAGAACTGTGTTTGTGTATGGAGGAGAGTTGTGTGTGTATTTCGGAAAATTGCGTGTGTGATAGTAGTAGAGTTGTGTGTATGCAGGAGAGATGTGTGTATGTAGGAAAGAGGGTGGAAACTTATCAATGCTATAGGACCTATGCAAGAACCTAACATGATCAAATTTGACTCATGACAATACAGCTTTAAAAAATGCATTGGCAGCAATTGTACCGATCATCTACTTTCAATGAATTATCAGCAAATTGGTGAAAGTACACCTATTAAAAAAAAAATAACAGCCTCCTCCATATCCCCTCTAGCTGTCCTGTCCATCACCAAGATAGGTGCGTTTTCTGCCATTTTAGGTAGAAGTAATGTTCAACCAATTTGCTTCTAATTTAGACAAAGTAGTAGGAAAGTTTATCAAACAAACTCTACATATGAGCTCTATCTATTTTACAATACGTGTAATATGTATTCACAAAATGTCCATTTTCTATATGTGTGAACTTCACATCTTTTTTTTTTTTAGTAAGTTTTAGTGCATGATGAGGTGGTGTTTACCTATAGGATCCACCATCTCTTGGACTGGGCACCATTGATGGTATCTATTGGGCCCCACGTTCTTAAGTAAATCTCAATATTGCTTCAAAAAGGTAGCTATGCATATACAGTTTACAGACAGAATGTTAACATATTAAGCAAGAGTGTGACAACTTATCAGTGCTAAATGTGCCATAAAAAAACCCAGCATGTAAAATTCTTAGCTTTGACAAGTGACAACATATCTGGCAAAATGCATTGTAAACCAAATGTAATTTTTAGCTGCAGTAAATTTTAGACAATCAAAATGATGTTAAAATGTGTGTGTTTCTTACAGTCTAGAGGCTGCTTATTCTGATGGAGGAAAACACTGACAGCATCCTTCATGATCACTGAAAGAACTGTTCTCCTTTCTCCTGCCCCACACTGATCTATCTGATCGGTGCAGTGCAGGGGAGAAAGTCACCAGGACTTGCACGGATGTTGCGCATCCTGTGTAGCTGAAAAAACTTCTGCAAGACTAGCCCTTGGACCTCTTTATGAAAAGAAGAACGACACTCCTGATATGTGAGGTGGCATGGATAGGGTCCCAATCAAACAAAGTTGTTGATTAGCCATTGAACCTTTCAGGTCATGTGATCAGTCACATTCCTGGAAGGAATTTCAAGATGTGGTAATGTATACGATGGATGAGTGTACATATATATATATATATATATATAAGTGTTTGTGTGTGTGGAGCTGCATGAGTATATAAGAGAGCTGTTGGTGTATGTAAGAAAGCTGTGTACAAGTATGTAGCAAAACAGTGCGTGTATGTAACAGAGGTGTGAGTGCATACTTCAAAGCTGTAGAAAAGCTATATGTGTTAGAACTGTGTTTGTGTATGGAGGAGAGTTGTGTGTGTATTTCGGAAAATTGCGTGTGTGATAGTAGTAGAGTTGTGTGTATGCAGGAGAGATGTGTGTATGTAGGAAAGAGGGTGGAAACTTATCAATGCTATAGGACCTATGCAAGAACCTAACATGATCAAATTTGACTCATGACAATACAGCTTTAAAAAATGCATTGGCAGCAATTGTACCGATCATCTACTTTCAATGAATTATCAGCAAATTGGTGAAAGTACACCTATTAAAAAAAAAATAACAGCCTCCTCCATATCCCCTCTAGCTGTCCTGTCCATCACCAAGATAGGTGCGTTTTCTGCCATTTTAGGTAGAAGTAATGTTCAACCAATTTGCTTCTAATTTAGACAAAGTAGTAGGAAAGTTTATCAAACAAACTCTACATATGAGCTCTATCTATTTTACAATACGTGTAATATGTATTCACAAAATGTCCATTTTCTATATGTGTGAACTTCACATCTTTTTTTTTTTTTAGTAAGTTTTAGTGCATGATGAGGTGGTGTTTACCTATAGGATCCACCATCTCTTGGACTGGGCACCATTGATGGTATTTATTGGGCCCCACGTTCTTAAGTAAATCTCAATATTGCTTCAAAAAGGTAGCTATGCATATACAGTTTACAGACAGAATGTTAACATATTAAGCAAGAGTGTGACAACTTATCAGTGCTAAATGTGCCATAAAAAAACCCAGCATGTAAAATTCTTAGCTTTGACAAGTGACAACATATCTGGCAAAATGCATTGTAAACCAAATGTAATTTTTAGCTGCAGTAAATTTTAGACAATCAAAATGATGTTAAAATGTGTGTGTTTCTTACAGTCTAGAGGCTGCTTATTCTGATGGAGGAAAACACTGACAGCATCCTTCATGATCACTGAAAGAACTGTTCTCCTTTCTCCTGCCCCACACTGATCTATCTGATCGGTGCAGTGCAGGGGAGAAAGTCACCAGGACTTGCACGGATGTTGCGCATCCTGTGTAGCTGAAAAAACTTCTGCAAGACTAGCCCTTGGACCTCTTTATGAAAAGAAGAACGACACTCCTGATATGTGAGGTGGCATGGATAGGGTCCCAATCAAACAAAGTTGTTGATTAGCCATTGAACCTTTCAGGTCATGTGATCAGTCACATTCCTGGAAGGAATTTCAAGATGTGGTAATGTATACGATGGATGAGTGTACATATATATATATATATATATATATATAAGTGTTTGTGTGTGTGGAGCTGCATGAGTATATAAGAGAGCTGTTGGTGTATGTAAGAAAGCTGTGTACAAGTATGTAGCAAAACAGTGCGTGTATGTAACAGAGGTGTGAGTGCATACTTCAAAGCTGTAGAAAAGCTATATGTGTTAGAACTGTGTTTGTGTATGGAGGAGAGTTGTGTGTGTATTTCGGAAAATTGCGTGTGTGATAGTAGTAGAGTTGTGTGTATGCAGGAGAGATGTGTGTATGTAGGAAAGAGGGTGGAAACTTATCAATGCTATAGGACCTATGCAAGAACCTAACATGATCAAATTTGACTCATGACAATACAGCTTTAAAAAATGCATTGGCAGCAATTGTACCGATCATCTACTTTCAATGAATTATCAGCAAATTGGTGAAAGTACACCTATTAAAAAAAAAATAACAGCCTCCTCCATATCCCCTCTAGCTGTCCTGTCCATCACCAAGATAGGTGCGTTTTCTGCCATTTTAGGTAGAAGTAATGTTCAACCAATTTGCTTCTAATTTAGACAAAGTAGTAGGAAAGTTTATCAAACAAACTCTACATATGAGCTCTATCTATTTTACAATACGTGTAATATGTATTCACAAAATGTCCATTTTCTATATGTGTGAACTTCACATCTTTTTTTTTTTTAGTAAGTTTTAGTGCATGATGAGGTGGTGTTTACCTATAGGATCCACCATCTCTTGGACTGGGCACCATTGATGGTATCTATTGGGCCCCACGTTCTTAAGTAAATCTCAATATTGCTTCAAAAAGGTAGCTATGCATATACAGTTTACAGACAGAATGTTAACATATTAAGCAAGAGTGTGACAACTTATCAGTGCTAAATGTGCCATAAAAAAACCCAGCATGTAAAATTCTTAGCTTTGACAAGTGACAACATATCTGGCAAAATGCATTGTAAACCAAATGTAATTTTTAGCTGCAGTAAATTTTAGACAATCAAAATGATGTTAAAATGTGTGTGTTTCTTACAGTCTAGAGGCTGCTTATTCTGATGGAGGAAAACACTGACAGCATCCTTCATGATCACTGAAAGAACTGTTCTCCTTTCTCCTGCCCCACACTGATCTATCTGATCGGTGCAGTGCAGGGGAGAAAGTCACCAGGACTTGCACGGATGTTGCGCATCCTGTGTAGCTGAAAAAACTTCTGCAAGACTAGCCCTTGGACCTCTTTATGAAAAGAAGAACGACACTCCTGATATGTGAGGTGGCATGGATAGGGTCCCAATCAAACAAAGTTGTTGATTAGCCATTGAACCTTTCAGGTCATGTGATCAGTCACATTCCTGGAAGGAATTTCAAGATGTGGTAATGTATACGATGGATGAGTGTACATATATATATATATATATATATATAAGTGTTTGTGTGTGTGGAGCTGCATGAGTATATAAGAGAGCTGTTGGTGTATGTAAGAAAGCTGTGTACAAGTATGTAGCAAAACAGTGCGTGTATGTAACAGAGGTGTGAGTGCATACTTCAAAGCTGTAGAAAAGCTATATGTGTTAGAACTGTGTTTGTGTATGGAGGAGAGTTGTGTGTGTATTTCGGAAAATTGCGTGTGTGATAGTAGTAGAGTTGTGTGTATGCAGGAGAGATGTGTGTATGTAGGAAAGAGGGTGGAAACTTATCAATGCTATAGGACCTATGCAAGAACCTAACATGATCAAATTTGACTCATGACAATACAGCTTTAAAAAATGCATTGGCAGCAATTGTACCGATCATCTACTTTCAATGAATTATCAGCAAATTGGTGAAAGTACACCTATTAAAAAAAAAATAACAGCCTCCTCCATATCCCCTCTAGCTGTCCTGTCCATCACCAAGATAGGTGCGTTTTCTGCCATTTTAGGTAGAAGTAATGTTCAACCAATTTGCTTCTAATTTAGACAAAGTAGTAGGAAAGTTTATCAAACAAACTCTACATATGAGCTCTATCTATTTTACAATACGTGTAATATGTATTCACAAAATGTCCATTTTCTATATGTGTGAACTTCACATCTTTTTTTTTTTTTAGTAAGTTTTAGTGCATGATGAGGTGGTGTTTACCTATAGGATCCACCATCTCTTGGACTGGGCACCATTGATGGTATTTATTGGGCCCCACGTTCTTAAGTAAATCTCAATATTGCTTCAAAAAGGTAGCTATGCATATACAGTTTACAGACAGAATGTTAACATATTAAGCAAGAGTGTGACAACTTATCAGTGCTAAATGTGCCATAAAAAAACCCAGCATGTAAAATTCTTAGCTTTGACAAGTGACAACATATCTGGCAAAATGCATTGTAAACCAAATGTAATTTTTAGCTGCAGTAAATTTTAGACAATCAAAATGATGTTAAAATGTGTGTGTTTCTTACAGTCTAGAGGCTGCTTATTCTGATGGAGGAAAACACTGACAGCATCCTTCATGATCACTGAAAGAACTGTTCTCCTTTCTCCTGCCCCACACTGATCTATCTGATCGGTGCAGTGCAGGGGAGAAAGTCACCAGGACTTGCACGGATGTTGCGCATCCTGTGTAGCTGAAAAAACTTCTGCAAGACTAGCCCTTGGACCTCTTTATGAAAAGAAGAACGACACTCCTGATATGTGAGGTGGCATGGATAGGGTCCCAATCAAACAAAGTTGTTGATTAGCCATTGAACCTTTCAGGTCATGTGATCAGTCACATTCCTGGAAGGAATTTCAAGATGTGGTAATGTATACGATGGATGAGTGTACATATATATATATATATATAAGTGTTTGTGTGTGTGGAGCTGCATGAGTATATAAGAGAGCTGTGGGTGTATGGTATGTAAGAAAGCTGTGTACAAGTATGTAGCAAAACAGTGCGTGTATGTAACAGAGGTGTGAGTGCATACTTCAAAGCTGTAGAAAAGCTATATGTGTTAGAACTGTGTTTGTGTATGGAGGAGAGTTGTGTGTGTATTTCGGAAAATTGCGTGTGTGATAGTAGTAGAGTTGTGTGTATGCAGGAGAGATGTGTGTATGTAGGAAAGAGGGTGGAAACTTATCAATGCTATAGGACCTATGCAAGAACCTAACATGATCAAATTTGACTCATGACAATACAGCTTTAAAAAATGCATTGGCAGCAATTGTACCGATCATCTACTTTCAATGAATTATCAGCAAATTGGTGAAAGTACACCTATTAAAAAAAAAATAACAGCCTCCTCCATATCCCCTCTAGCTGTCCTGTCCATCACCAAGATAGGTGCGTTTTCTGCCATTTTAGGTAGAAGTAATGTTCAACCAATTTGCTTCTAATTTAGACAAAGTAGTAGGAAAGTTTATCAAACAAACTCTACATATGAGCTCTATCTATTTTACAATACGTGTAATATGTATTCACAAAATGTCCATTTTCTATATGTGTGAACTTCACATCTTTTTTTTTTTTTAGTAAGTTTTAGTGCATGATGAGGTGGTGTTTACCTATAGGATCCACCATCTCTTGGACTGGGCACCATTGATGGTATTTATTGGGCCCCACGTTCTTAAGTAAATCTCAATATTGCTTCAAAAAGGTAGCTATGCATATACAGTTTACAGACAGAATGTTAACATATTAAGCAAGAGTGTGACAACTTATCAGTGCTAAATGTGCCATAAAAAAACCCAGCATGTAAAATTCTTAGCTTTGACAAGTGACAACATATCTGGCAAAATGCATTGTAAACCAAATGTAATTTTTAGCTGCAGTAAATTTTAGACAATCAAAATGATGTTAAAATGTGTGTGTTTCTTACAGTCTAGAGGCTGCTTATTCTGATGGAGGAAAACACTGACAGCATCCTTCATGATCACTGAAAGAACTGTTCTCCTTTCTCCTGCCCCACACTGATCTATCTGATCGGTGCAGTGCAGGGGAGAAAGTCACCAGGACTTGCACGGATGTTGCGCATCCTGTGTAGCTGAAAAAACTTCTGCAAGACTAGCCCTTGGACCTCTTTATGAAAAGAAGAACGACACTCCTGATATGTGAGGTGGCATGGATAGGGTCCCAATCAAACAAAGTTGTTGATTAGCCATTGAACCTTTCAGGTCATGTGATCAGTCACATTCCTGGAAGGAATTTCAAGATGTGGTAATGTATACGATGGATGAGTGTACATATATATATATATATATATATATATAAGTGTTTGTGTGTGTGGAGCTGCATGAGTATATAAGAGAGCTGTTGGTGTATGTAAGAAAGCTGTGTACAAGTATGTAGCAAAACAGTGCGTGTATGTAACAGAGGTGTGAGTGCATACTTCAAAGCTGTAGAAAAGCTATATGTGTTAGAACTGTGTTTGTGTATGGAGGAGAGTTGTGTGTGTATTTCGGAAAATTGCGTGTGTGATAGTAGTAGAGTTGTGTGTATGCAGGAGAGATGTGTGTATGTAGGAAAGAGGGTGGAAACTTATCAATGCTATAGGACCTATGCAAGAACCTAACATGATCAAATTTGACTCATGACAATACAGCTTTAAAAAATGCATTGGCAGCAATTGTACCGATCATCTACTTTCAATGAATTATCAGCAAATTGGTGAAAGTACACCTATTAAAAAAAAAATAACAGCCTCCTCCATATCCCCTCTAGCTGTCCTGTCCATCACCAAGATAGGTGCGTTTTCTGCCATTTTAGGTAGAAGTAATGTTCAACCAATTTGCTTCTAATTTAGACAAAGTAGTAGGAAAGTTTATCAAACAAACTCTACATATGAGCTCTATCTATTTTACAATACGTGTAATATGTATTCACAAAATGTCCATTTTCTATATGTGTGAACTTCACATCTTTTTTTTTTTTTAGTAAGTTTTAGTGCATGATGAGGTGGTGTTTACCTATAGGATCCACCATCTCTTGGACTGGGCACCATTGATGGTATTTATTGGGCCCCACGTTCTTAAGTAAATCTCAATATTGCTTCAAAAAGGTAGCTATGCATATACAGTTTACAGACAGAATGTTAACATATTAAGCAAGAGTGTGACAACTTATCAGTGCTAAATGTGCCATAAAAAAACCCAGCATGTAAAATTCTTAGCTTTGACAAGTGACAACATATCTGGCAAAATGCATTGTAAACCAAATGTAATTTTTAGCTGCAGTAAATTTTAGACAATCAAAATGATGTTAAAATGTGTGTGTTTCTTACAGTCTAGAGGCTGCTTATTCTGATGGAGGAAAACACTGACAGCATCCTTCATGATCACTGAAAGAACTGTTCTCCTTTCTCCTGCCCCACACTGATCTATCTGATCGGTGCAGTGCAGGGGAGAAAGTCACCAGGACTTGCACGGATGTTGCGCATCCTGTGTAGCTGAAAAAACTTCTGCAAGACTAGCCCTTGGACCTCTTTATGAAAAGAAGAACGACACTCCTGATATGTGAGGTGGTATGGATAGGGTCCCAATCAAACAAAGTTGTTGATTAGCCATTGAACCTTTCAGGTCATGTGATCAGTCACATTCCTGGAAGGAATTTCAAGATGTGGTAATGTATACGATGGATGAGTGTACATATATATATATATATATATATATATATATAAGTGTTTGTGTGTGTGGAGCTGCATGAGTATATAAGAGAGCTGTTGGTGTATGTAAGAAAGCTGTGTACAAGTATGTAGCAAAACAGTGCGTGTATGTAACAGAGGTGTGAGTGCATACTTCAAAGCTGTAGAAAAGCTATATGTGTTAGAACTGTGTTTGTGTATGGAGGAGAGTTGTGTGTGTATTTCGGAAAATTGCGTGTGTGATAGTAGTAGAGTTGTGTGTATGCAGGAGAGATGTGTGTATGTAGGAAAGAGGGTGGAAACTTATCAATGCTATAGGACCTATGCAAGAACCTAACATGATCAAATTTGACTCATGACAATACAGCTTTAAAAAATGCATTGGCAGCAATTGTACCGATCATCTACTTTCAATTAATTATCAGTAAATTGGTGAAAGTACACCTATTAAAAAAAAAATAACAGCCTCCTCCATATCCCCTCTAGCTGTCCTGTCCATCACCAAGATAGGTGCGTTTTCTGCCATTTTAGGTAGAAGTAATGTTCAACCAATTTGCTTCTAATTTAGACAAAGTAGTAGGAAAGTTTATCAAACAAACTCTACATATGAGCTCTATCTATTTTACAATACGTGTAATATGTATTCACAAAATGTCCATTTTCTATATGTGTGAACTTCACATCTTTTTTTTTTTTAGTAAGTTTTAGTGCATGATGAGGTGGTGTTTACCTATAGGATCCACCATCTCTTGGACTGGGCACCATTGATGGTATCTATTGGGCCCCACGTTCTTAAGTAAATCTCAATATTGCTTCAAAAAGGTAGCTATGCATATACAGTTTACAGACAGAATGTTAACATATTAAGCAAGAGTGTGACAACTTATCAGTGCTAAATGTGCCATAAAAAAACCCAGCATGTAAAATTCTTAGCTTTGACAAGTGACAACATATCTGGCAAAATGCATTGTAAACCAAATGTAATTTTTAGCTGCAGTAAATTTTAGACAATCAAAATGATGTTAAAATGTGTGTGTTTCTTACAGTCTAGAGGCTGCTTATTCTGATGGAGGAAAACACTGACAGCATCCTTCATGATCACTGAAAGAACTGTTCTCCTTTCTCCTGCCCCACACTGATCTATCTGATCGGTGCAGTGCAGGGGAGAAAGTCACCAGGACTTGCACGGATGTTGCGCATCCTGTGTAGCTGAAAAAACTTCTGCAAGACTAGCCCTTGGACCTCTTTATGAAAAGAAGAACGACACTCCTGATATGTGAGGTGGTATGGATAGGGTCCCAATCAAACAAAGTTGTTGATTAGCCATTGAACCTTTCAGGTCATGTGATCAGTCACATTCCTGGAAGGAATTTCAAGATGTGGTAATGTATACGATGGATGAGTGTACATATATATATATATATATATATATATAAGTGTTTGTGTGTGTGGAGCTGCATGAGTATATAAGAGAGCTGTTGGTGTATGTAAGAAAGCTGTGTACAAGTATGTAGCAAAACAGTGCGTGTATGTAACAGAGGTGTGAGTGCATACTTCAAAGCTGTAGAAAAGCTATATGTGTTAGAACTGTGTTTGTGTATGGAGGAGAGTTGTGTGTGTATTTCGGAAAATTGCGTGTGTGATAGTAGTAGAGTTGTGTGTATGCAGGAGAGATGTGTGTATGTAGGAAAGAGGGTGGAAACTTATCAATGCTATAGGACCTATGCAAGAACCTAACATGATCAAATTTGACTCATGACAATACAGCTTTAAAAAATGCATTGGCAGCAATTGTACCGATCATCTACTTTCAATTAATTATCAGTAAATTGGTGAAAGTACACCTATTAAAAAAAAAATAACAGCCTCCTCCATATCCCCTCTAGCTGTCCTGTCCATCACCAAGATAGGTGCGTTTTCTGCCATTTTAGGTAGAAGTAATGTTCAACCAATTTGCTTCTAATTTAGACAAAGTAGTAGGAAAGTTTATCAAACAAACTCTACATATGAGCTCTATCTATTTTACAATACGTGTAATATGTATTCACAAAATGTCCATTTTCTATATGTGTGAACTTCACATCTTTTTTTTTTTTAGTAAGTTTTAGTGCATGATGAGGTGGTGTTTACCTATAGGATCCACCATCTCTTGGACTGGGCACCATTGATGGTATCTATTGGGCCCCACGTTCTTAAGTAAATCTCAATATTGCTTCAAAAAGGTAGCTATGCATATACAGTTTACAGACAGAATGTTAACATATTAAGCAAGAGTGTGACAACTTATCAGTGCTAAATGTGCCATAAAAAAACCCAGCATGTAAAATTCTTAGCTTTGACAAGTGACAACATATCTGGCAAAATGCATTGTAAACCAAATGTAATTTTTAGCTGCAGTAAATTTTAGACAATCAAAATGATGTTAAAATGTGTGTGTTTCTTACAGTCTAGAGGCTGCTTATTCTGATGGAGGAAAACACTGACAGCATCCTTCATGATCACTGAAAGAACTGTTCTCCTTTCTCCTGCCCCACACTGATCTATCTGATCGGTGCAGTGCAGGGGAGAAAGTCACCAGGACTTGCACGGATGTTGCGCATCCTGTGTAGCTGAAAAAACTTCTGCAAGACTAGCCCTTGGACCTCTTTATGAAAAGAAGAACGACACTCCTGATATGTGAGGTGGCATGGATAGGGTCCCAATCAAACAAAGTTGTTGATTAGCCATTGAACCTTTCAGGTCATGTGATCAGTCACATTCCTGGAAGGAATTTCAAGATGTGGTAATGTATACGATGGATGAGTGTACATATATATATATATATATATATATATATATATATAAGTGTTTGTGTGTGTGGAGCTGCATGAGTATATAAGAGAGCTGTTGGTGTATGTAAGAAAGCTGTGTACAAGTATGTAGCAAAACAGTGTGTGTATGTAACAGAGGTGTGAGTGCATACTTCAAAGCTGTAGAAAAGCTATATGTGTTAGAACTGTGTTTGTGTATGGAGGAGAGTTGTGTGTGTATTTCGGAAAATTGCGTGTGTGATAGTAGTAGAGTTGTGTGTATGCAGGAGAGATGTGTGTATGTAGGAAAGAGGGTGGAAACTTATCAATGCTATAGGACCTATGCAAGAACCTAACATGATCAAATTTGACTCATGACAATACAGCTTTAAAAAATGCATTGGCAGCAATTGTACCGATCATCTACTTTCAATGAATTATCAGCAAATTGGTGAAAGTACACCTATTAAAAAAAAAATAACAGCCTCCTCCATATCCCCTCTAGCTGTCCTGTCCATCACCAAGATAGGTGCGTTTTCTGCCATTTTAGGTAGAAGTAATGTTCAACCAATTTGCTTCTAATTTAGACAAAGTAGTAGGAAAGTTTATCAAACAAACTCTACATATGAGCTCTATCTATTTTACAATACGTGTAATATGTATTCACAAAATGTCCATTTTCTATATGTGTGAACTTCACATCTTTTTTTTTTTTTAGTAAGTTTTAGTGCATGATGAGGTGGTGTTTACCTATAGGATCCACCATCTCTTGGACTGGGCACCATTGATGGTATTTATTGGGCCCCACGTTCTTAAGTAAATCTCAATATTGCTTCAAAAAGGTAGCTATGCATATACAGTTTACAGACAGAATGTTAACATATTAAGCAAGAGTGTGACAACTTATCAGTGCTAAATGTGCCATAAAAAAACCCAGCATGTAAAATTCTTAGCTTTGACAAGTGACAACATATCTGGCAAAATGCATTGTAAACCAAATGTAATTTTTAGCTGCAGTAAATTTTAGACAATCAAAATGATGTTAAAATGTGTGTGTTTCTTACAGTCTAGAGGCTGCTTATTCTGATGGAGGAAAACACTGACAGCATCCTTCATGATCACTGAAAGAACTGTTCTCCTTTCTCCTGCCCCACACTGATCTATCTGATCGGTGCAGTGCAGGGGAGAAAGTCACCAGGACTTGCACGGATGTTGCGCATCCTGTGTAGCTGAAAAAACTTCTGCAAGACTAGCCCTTGGACCTCTTTATGAAAAGAAGAACGACACTCCTGATATGTGAGGTGGTATGGATAGGGTCCCAATCAAACAAAGTTGTTGATTAGCCATTGAACCTTTCAGGTCATGTGATCAGTCACATTCCTGGAAGGAATTTCAAGATGTGGTAATGTATACGATGGATGAGTGTACATATATATATATATATATATATATATATAAGTGTTTGTGTGTGTGGAGCTGCATGAGTATATAAGAGAGCTGTTGGTGTATGTAAGAAAGCTGTGTACAAGTATGTAGCAAAACAGTGCGTGTATGTAACAGAGGTGTGAGTGCATACTTCAAAGCTGTAGAAAAGCTATATGTGTTAGAACTGTGTTTGTGTATGGAGGAGAGTTGTGTGTGTATTTCGGAAAATTGCGTGTGTGATAGTAGTAGAGTTGTGTGTATGCAGGAGAGATGTGTGTATGTAGGAAAGAGGGTGGAAACTTATCAATGCTATAGGACCTATGCAAGAACCTAACATGATCAAATTTGACTCATGACAATACAGCTTTAAAAAATGCATTGGCAGCAATTGTACCGATCATCTACTTTCAATTAATTATCAGTAAATTGGTGAAAGTACACCTATTAAAAAAAAAATAACAGCCTCCTCCATATCCCCTCTAGCTGTCCTGTCCATCACCAAGATAGGTGCGTTTTCTGCCATTTTAGGTAGAAGTAATGTTCAACCAATTTGCTTCTAATTTAGACAAAGTAGTAGGAAAGTTTATCAAACAAACTCTACATATGAGCTCTATCTATTTTACAATACGTGTAATATGTATTCACAAAATGTCCATTTTCTATATGTGTGAACTTCACATCTTTTTTTTTTTTAGTAAGTTTTAGTGCATGATGAGGTGGTGTTTACCTATAGGATCCACCATCTCTTGGACTGGGCACCATTGATGGTATCTATTGGGCCCCACGTTCTTAAGTAAATCTCAATATTGCTTCAAAAAGGTAGCTATGCATATACAGTTTACAGACAGAATGTTAACATATTAAGCAAGAGTGTGACAACTTATCAGTGCTAAATGTGCCATAAAAAAACCCAGCATGTAAAATTCTTAGCTTTGACAAGTGACAACATATCTGGCAAAATGCATTGTAAACCAAATGTAATTTTTAGCTGCAGTAAATTTTAGACAATCAAAATGATGTTAAAATGTGTGTGTTTCTTACAGTCTAGAGGCTGCTTATTCTGATGGAGGAAAACACTGACAGCATCCTTCATGATCACTGAAAGAACTGTTCTCCTTTCTCCTGCCCCACACTGATCTATCTGATCGGTGCAGTGCAGGGGAGAAAGTCACCAGGACTTGCACGGATGTTGCGCATCCTGTGTAGCTGAAAAAACTTCTGCAAGACTAGCCCTTGGACCTCTTTATGAAAAGAAGAACGACACTCCTGATATGTGAGGTGGTATGGATAGGGTCCCAATCAAACAAAGTTGTTGATTAGCCATTGAACCTTTCAGGTCATGTGATCAGTCACATTCCTGGAAGGAATTTCAAGATGTGGTAATGTATACGATGGATGAGTGTACATATATATATATATATATATATATATATAAGTGTTTGTGTGTGTGGAGCTGCATGAGTATATAAGAGAGCTGTTGGTGTATGTAAGAAAGCTGTGTACAAGTATGTAGCAAAACAGTGCGTGTATGTAACAGAGGTGTGAGTGCATACTTCAAAGCTGTAGAAAAGCTATATGTGTTAGAACTGTGTTTGTGTATGGAGGAGAGTTGTGTGTGTATTTCGGAAAATTGCGTGTGTGATAGTAGTAGAGTTGTGTGTATGCAGGAGAGATGTGTGTATGTAGGAAAGAGGGTGGAAACTTATCAATGCTATAGGACCTATGCAAGAACCTAACATGATCAAATTTGACTCATGACAATACAGCTTTAAAAAATGCATTGGCAGCAATTGTACCGATCATCTACTTTCAATTAATTATCAGTAAATTGGTGAAAGTACACCTATTAAAAAAAAAATAACAGCCTCCTCCATATCCCCTCTAGCTGTCCTGTCCATCACCAAGATAGGTGCGTTTTCTGCCATTTTAGGTAGAAGTAATGTTCAACCAATTTGCTTCTAATTTAGACAAAGTAGTAGGAAAGTTTATCAAACAAACTCTACATATGAGCTCTATCTATTTTACAATACGTGTAATATGTATTCACAAAATGTCCATTTTCTATATGTGTGAACTTCACATCTTTTTTTTTTTTAGTAAGTTTTAGTGCATGATGAGGTGGTGTTTACCTATAGGATCCACCATCTCTTGGACTGGGCACCATTGATGGTATCTATTGGGCCCCACGTTCTTAAGTAAATCTCAATATTGCTTCAAAAAGGTAGCTATGCATATACAGTTTACAGACAGAATGTTAACATATTAAGCAAGAGTGTGACAACTTATCAGTGCTAAATGTGCCATAAAAAAACCCAGCATGTAAAATTCTTAGCTTTGACAAGTGACAACATATCTGGCAAAATGCATTGTAAACCAAATGTAATTTTTAGCTGCAGTAAATTTTAGACAATCAAAATGATGTTAAAATGTGTGTGTTTCTTACAGTCTAGAGGCTGCTTATTCTGATGGAGGAAAACACTGACAGCATCCTTCATGATCACTGAAAGAACTGTTCTCCTTTCTCCTGCCCCACACTGATCTATCTGATCGGTGCAGTGCAGGGGAGAAAGTCACCAGGACTTGCACGGATGTTGCGCATCCTGTGTAGCTGAAAAAACTTCTGCAAGACTAGCCCTTGGACCTCTTTATGAAAAGAAGAACGACACTCCTGATATGTGAGGTGGTATGGATAGGGTCCCAATCAAACAAAGTTGTTGATTAGCCATTGAACCTTTCAGGTCATGTGATCAGTCACATTCCTGGAAGGAATTTCAAGATGTGGTAATGTATACGATGGATGAGTGTACATATATATATATATATATATATATATAAGTGTTTGTGTGTGTGGAGCTGCATGAGTATATAAGAGAGCTGTTGGTGTATGTAAGAAAGCTGTGTACAAGTATGTAGCAAAACAGTGCGTGTATGTAACAGAGGTGTGAGTGCATACTTCAAAGCTGTAGAAAAGCTATATGTGTTAGAACTGTGTTTGTGTATGGAGGAGAGTTGTGTGTGTATTTCGGAAAATTGCGTGTGTGATAGTAGTAGAGTTGTGTGTATGCAGGAGAGATGTGTGTATGTAGGAAAGAGGGTGGAAACTTATCAATGCTATAGGACCTATGCAAGAACCTAACATGATCAAATTTGACTCATGACAATACAGCTTTAAAAAATGCATTGGCAGCAATTGTACCGATCATCTACTTTCAATTAATTATCAGTAAATTGGTGAAAGTACACCTATTAAAAAAAAAATAACAGCCTCCTCCATATCCCCTCTAGCTGTCCTGTCCATCACCAAGATAGGTGTGTTTTCTGCCATTTTAGGTAGAAGTAATGTTCAACCAATTTGCTTCTAATTTAGACAAAGTAGTAGGAAAGTTTATCAAACAAACTCTACATATGAGCTCTATCTATTTTACAATACGTGTAATATGTATTCACAAAATGTCCATTTTCTATATGTGTGAACTTCACATCTTTTTTTTTTTTAGTAAGTTTTAGTGCATGATGAGGTGGTGTTTACCTATAGGATCCACCATCTCTTGGACTGGGCACCATTGATGGTATATATTGGGCCCCACGTTCTTAAGTAAATCTCAATATTGCTTCAAAAAGGTAGCTATGCATATACAGTTTACAGACAGAATGTTAACATATTAAGCAAGAGTGTGACAACTTATCAGTGCTAAATGTGCCATAAAAAAACCCAGCATGTAAAATTCTTAGCTTTGACAAGTGACAACATATCTGGCAAAATGCATTGTAAACCAAATGTAATTTTTAGCTGCAGTAAATTTTAGACAATCAAAATGATGTTAAAATGTGTGTGTTTCTTACAGTCTAGAGGCTGCTTATTCTGATGGAGGAAAACACTGACAGCATCCTTCATGATCACTGAAAGAACTGTTCTCCTTTCTCCTGCCCCACACTGATCTATCTGATCGGTGCAGTGCAGGGGAGAAAGTCACCAGGACTTGCACGGATGTTGCGCATCCTGTGTAGCTGAAAAAACTTATGCAAGACTAGCCCTTGGACCGCTTTATGAAAAGAAGAACGACACTTCTGATATGTGAGGTGGCATGGATAGGGTCCCAATCAAACAAAGTTGTTGATTAGCCATTGAACCTTTCAGGTCATGTGATCAGTCACATTCCTGGAAGGAATTTCAAGATGTGGTAATGTATACGATGGATGAGTGTACATATATATATATATATATATATATATATATATATAAGTGTTTGTGTGTGTGGAGCTGCATGAGTATATAAGAGAGCTGTTGGTGTATGTAAGAAAGCTGTGTACAAGTATGTAGCAAAACAGTGCGTGTATGTAACAGAGGTGTGAGTGCATACTTCAAAGCTGTAGAAAAGCTATATGTGTTAGAACTGTGTTTGTGTATGGAGGAGAGTTGTGTGTGTATTTCGGAAAATTGCGTGTGTGATAGTAGTAGAGTTGTGTGTATGCAGGAGAGATGTGTGTATGTAGGAAAGAGGGTGGAAACTTATCAATGCTATAGGACCTATGCAAGAACCTAACATGATCAAATTTGACTCATGACAATACAGCTTTAAAAAATGCATTGGCAGCAATTGTACCGATCATCTACTTTCAATGAATTATCAGCAAATTGGTGAAAGTACACCTATTAAAAAAAAAATAACAGCCTCCTCCATATCCCCTCTAGCTGTCCTGTCCATCACCAAGATAGGTGCGTTTTCTGCCATTTTAGGTAGAAGTAATGTTCAACCAATTTGCTTCTAATTTAGACAAAGTAGTAGGAAAGTTTATCAAACAAACTCTACATATGAGCTCTATCTATTTTACAATACGTGTAATATGTATTCACAAAATGTCCATTTTCTATATGTGTGAACTTCACATCTTTTTTTTTTTTTAGTAAGTTTTAGTGCATGATGAGGTGGTGTTTACCTATAGGATCCACCATCTCTTGGACTGGGCACCATTGATGGTATTTATTGGGCCCCACGTTCTTAAGTAAATCTCAATATTGCTTCAAAAAGGTAGCTATGCATATACAGTTTACAGACAGAATGTTAACATATTAAGCAAGAGTGTGACAACTTATCAGTGCTAAATGTGCCATAAAAAAACCCAGCATGTAAAATTCTTAGCTTTGACAAGTGACAACATATCTGGCAAAATGCATTGTAAACCAAATGTAATTTTTAGCTGCAGTAAATTTTAGACAATCAAAATGATGTTAAAATGTGTGTGTTTCTTACAGTCTAGAGGCTGCTTATTCTGATGGAGGAAAACACTGACAGCATCCTTCATGATCACTGAAAGAACTGTTCTCCTTTCTCCTGCCCCACACTGATCTATCTGATCGGTGCAGTGCAGGGGAGAAAGTCACCAGGACTTGCACGGATGTTGCGCATCCTGTGTAGCTGAAAAAACTTCTGCAAGACTAGCCCTTGGACCTCTTTATGAAAAGAAGAACGACACTCCTGATATGTGAGGTGGTATGGATAGGGTCCCAATCAAACAAAGTTGTTGATTAGCCATTGAACCTTTCAGGTCATGTGATCAGTCACATTCCTGGAAGGAATTTCAAGATGTGGTAATGTATACGATGGATGAGTGTACATATATATATATATATATATATATATATATATATAAGTGTTTGTGTGTGTGGAGCTGCATGAGTATATAAGAGAGCTGTTGGTGTATGTAAGAAAGCTGTGTACAAGTATGTAGCAAAACAGTGCGTGTATGTAACAGAGGTGTGAGTGCATACTTCAAAGCTGTAGAAAAGCTATATGTGTTAGAACTGTGTTTGTGTATGGAGGAGAGTTGTGTGTGTATTTCGGAAAATTGCGTGTGTGATAGTAGTAGAGTTGTGTGTATGCAGGAGAGATGTGTGTATGTAGGAAAGAGGGTGGAAACTTATCAATGCTATAGGACCTATGCAAGAACCTAACATGATCAAATTTGACTCATGACAATACAGCTTTAAAAAATGCATTGGCAGCAATTGTACCGATCATCTACTTTCAATTAATTATCAGTAAATTGGTGAAAGTACACCTATTAAAAAAAAAATAACAGCCTCCTCCATATCCCCTCTAGCTGTCCTGTCCATCACCAAGATAGGTGCGTTTTCTGCCATTTTAGGTAGAAGTAATGTTCAACCAATTTGCTTCTAATTTAGACAAAGTAGTAGGAAAGTTTATCAAACAAACTCTACATATGAGCTCTATCTATTTTACAATACGTGTAATATGTATTCACAAAATGTCCATTTTCTATATGTGTGAACTTCACATCTTTTTTTTTTTTAGTAAGTTTTAGTGCATGATGAGGTGGTGTTTACCTATAGGATCCACCATCTCTTGGACTGGGCACCATTGATGGTATCTATTGGGCCCCACGTTCTTAAGTAAATCTCAATATTGCTTCAAAAAGGTAGCTATGCATATACAGTTTACAGACAGAATGTTAACATATTAAGCAAGAGTGTGACAACTTATCAGTGCTAAATGTGCCATAAAAAAACCCAGCATGTAAAATTCTTAGCTTTGACAAGTGACAACATATCTGGCAAAATGCATTGTAAACCAAATGTAATTTTTAGCTGCAGTAAATTTTAGACAATCAAAATGATGTTAAAATGTGTGTGTTTCTTACAGTCTAGAGGCTGCTTATTCTGATGGAGGAAAACACTGACAGCATCCTTCATGATCACTGAAAGAACTGTTCTCCTTTCTCCTGCCCCACACTGATCTATCTGATCGGTGCAGTGCAGGGGAGAAAGTCACCAGGACTTGCACGGATGTTGCGCATCCTGTGTAGCTGAAAAAACTTCTGCAAGACTAGCCCTTGGACCTCTTTATGAAAAGAAGAACGACACTCCTGATATGTGAGGTGGCATGGATAGGGTCCCAATCAAACAAAGTTGTTGATTAGCCATTGAACCTTTCAGGTCATGTGATCAGTCACATTCCTGGAAGGAATTTCAAGATGTGGTAATGTATACGATGGATGAGTGTACATATATATATATATATATATATATATATATATATAAGTGTTTGTGTGTGTGGAGCTGCATGAGTATATAAGAGAGCTGTTGGTGTATGTAAGAAAGCTGTGTACAAGTATGTAGCAAAACAGTGCGTGTATGTAACAGAGGTGTGAGTGCATACTTCAAAGCTGTAGAAAAGCTATATGTGTTAGAACTGTGTTTGTGTATGGAGGAGAGTTGTGTGTGTATTTCGGAAAATTGCGTGTGTGATAGTAGTAGAGTTGTGTGTATGCAGGAGAGATGTGTGTATGTAGGAAAGAGGGTGGAAACTTATCAATGCTATAGGACCTATGCAAGAACCTAACATGATCAAATTTGACTCATGACAATACAGCTTTAAAAAATGCATTGGCAGCAATTGTACCGATCATCTACTTTCAATGAATTATCAGCAAATTGGTGAAAGTACACCTATTAAAAAAAAAATAACAGCCTCCTCCATATCCCCTCTAGCTGTCCTGTCCATCACCAAGATAGGTGCGTTTTCTGCCATTTTAGGTAGAAGTAATGTTCAACCAATTTGCTTCTAATTTAGACAAAGTAGTAGGAAAGTTTATCAAACAAACTCTACATATGAGCTCTATCTATTTTACAATACGTGTAATATGTATTCACAAAATGTCCATTTTCTATATGTGTGAACTTCACATCTTTTTTTTTTTTTAGTAAGTTTTAGTGCATGATGAGGTGGTGTTTACCTATAGGATCCACCATCTCTTGGACTGGGCACCATTGATGGTATTTATTGGGCCCCACGTTCTTAAGTAAATCTCAATATTGCTTCAAAAAGGTAGCTATGCATATACAGTTTACAGACAGAATGTTAACATATTAAGCAAGAGTGTGACAACTTATCAGTGCTAAATGTGCCATAAAAAAACCCAGCATGTAAAATTCTTAGCTTTGACAAGTGACAACATATCTGGCAAAATGCATTGTAAACCAAATGTAATTTTTAGCTGCAGTAAATTTTAGACAATCAAAATGATGTTAAAATGTGTGTGTTTCTTACAGTCTAGAGGCTGCTTATTCTGATGGAGGAAAACACTGACAGCATCCTTCATGATCACTGAAAGAACTGTTCTCCTTTCTCCTGCCCCACACTGATCTATCTGATCGGTGCAGTGCAGGGGAGAAAGTCACCAGGACTTGCACGGATGTTGCGCATCCTGTGTAGCTGAAAAAACTTCTGCAAGACTAGCCCTTGGACCTCTTTATGAAAAGAAGAACGACACTCCTGATATGTGAGGTGGTATGGATAGGGTCCCAATCAAACAAAGTTGTTGATTAGCCATTGAACCTTTCAGGTCATGTGATCAGTCACATTCCTGGAAGGAATTTCAAGATGTGGTAATGTATACGATGGATGAGTGTACATATATATATATATATATATATATAAGTGTTTGTGTGTGTGGAGCTGCATGAGTATATAAGAGAGCTGTTGGTGTATGTAAGAAAGCTGTGTACAAGTATGTAGCAAAACAGTGCGTGTATGTAACAGAGGTGTGAGTGCATACTTCAAAGCTGTAGAAAAGCTATATGTGTTAGAACTGTGTTTGTGTATGGAGGAGAGTTGTGTGTGTATTTCGGAAAATTGCGTGTGTGATAGTAGTAGAGTTGTGTGTATGCAGGAGAGATGTGTGTATGTAGGAAAGAGGGTGGAAACTTATCAATGCTATAGGACCTATGCAAGAACCTAACATGATCAAATTTGACTCATGACAATACAGCTTTAAAAAATGCATTGGCAGCAATTGTACCGATCATCTACTTTCAATTAATTATCAGTAAATTGGTGAAAGTACACCTATTAAAAAAAAAATAACAGCCTCCTCCATATCCCCTCTAGCTGTCCTGTCCATCACCAAGATAGGTGCGTTTTCTGCCATTTTAGGTAGAAGTAATGTTCAACCAATTTGCTTCTAATTTAGACAAAGTAGTAGGAAAGTTTATCAAACAAACTCTACATATGAGCTCTATCTATTTTACAATACGTGTAATATGTATTCACAAAATGTCCATTTTCTATATGTGTGAACTTCACATCTTTTTTTTTTTTAGTAAGTTTTAGTGCATGATGAGGTGGTGTTTACCTATAGGATCCACCATCTCTTGGACTGGGCACCATTGATGGTATCTATTGGGCCCCACGTTCTTAAGTAAATCTCAATATTGCTTCAAAAAGGTAGCTATGCATATACAGTTTACAGACAGAATGTTAACATATTAAGCAAGAGTGTGACAACTTATCAGTGCTAAATGTGCCATAAAAAAACCCAGCATGTAAAATTCTTAGCTTTGACAAGTGACAACATATCTGGCAAAATGCATTGTAAACCAAATGTAATTTTTAGCTGCAGTAAATTTTAGACAATCAAAATGATGTTAAAATGTGTGTGTTTCTTACAGTCTAGAGGCTGCTTATTCTGATGGAGGAAAACACTGACAGCATCCTTCATGATCACTGAAAGAACTGTTCTCCTTTCTCCTGCCCCACACTGATCTATCTGATCGGTGCAGTGCAGGGGAGAAAGTCACCAGGACTTGCACGGATGTTGCGCATCCTGTGTAGCTGAAAAAACTTCTGCAAGACTAGCCCTTGGACCTCTTTATGAAAAGAAGAACGACACTCCTGATATGTGAGGTGGTATGGATAGGGTCCCAATCAAACAAAGTTGTTGATTAGCCATTGAACCTTTCAGGTCATGTGATCAGTCACATTCCTGGAAGGAATTTCAAGATGTGGTAATGTATACGATGGATGAGTGTACATATATATATATATATATATATATATATATATATAAGTGTTTGTGTGTGTGGAGCTGCATGAGTATATAAGAGAGCTGTTGGTGTATGTAAGAAAGCTGTGTACAAGTATGTAGCAAAACAGTGCGTGTATGTAACAGAGGTGTGAGTGCATACTTCAAAGCTGTAGAAAAGCTATATGTGTTAGAACTGTGTTTGTGTATGGAGGAGAGTTGTGTGTGTATTTCGGAAAATTGCGTGTGTGATAGTAGTAGAGTTGTGTGTATGCAGGAGAGATGTGTGTATGTAGGAAAGAGGGTGGAAACTTATCAATGCTATAGGACCTATGCAAGAACCTAACATGATCAAATTTGACTCATGACAATACAGCTTTAAAAAATGCATTGGCAGCAATTGTACCGATCATCTACTTTCAATTAATTATCAGTAAATTGGTGAAAGTACACCTATTAAAAAAAAAATAACAGCCTCCTCCATATCCCCTCTAGCTGTCCTGTCCATCACCAAGATAGGTGCGTTTTCTGCCATTTTAGGTAGAAGTAATGTTCAACCAATTTGCTTCTAATTTAGACAAAGTAGTAGGAAAGTTTATCAAACAAACTCTACATATGAGCTCTATCTATTTTACAATACGTGTAATATGTATTCACAAAATGTCCATTTTCTATATGTGTGAACTTCACATCTTTTTTTTTTTTAGTAAGTTTTAGTGCATGATGAGGTGGTGTTTACCTATAGGATCCACCATCTCTTGGACTGGGCACCATTGATGGTATCTATTGGGCCCCACGTTCTTAAGTAAATCTCAATATTGCTTCAAAAAGGTAGCTATGCATATACAGTTTACAGACAGAATGTTAACATATTAAGCAAGAGTGTGACAACTTATCAGTGCTAAATGTGCCATAAAAAAACCCAGCATGTAAAATTCTTAGCTTTGACAAGTGACAACATATCTGGCAAAATGCATTGTAAACCAAATGTAATTTTTAGCTGCAGTAAATTTTAGACAATCAAAATGATGTTAAAATGTGTGTGTTTCTTACAGTCTAGAGGCTGCTTATTCTGATGGAGGAAAACACTGACAGCATCCTTCATGATCACTGAAAGAACTGTTCTCCTTTCTCCTGCCCCACACTGATCTATCTGATCGGTGCAGTGCAGGGGAGAAAGTCACCAGGACTTGCACGGATGTTGCGCATCCTGTGTAGCTGAAAAAACTTCTGCAAGACTAGCCCTTGGACCTCTTTATGAAAAGAAGAACGACACTCCTGATATGTGAGGTGGCATGGATAGGGTCCCAATCAAACAAAGTTGTTGATTAGCCATTGAACCTTTCAGGTCATGTGATCAGTCACATTCCTGGAAGGAATTTCAAGATGTGGTAATGTATACGATGGATGTGTACATATATATATATATATATATATAAGTGTTTGTGTGTGTGGAGCTGCATGAGTATATAAGAGAGCTGTTGGTGTATGTAAGAAAGCTGTGTACAAGTATGTAGCAAAACAGTGCGTGTATGTAACAGAGGTGTGAGTGCATACTTCAAAGCTGTAGAAAAGCTATATGTGTTAGAACTGTGTTTGTGTATGGAGGAGAGTTGTGTGTGTATTTCGGAAAATTGCGTGTGTGATAGTAGTAGAGTTGTGTGTATGCAGGAGAGATGTGTGTATGTAGGAAAGAGGGTGGAAACTTATCAATGCTATAGGACCTATGCAAGAACCTAACATGATCAAATTTGACTCATGACAATACAGCTTTAAAAAATGCATTGGCAGCAATTGTACCGATCATCTACTTTCAATGAATTATCAGCAAATTGGTGAAAGTACACCTATTAAAAAAAAATAACAGCCTCCTCCATATCCCCTCTAGCTGTCCTGTCCATCACCAAGATAGGTGCGTTTTCTGCCATTTTAGGTAGAAGTAATGTTCAACCAATTTGCTTCTAATTTAGACAAAGTAGTAGGAAAGTTTATCAAACAAACTCTACATATGAGCTCTATCTATTTTACAATACGTGTAATATGTATTCACAAAATGTCCATTTTCTATATGTGTGAACTTCACATCTTTTTTTTTTTTTTAGTAAGTTTTAGTGCATGATGAGGTGGTGTTTACCTATAGGATCCACCATCTCTTGGACTGGGCACCATTGATGGTATTTATTGGGCCCCACGTTCTTAAGTAAATCTCAATATTGCTTCAAAAAGGTAGCTATGCATATACAGTTTACAGACAGAATGTTAACATATTAAGCAAGAGTGTGACAACTTATCAGTGCTAAATGTGCCATAAAAAAACCCAGCATGTAAAATTCTTAGCTTTGACAAGTGACAACATATCTGGCAAAATGCATTGTAAACCAAATGTAATTTTTAGCTGCAGTAAATTTTAGACAATCAAAATGATGTTAAAATGTGTGTGTTTCTTACAGTCTAGAGGCTGCTTATTCTGATGGAGGAAAACACTGACAGCATCCTTCATGATCACTGAAAGAACTGTTCTCCTTTCTCCTGCCCCACACTGATCTATCTGATCGGTGCAGTGCAGGGGAGAAAGTCACCAGGACTTGCACGGATGTTGCGCATCCTGTGTAGCTGAAAAAACTTCTGCAAGACTAGCCCTTGGACCTCTTTATGAAAAGAAGAACGACACTCCTGATATGTGAGGTGGTATGGATAGGGTCCCAATCAAACAAAGTTGTTGATTAGCCATTGAACCTTTCAGGTCATGTGATCAGTCACATTCCTGGAAGGAATTTCAAGATGTGGTAATGTATACGATGGATGAGTGTACATATATATATATATATATATATATATATAAGTGTTTGTGTGTGTGGAGCTGCATGAGTATATAAGAGAGCTGTTGGTGTATGTAAGAAAGCTGTGTACAAGTATGTAGCAAAACAGTGCGTGTATGTAACAGAGGTGTGAGTGCATACTTCAAAGCTGTAGAAAAGCTATATGTGTTAGAACTGTGTTTGTGTATGGAGGAGAGTTGTGTGTGTATTTCGGAAAATTGCGTGTGTGATAGTAGTAGAGTTGTGTGTATGCAGGAGAGATGTGTGTATGTAGGAAAGAGGGTGGAAACTTATCAATGCTATAGGACCTATGCAAGAACCTAACATGATCAAATTTGACTCATGACAATACAGCTTTAAAAAATGCATTGGCAGCAATTGTACCGATCATCTACTTTCAATTAATTATCAGTAAATTGGTGAAAGTACACCTATTAAAAAAAAAATAACAGCCTCCTCCATATCCCCTCTAGCTGTCCTGTCCATCACCAAGATAGGTGCGTTTTCTGCCATTTTAGGTAGAAGTAATGTTCAACCAATTTGCTTCTAATTTAGACAAAGTAGTAGGAAAGTTTATCAAACAAACTCTACATATGAGCTCTATCTATTTTACAATACGTGTAATATGTATTCACAAAATGTCCATTTTCTATATGTGTGAACTTCACATCTTTTTTTTTTTTAGTAAGTTTTAGTGCATGATGAGGTGGTGTTTACCTATAGGATCCACCATCTCTTGGACTGGGCACCATTGATGGTATCTATTGGGCCCCACGTTCTTAAGTAAATCTCAATATTGCTTCAAAAAGGTAGCTATGCATATACAGTTTACAGACAGAATGTTAACATATTAAGCAAGAGTGTGACAACTTATCAGTGCTAAATGTGCCATAAAAAAACCCAGCATGTAAAATTCTTAGCTTTGACAAGTGACAACATATCTGGCAAAATGCATTGTAAACCAAATGTAATTTTTAGCTGCAGTAAATTTTAGACAATCAAAATGATGTTAAAATGTGTGTGTTTCTTACAGTCTAGAGGCTGCTTATTCTGATGGAGGAAAACACTGACAGCATCCTTCATGATCACTGAAAGAACTGTTCTCCTTTCTCCTGCCCCACACTGATCTATCTGATCGGTGCAGTGCAGGGGAGAAAGTCACCAGGACTTGCACGGATGTTGCGCATCCTGTGTAGCTGAAAAAACTTCTGCAAGACTAGCCCTTGGACCTCTTTATGAAAAGAAGAACGACACTCCTGATATGTGAGGTGGCATGGATAGGGTCCCAATCAAACAAAGTTGTTGATTAGCCATTGAACCTTTCAGGTCATGTGATCAGTCACATTCCTGGAAGGAATTTCAAGATGTGGTAATGTATACGATGGATGAGTGTACATATATATATATATATATATATATATATAAGTGTTTGTGTGTGTGGAGCTGCATGAGTATATAAGAGAGCTGTTGGTGTATGTAAGAAAGCTGTGTACAAGTATGTAGCAAAACAGTGCGTGTATGTAACAGAGGTGTGAGTGCATACTTCAAAGCTGTAGAAAAGCTATATGTGTTAGAACTGTGTTTGTGTATGGAGGAGAGTTGTGTGTGTATTTCGGAAAATTGCGTGTGTGATAGTAGTAGAGTTGTGTGTATGCAGGAGAGATGTGTGTATGTAGGAAAGAGGGTGGAAACTTATCAATGCTATAGGACCTATGCAAGAACCTAACATGATCAAATTTGACTCATGACAATACAGCTTTAAAAAATGCATTGGCAGCAATTGTACCGATCATCTACTTTCAATGAATTATCAGCAAATTGGTGAAAGTACACCTATTAAAAAAAAAATAACAGCCTCCTACATATCCCCTCTAGCTGTCCTGTCCATCACCAAGATAGGTGCGTTTTCTGCCATTTTAGGTAGAAGTAATGTTCAACCAATTTGCTTCTAATTTAGACAAAGTAGTAGGAAAGTTTATCAAACAAACTCTACATATGAGCTCTATCTATTTTACAATACGTGTAATATGTATTCACAAAATGTCCATTTTCTATATGTGTGAACTTCACATCTTTTTTTTTTTTTAGTAAGTTTTAGTGCATGATGAGGTGGTGTTTACCTATAGGATCCACCATCTCTTGGACTGGGCACCATTGATGGTATTTATTGGGCCCCACGTTCTTAAGTAAATCTCAATATTGCTTCAAAAAGGTAGCTATGCATATACAGTTTACAGACAGAATGTTAACATATTAAGCAAGAGTGTGACAACTTATCAGTGCTAAATGTGCCATAAAAAAACCCAGCATGTAAAATTCTTAGCTTTGACAAGTGACAACATATCTGGCAAAATGCATTGTAAACCAAATGTAATTTTTAGCTGCAGTAAATTTTAGACAATCAAAATGATGTTAAAATGTGTGTGTTTCTTACAGTCTAGAGGCTGCTTATTCTGATGGAGGAAAACACTGACAGCATCCTTCATGATCACTGAAAGAACTGTTCTCCTTTCTCCTGCCCCACACTGATCTATCTGATCGGTGCAGTGCAGGGGAGAAAGTCACCAGGACTTGCACGGATGTTGCGCATCCTGTGTAGCTGAAAAAACTTCTGCAAGACTAGCCCTTGGACCTCTTTATGAAAAGAAGAACGACACTCCTGATATGTGAGGTGGTATGGATAGGGTCCCAATCAAACAAAGTTGTTGATTAGCCATTGAACCTTTCAGGTCATGTGATCAGTCACATTCCTGGAAGGAATTTCAAGATGTGGTAATGTATACGATGGATGAGTGTACATATATATATATATATATATATATAAGTGTTTGTGTGTGTGGAGCTGCATGAGTATATAAGAGAGCTGTTGGTGTATGTAAGAAAGCTGTGTACAAGTATGTAGCAAAACAGTGCGTGTATGTAACAGAGGTGTGAGTGCATACTTCAAAGCTGTAGAAAAGCTATATGTGTTAGAACTGTGTTTGTGTATGGAGGAGAGTTGTGTGTGTATTTCGGAAAATTGCGTGTGTGATAGTAGTAGAGTTGTGTGTATGCAGGAGAGATGTGTGTATGTAGGAAAGAGGGTGGAAACTTATCAATGCTATAGGACCTATGCAAGAACCTAACATGATCAAATTTGACTCATGACAATACAGCTTTAAAAAATGCATTGGCAGCAATTGTACCGATCATCTACTTTCAATTAATTATCAGTAAATTGGTGAAAGTACACCTATTAAAAAAAAAATAACAGCCTCCTCCATATCCCCTCTAGCTGTCCTGTCCATCACCAAGATAGGTGCGTTTTCTGCCATTTTAGGTAGAAGTAATGTTCAACCAATTTGCTTCTAATTTAGACAAAGTAGTAGGAAAGTTTATCAAACAAACTCTACATATGAGCTCTATCTATTTTACAATACGTGTAATATGTATTCACAAAATGTCCATTTTCTATATGTGTGAACTTCACATCTTTTTTTTTTTTAGTAAGTTTTAGTGCATGATGAGGTGGTGTTTACCTATAGGATCCACCATCTCTTGGACTGGGCACCATTGATGGTATCTATTGGGCCCCACGTTCTTAAGTAAATCTCAATATTGCTTCAAAAAGGTAGCTATGCATATACAGTTTACAGACAGAATGTTAACATATTAAGCAAGAGTGTGACAACTTATCAGTGCTAAATGTGCCATAAAAAAACCCAGCATGTAAAATTCTTAGCTTTGACAAGTGACAACATATCTGGCAAAATGCATTGTAAACCAAATGTAATTTTTAGCTGCAGTAAATTTTAGACAATCAAAATGATGTTAAAATGTGTGTGTTTCTTACAGTCTAGAGGCTGCTTATTCTGATGGAGGAAAACACTGACAGCATCCTTCATGATCACTGAAAGAACTGTTCTCCTTTCTCCTGCCCCACACTGATCTATCTGATCGGTGCAGTGCAGGGGAGAAAGTCACCAGGACTTGCACGGATGTTGCGCATCCTGTGTAGCTGAAAAAACTTCTGCAAGACTAGCCCTTGGACCTCTTTATGAAAAGAAGAACGACACTCCTGATATGTGAGGTGGCATGGATAGGGTCCCAATCAAACAAAGTTGTTGATTAGCCATTGAACCTTTCAGGTCATGTGATCAGTCACATTCCTGGAAGGAATTTCAAGATGTGGTAATGTATACGATGGATGAGTGTACATATATATATATATATATATATATATATAAGTGTTTGTGTGTGTGGAGCTGCATGAGTATATAAGAGAGCTGTTGGTGTATGTAAGAAAGCTGTGTACAAGTATGTAGCAAAACAGTGCGTGTATGTAACAGAGGTGTGAGTGCATACTTCAAAGCTGTAGAAAAGCTATATGTGTTAGAACTGTGTTTGTGTATGGAGGAGAGTTGTGTGTGTATTTCGGAAAATTGCGTGTGTGATAGTAGTAGAGTTGTGTGTATGCAGGAGAGATGTGTGTATGTAGGAAAGAGGGTGGAAACTTATCAATGCTATAGGACCTATGCAAGAACCTAACATGATCAAATTTGACTCATGACAATACAGCTTTAAAAAATGCATTGGCAGCAATTGTACCGATCATCTACTTTCAATTAATTATCAGTAAATTGGTGAAAGTACACCTATTAAAAAAAAAATAACAGCCTCCTCCATATCCCCTCTAGCTGTCCTGTCCATCACCAAGATAGGTGCGTTTTCTGCCATTTTAGGTAGAAGTAATGTTCAACCAATTTGCTTCTAATTTAGACAAAGTAGTAGGAAAGTTTATCAAACAAACTCTACATATGAGCTCTATCTATTTTACAATACGTGTAATATGTATTCACAAAATGTCCATTTTCTATATGTGTGAACTTCACATCTTTTTTTTTTTTAGTAAGTTTTAGTGCATGATGAGGTGGTGTTTACCTATAGGATCCACCATCTCTTGGACTGGGCACCATTGATGGTATCTATTGGGCCCCACGTTCTTAAGTAAATCTCAATATTGCTTCAAAAAGGTAGCTATGCATATACAGTTTACAGACAGAATGTTAACATATTAAGCAAGAGTGTGACAACTTATCAGTGCTAAATGTGCCATAAAAAAACCCAGCATGTAAAATTCTTAGCTTTGACAAGTGACAACATATCTGGCAAAATGCATTGTAAACCAAATGTAATTTTTAGCTGCAGTAAATTTTAGACAATCAAAATGATGTTAAAATGTGTGTGTTTCTTACAGTCTAGAGGCTGCTTATTCTGATGGAGGAAAACACTGACAGCATCCTTCATGATCACTGAAAGAACTGTTCTCCTTTCTCCTGCCCCACACTGATCTATCTGATCGGTGCAGTGCAGGGGAGAAAGTCACCAGGACTTGCACGGATGTTGCGCATCCTGTGTAGCTGAAAAAACTTCTGCAAGACTAGCCCTTGGACCTCTTTATGAAAAGAAGAACGACACTCCTGATATGTGAGGTGGCATGGATAGGGTCCCAATCAAACAAAGTTGTTGATTAGCCATTGAACCTTTCAGGTCATGTGATCAGTCACATTCCTGGAAGGAATTTCAAGATGTGGTAATGTATACGATGGATGAGTGTACATATATATATATATATATATATATATATATAAGTGTTTGTGTGTGTGGAGCTGCATGAGTATATAAGAGAGCTGTTGGTGTATGTAAGAAAGCTGTGTACAAGTATGTAGCAAAACAGTGCGTGTATGTAACAGAGGTGTGAGTGCATACTTCAAAGCTGTAGAAAAGCTATATGTGTTAGAACTGTGTTTGTGTATGGAGGAGAGTTGTGTGTGTATTTCGGAAAATTGCGTGTGTGATAGTAGTAGAGTTGTGTGTATGCAGGAGAGATGTGTGTATGTAGGAAAGAGGGTGGAAACTTATCAATGCTATAGGACCTATGCAAGAACCTAACATGATCAAATTTGACTCATGACAATACAGCTTTAAAAAATGCATTGGCAGCAATTGTACCGATCATCTACTTTCAATGAATTATCAGCAAATTGGTGAAAGTACACCTATTAAAAAAAAAATAACAGCCTCCTACATATCCCCTCTAGCTGTCCTGTCCATCACCAAGATAGGTGCGTTTTCTGCCATTTTAGGTAGAAGTAATGTTCAACCAATTTGCTTCTAATTTAGACAAAGTAGTAGGAAAGTTTATCAAACAAACTCTACATATGAGCTCTATCTATTTTACAATACGTGTAATATGTATTCACAAAATGTCCATTTTCTATATGTGTGAACTTCACATCTTTTTTTTTTTTTAGTAAGTTTTAGTGCATGATGAGGTGGTGTTTACCTATAGGATCCACCATCTCTTGGACTGGGCACCATTGATGGTATTTATTGGGCCCCACGTTCTTAAGTAAATCTCAATATTGCTTCAAAAAGGTAGCTATGCATATACAGTTTACAGACAGAATGTTAACATATTAAGCAAGAGTGTGACAACTTATCAGTGCTAAATGTGCCATAAAAAAACCCAGCATGTAAAATTCTTAGCTTTGACAAGTGACAACATATCTGGCAAAATGCATTGTAAACCAAATGTAATTTTTAGCTGCAGTAAATTTTAGACAATCAAAATGATGTTAAAATGTGTGTGTTTCTTACAGTCTAGAGGCTGCTTATTCTGATGGAGGAAAACACTGACAGCATCCTTCATGATCACTGAAAGAACTGTTCTCCTTTCTCCTGCCCCACACTGATCTATCTGATCGGTGCAGTGCAGGGGAGAAAGTCACCAGGACTTGCACGGATGTTGCGCATCCTGTGTAGCTGAAAAAACTTCTGCAAGACTAGCCCTTGGACCTCTTTATGAAAAGAAGAACGACACTCCTGATATGTGAGGTGGTATGGATAGGGTCCCAATCAAACAAAGTTGTTGATTAGCCATTGAACCTTTCAGGTCATGTGATCAGTCACATTCCTGGAAGGAATTTCAAGATGTGGTAATGTATACGATGGATGAGTGTACATATATATATATATATATATATATAAGTGTTTGTGTGTGTGGAGCTGCATGAGTATATAAGAGAGCTGTTGGTGTATGTAAGAAAGCTGTGTACAAGTATGTAGCAAAACAGTGCGTGTATGTAACAGAGGTGTGAGTGCATACTTCAAAGCTGTAGAAAAGCTATATGTGTTAGAACTGTGTTTGTGTATGGAGGAGAGTTGTGTGTGTATTTCGGAAAATTGCGTGTGTGATAGTAGTAGAGTTGTGTGTATGCAGGAGAGATGTGTGTATGTAGGAAAGAGGGTGGAAACTTATCAATGCTATAGGACCTATGCAAGAACCTAACATGATCAAATTTGACTCATGACAATACAGCTTTAAAAAATGCATTGGCAGCAATTGTACCGATCATCTACTTTCAATTAATTATCAGTAAATTGGTGAAAGTACACCTATTAAAAAAAAAATAACAGCCTCCTCCATATCCCCTCTAGCTGTCCTGTCCATCACCAAGATAGGTGCGTTTTCTGCCATTTTAGGTAGAAGTAATGTTCAACCAATTTGCTTCTAATTTAGACAAAGTAGTAGGAAAGTTTATCAAACAAACTCTACATATGAGCTCTATCTATTTTACAATACGTGTAATATGTATTCACAAAATGTCCATTTTCTATATGTGTGAACTTCACATCTTTTTTTTTTTTAGTAAGTTTTAGTGCATGATGAGGTGGTGTTTACCTATAGGATCCACCATCTCTTGGACTGGGCACCATTGATGGTATCTATTGGGCCCCACGTTCTTAAGTAAATCTCAATATTGCTTCAAAAAGGTAGCTATGCATATACAGTTTACAGACAGAATGTTAACATATTAAGCAAGAGTGTGACAACTTATCAGTGCTAAATGTGCCATAAAAAAACCCAGCATGTAAAATTCTTAGCTTTGACAAGTGACAACATATCTGGCAAAATGCATTGTAAACCAAATGTAATTTTTAGCTGCAGTAAATTTTAGACAATCAAAATGATGTTAAAATGTGTGTGTTTCTTACAGTCTAGAGGCTGCTTATTCTGATGGAGGAAAACACTGACAGCATCCTTCATGATCACTGAAAGAACTGTTCTCCTTTCTCCTGCCCCACACTGATCTATCTGATCGGTGCAGTGCAGGGGAGAAAGTCACCAGGACTTGCACGGATGTTGCGCATCCTGTGTAGCTGAAAAAACTTCTGCAAGACTAGCCCTTGGACCTCTTTATGAAAAGAAGAACGACACTCCTGATATGTGAGGTGGCATGGATAGGGTCCCAATCAAACAAAGTTGTTGATTAGCCATTGAACCTTTCAGGTCATGTGATCAGTCACATTCCTGGAAGGAATTTCAAGATGTGGTAATGTATACGATGGATGAGTGTACATATATATATATATATATATAAGTGTTTGTGTGTGTGGAGCTGCATGAGTATATAAGAGAGCTGTTGGTGTATGTAAGAAAGCTGTGTACAAGTATGTAGCAAAACAGTGCGTGTATGTAACAGAGGTGTGAGTGCATACTTCAAAGCTGTAGAAAAGCTATATGTGTTAGAACTGTGTTTGTGTATGGAGGAGAGTTGTGTGTGTATTTCGGAAAATTGCGTGTGTGATAGTAGTAGAGTTGTGTGTATGCAGGAGAGATGTGTGTATGTAGGAAAGAGGGTGGAAACTTATCAATGCTATAGGACCTATGCAAGAACCTAACATGATCAAATTTGACTCATGACAATACAGCTTTAAAAAATGCATTGGCAGCAATTGTACCGATCATCTACTTTCAATGAATTATCAGCAAATTGGTGAAAGTACACCTATTAAAAAAAAAATAACAGCCTCCTCCATATCCCCTCTAGCTGTCCTGTCCATCACCAAGATAGGTGCGTTTTCTGCCATTTTAGGTAGAAGTAATGTTCAACCAATTTGCTTCTAATTTAGACAAAGTAGTAGGAAAGTTTATCAAACAAACTCTACATATGAGCTCTATCTATTTTACAATACGTGTAATATGTATTCACAAAATGTCCATTTTCTATATGTGTGAACTTCACATCTTTTTTTTTTTTTAGTAAGTTTTAGTGCATGATGAGGTGGTGTTTACCTATAGGATCCACCATCTCTTGGACTGGGCACCATTGATGGTATTTATTGGGCCCCACGTTCTTAAGTAAATCTCAATATTGCTTCAAAAAGGTAGCTATGCATATACAGTTTACAGACAGAATGTTAACATATTAAGCAAGAGTGTGACAACTTATCAGTGCTAAATGTGCCATAAAAAAACCCAGCATGTAAAATTCTTAGCTTTGACAAGTGACAACATATCTGGCAAAATGCATTGTAAACCAAATGTAATTTTTAGCTGCAGTAAATTTTAGACAATCAAAATGATGTTAAAATGTGTGTGTTTCTTACAGTCTAGAGGCTGCTTATTCTGATGGAGGAAAACACTGACAGCATCCTTCATGATCACTGAAAGAACTGTTCTCCTTTCTCCTGCCCCACACTGATCTATCTGATCGGTGCAGTGCAGGGGAGAAAGTCACCAGGACTTGCACGGATGTTGCGCATCCTGTGTAGCTGAAAAAACTTCTGCAAGACTAGCCCTTGGACCTCTTTATGAAAAGAAGAACGACACTCCTGATATGTGAGGTGGTATGGATAGGGTCCCAATCAAACAAAGTTGTTGATTAGCCATTGAACCTTTCAGGTCATGTGATCAGTCACATTCCTGGAAGGAATTTCAAGATGTGGTAATGTATACGATGGATGAGTGTACATATATATATATATATATATATATATATAAGTGTTTGTGTGTGTGGAGCTGCATGAGTATATAAGAGAGCTGTTGGTGTATGTAAGAAAGCTGTGTACAAGTATGTAGCAAAACAGTGCGTGTATGTAACAGAGGTGTGAGTGCATACTTCAAAGCTGTAGAAAAGCTATATGTGTTAGAACTGTGTTTGTGTATGGAGGAGAGTTGTGTGTGTATTTCGGAAAATTGCGTGTGTGATAGTAGTAGAGTTGTGTGTATGCAGGAGAGATGTGTGTATGTAGGAAAGAGGGTGGAAACTTATCAATGCTATAGGACCTATGCAAGAACCTAACATGATCAAATTTGACTCATGACAATACAGCTTTAAAAAATGCATTGGCAGCAATTGTACCGATCATCTACTTTCAATTAATTATCAGTAAATTGGTGAAAGTACACCTATTAAAAAAAAAATAACAGCCTCCTCCATATCCCCTCTAGCTGTCCTGTCCATCACCAAGATAGGTGCGTTTTCTGCCATTTTAGGTAGAAGTAATGTTCAACCAATTTGCTTCTAATTTAGACAAAGTAGTAGGAAAGTTTATCAAACAAACTCTACATATGAGCTCTATCTATTTTACAATACGTGTAATATGTATTCACAAAATGTCCATTTTCTATATGTGTGAACTTCACATCTTTTTTTTTTTTAGTAAGTTTTAGTGCATGATGAGGTGGTGTTTACCTATAGGATCCACCATCTCTTGGACTGGGCACCATTGATGGTATCTATTGGGCCCCACGTTCTTAAGTAAATCTCAATATTGCTTCAAAAAGGTAGCTATGCATATACAGTTTACAGACAGAATGTTAACATATTAAGCAAGAGTGTGACAACTTATCAGTGCTAAATGTGCCATAAAAAAACCCAGCATGTAAAATTCTTAGCTTTGACAAGTGACAACATATCTGGCAAAATGCATTGTAAACCAAATGTAATTTTTAGCTGCAGTAAATTTTAGACAATCAAAATGATGTTAAAATGTGTGTGTTTCTTACAGTCTAGAGGCTGCTTATTCTGATGGAGGAAAACACTGACAGCATCCTTCATGATCACTGAAAGAACTGTTCTCCTTTCTCCTGCCCCACACTGATCTATCTGATCGGTGCAGTGCAGGGGAGAAAGTCACCAGGACTTGCACGGATGTTGCGCATCCTGTGTAGCTGAAAAAACTTCTGCAAGACTAGCCCTTGGACCTCTTTATGAAAAGAAGAACGACACTCCTGATATGTGAGGTGGCATGGATAGGGTCCCAATCAAACAAAGTTGTTGATTAGCCATTGAACCTTTCAGGTCATGTGATCAGTCACATTCCTGGAAGGAATTTCAAGATGTGGTAATGTATACGATGGATGAGTGTACATATATATATATATATATATATAAGTGTTTGTGTGTGTGGAGCTGCATGAGTATATAAGAGAGCTGTTGGTGTATGTAAGAAAGCTGTGTACAAGTATGTAGCAAAACAGTGCGTGTATGTAACAGAGGTGTGAGTGCATACTTCAAAGCTGTAGAAAAGCTATATGTGTTAGAACTGTGTTTGTGTATGGAGGAGAGTTGTGTGTGTATTTCGGAAAATTGCGTGTGTGATAGTAGTAGAGTTGTGTGTATGCAGGAGAGATGTGTGTATGTAGGAAAGAGGGTGGAAACTTATCAATGCTATAGGACCTATGCAAGAACCTAACATGATCAAATTTGACTCATGACAATACAGCTTTAAAAAATGCATTGGCAGCAATTGTACCGATCATCTACTTTCAATGAATTATCAGCAAATTGGTGAAAGTACACCTATTAAAAAAAAAATAACAGCCTCCTCCATATCCCCTCTAGCTGTCCTGTCCATCACCAAGATAGGTGCGTTTTCTGCCATTTTAGGTAGAAGTAATGTTCAACCAATTTGCTTCTAATTTAGACAAAGTAGTAGGAAAGTTTATCAAACAAACTCTACATATGAGCTCTATCTATTTTACAATACGTGTAATATGTATTCACAAAATGTCCATTTTCTATATGTGTGAACTTCACATCTTTTTTTTTTTTTAGTAAGTTTTAGTGCATGATGAGGTGGTGTTTACCTATAGGATCCACCATCTCTTGGACTGGGCACCATTGATGGTATTTATTGGGCCCCACGTTCTTAAGTAAATCTCAATATTGCTTCAAAAAGGTAGCTATGCATATACAGTTTACAGACAGAATGTTAACATATTAAGCAAGAGTGTGACAACTTATCAGTGCTAAATGTGCCATAAAAAAACCCAGCATGTAAAATTCTTAGCTTTGACAAGTGACAACATATCTGGCAAAATGCATTGTAAACCAAATGTAATTTTTAGCTGCAGTAAATTTTAGACAATCAAAATGATGTTAAAATGTGTGTGTTTCTTACAGTCTAGAGGCTGCTTATTCTGATGGAGGAAAACACTGACAGCATCCTTCATGATCACTGAAAGAACTGTTCTCCTTTCTCCTGCCCCACACTGATCTATCTGATCGGTGCAGTGCAGGGGAGAAAGTCACCAGGACTTGCACGGATGTTGCGCATCCTGTGTAGCTGAAAAAACTTCTGCAAGACTAGCCCTTGGACCTCTTTATGAAAAGAAGAACGACACTCCTGATATGTGAGGTGGCATGGATAGGGTCCCAATCAAACAAAGTTGTTGATTAGCCATTGAACCTTTCAGGTCATGTGATCAGTCACATTCCTGGAAGGAATTTCAAGATGTGGTAATGTATACGATGGATGAGTGTACATATATATATATATATATATATATATAAGTGTTTGTGTGTGTGGAGCTGCATGAGTATATAAGAGAGCTGTTGGTGTATGTAAGAAAGCTGTGTACAAGTATGTAGCAAAACAGTGCGTGTATGTAACAGAGGTGTGAGTGCATACTTCAAAGCTGTAGAAAAGCTATATGTGTTAGAACTGTGTTTGTGTATGGAGGAGAGTTGTGTGTGTATTTCGGAAAATTGCGTGTGTGATAGTAGTAGAGTTGTGTGTATGCAGGAGAGATGTGTGTATGTAGGAAAGAGGGTGGAAACTTATCAATGCTATAGGACCTATGCAAGAACCTAACATGATCAAATTTGACTCATGACAATACAGCTTTAAAAAATGCATTGGCAGCAATTGTACCGATCATCTACTTTCAATGAATTATCAGCAAATTGGTGAAAGTACACCTATTAAAAAAAAATGACAGCCTCCTACATATCCCCTCTAGCTGTCCTGTCCATCACCAAGATAGGTGCGTTTTCTGCCATTTTAGGTAGAAGTAATGTTCAACCAATTTGCTTCTAATTTAGACAAAGTAGTAGGAAAGTTTATCAAACAAACTCTACATATGAGCTCTATCTATTTTACAATACGTGTAATATGTATTCACAAAATGTCCATTTTCTATATGTGTGAACTTCACATCTTTTTTTTTTTTAGTAAGTTTTAGTGCATGATGAGGTGGTGTTTACCTATAGGATCCACCATCTCTTGGACTGGGCACCATTGATGGTATCTATTGGGCCCCACGTTCTTAAGTAAATCTCAATATTGCTTCAAAAAGGTAGCTATGCATATACAGTTTACAGACAGAATGTTAACATATTAAGCAAGAGTGTGACAACTTATCAGTGCTAAATGTGCCATAAAAAAACCCAGCATGTAAAATTCTTAGCTTTGACAAGTGACAACATATCTGGCAAAATGCATTGTAAACCAAATGTAATTTTTAGCTGCAGTAAATTTTAGACAATCAAAATGATGTTAAAATGTGTGTGTTTCTTACAGTCTAGAGGCTGCTTATTCTGATGGAGGAAAACACTGACAGCATCCTTCATGATCACTGAAAGAACTGTTCTCCTTTCTCCTGCCCCACACTGATCTATCTGATCGGTGCAGTGCAGGGGAGAAAGTCACCAGGACTTGCACGGATGTTGCGCATCCTGTGTAGCTGAAAAAACTTCTGCAAGACTAGCCCTTGGACCTCTTTATGAAAAGAAGAACGACACTCCTGATATGTGAGGTGGCATGGATAGGGTCCCAATCAAACAAAGTTGTTGATTAGCCATTGAACCTTTCAGGTCATGTGATCAGTCACATTCCTGGAAGGAATTTCAAGATGTGGTAATGTATACGATGGATGAGTGTACATATATATATATATATATATAAGTGTTTGTGTGTGTGGAGCTGCATGAGTATATAAGAGAGCTGTTGGTGTATGTAAGAAAGCTGTGTACAAGTATGTAGCAAAACAGTGCGTGTATGTAACAGAGGTGTGAGTGCATACTTCAAAGCTGTAGAAAAGCTATATGTGTTAGAACTGTGTTTGTGTATGGAGGAGAGTTGTGTGTGTATTTTGGAAAATTGCGTGTGTGATAGTAGTAGAGTTGTGTGTATGCAGGAGAGATGTGTGTATGTAGGAAAGAGGGTGGAAACTTATCAATGCTATAGGACCTATGCAAGAACCTAACATGATCAAATTTGACTCATGACAATACAGCTTTAAAAAATGCATTGGCAGCAATTGTACCGATCATCTACTTTCAATTAATTATCAGTAAATTGGTGAAAGTACACCTATTAAAAAAAAAATAACAGCCTCCTCCATATCCCCTCTAGCTGTCCTGTCCATCACCAAGATAGGTGCGTTTTCTGCCATTTTAGGTAGAAGTAATGTTCAACCAATTTGCTTCTAATTTAGACAAAGTAGTAGGAAAGTTTATCAAACAAACTCTACATATGAGCTCTATCTATTTTACAATACGTGTAATATGTATTCACAAAATGTCCATTTTCTATATGTGTGAACTTCACATCTTTTTTTTTTTTAGTAAGTTTTAGTGCATGATGAGGTGGTGTTTACCTATAGGATCCACCATCTCTTGGACTGGGCACCATTGATGGTATCTATTGGGCCCCACGTTCTTAAGTAAATCTCAATATTGCTTCAAAAAGGTAGCTATGCATATACAGTTTACAGACAGAATGTTAACATATTAAGCAAGAGTGTGACAACTTATCAGTGCTAAATGTGCCATAAAAAAACCCAGCATGTAAAATTCTTAGCTTTGACAAGTGACAACATATCTGGCAAAATGCATTGTAAACCAAATGTAATTTTTAGCTGCAGTAAATTTTAGACAATCAAAATGATGTTAAAATGTGTGTGTTTCTTACAGTCTAGAGGCTGCTTATTCTGATGGAGGAAAACACTGACAGCATCCTTCATGATCACTGAAAGAACTGTTCTCCTTTCTCCTGCCCCACACTGATCTATCTGATCGGTGCAGTGCAGGGGAGAAAGTCACCAGGACTTGCACGGATGTTGCGCATCCTGTGTAGCTGAAAAAACTTCTGCAAGACTAGCCCTTGGACCTCTTTATGAAAAGAAGAACGACACTCCTGATATGTGAGGTGGCATGGATAGGGTCCCAATCAAACAAAGTTGTTGATTAGCCATTGAACCTTTCAGGTCATGTGATCAGTCACATTCCTGGAAGGAATTTCAAGATGTGGTAATGTATACGATGGATGAGTGTACATATATATATATATATATATATAAGTGTTTGTGTGTGTGGAGCTGCATGAGTATATAAGAGAGCTGTTGGTGTATGTAAGAAAGCTGTGTACAAGTATGTAGCAAAACAGTGCGTGTATGTAACAGAGGTGTGAGTGCATACTTCAAAGCTGTAGAAAAGCTATATGTGTTAGAACTGTGTTTGTGTATGGAGGAGAGTTGTGTGTGTATTTCGGAAAATTGCGTGTGTGATAGTAGTAGAGTTGTGTGTATGCAGGAGAGATGTGTGTATGTAGGAAAGAGGGTGGAAACTTATCAATGCTATAGGACCTATGCAAGAACCTAACATGATCAAATTTGACTCATGACAATACAGCTTTAAAAAATGCATTGGCAGCAATTGTACCGATCATCTACTTTCAATGAATTATCAGCAAATTGGTGAAAGTACACCTATTAAAAAAAAAATAACAGCCTCCTCCATATCCCCTCTAGCTGTCCTGTCCATCACCAAGATAGGTGCGTTTTCTGCCATTTTAGGTAGAAGTAATGTTCAACCAATTTGCTTCTAATTTAGACAAAGTAGTAGGAAAGTTTATCAAACAAACTCTACATATGAGCTCTATCTATTTTACAATACGTGTAATATGTATTCACAAAATGTCCATTTTCTATATGTGTGAACTTCACATCTTTTTTTTTTTTTAGTAAGTTTTAGTGCATGATGAGGTGGTGTTTACCTATAGGATCCACCATCTCTTGGACTGGGCACCATTGATGGTATTTATTGGGCCCCACGTTCTTAAGTAAATCTCAATATTGCTTCAAAAAGGTAGCTATGCATATACAGTTTACAGACAGAATGTTAACATATTAAGCAAGAGTGTGACAACTTATCAGTGCTAAATGTGCCATAAAAAAACCCAGCATGTAAAATTCTTAGCTTTGACAAGTGACAACATATCTGGCAAAATGCATTGTAAACCAAATGTAATTTTTAGCTGCAGTAAATTTTAGACAATCAAAATGATGTTAAAATGTGTGTGTTTCTTACAGTTTAGAGGCTGCTTATTCTGATGGAGGAAAACACTGACAGCATCCTTCATGATCACTGAAAGAACTGTTCTCCTTTCTCCTGCCCCACACTGATCTATCTGATCGGTGCAGTGCAGGGGAGAAAGTCACCAGGACTTGCACGGATGTTGCGCATCCTGTGTAGCTGAAAAAACTTCTGCAAGACTAGCCCTTGGACCTCTTTATGAAAAGAAGAACGACACTCCTGATATGTGAGGTGGTATGGATAGGGTCCCAATCAAACAAAGTTGTTGATTAGCCATTGAACCTTTCAGGTCATGTGATCAGTCACATTCCTGGAAGGAATTTCAAGATGTGGTAATGTATACGATGGATGAGTGTACATATATATATATATATATATATATATATAAGTGTTTGTGTGTGTGGAGCTGCATGAGTATATAAGAGAGCTGTTGGTGTATGTAAGAAAGCTGTGTACAAGTATGTAGCAAAACAGTGCGTGTATGTAACAGAGGTGTGAGTGCATACTTCAAAGCTGTAGAAAAGCTATATGTGTTAGAACTGTGTTTGTGTATGGAGGAGAGTTGTGTGTGTATTTCGGAAAATTGCGTGTGTGATAGTAGTAGAGTTGTGTGTATGCAGGAGAGATGTGTGTATGTAGGAAAGAGGGTGGAAACTTATCAATGCTATAGGACCTATGCAAGAACCTAACATGATCAAATTTGACTCATGACAATACAGCTTTAAAAAATGCATTGGCAGCAATTGTACCGATCATCTACTTTCAATTAATTATCAGTAAATTGGTGAAAGTACACCTATTAAAAAAAAAATAACAGCCTCCTCCATATCCCCTCTAGCTGTCCTGTCCATCACCAAGATAGGTGCGTTTTCTGCCATTTTAGGTAGAAGTAATGTTCAACCAATTTGCTTCTAATTTAGACAAAGTAGTAGGAAAGTTTATCAAACAAACTCTACATATGAGCTCTATCTATTTTACAATACGTGTAATATGTATTCACAAAATGTCCATTTTCTATATGTGTGAACTTCACATCTTTTTTTTTTTTAGTAAGTTTTAGTGCATGATGAGGTGGTGTTTACCTATAGGATCCACCATCTCTTGGACTGGGCACCATTGATGGTATCTATTGGGCCCCACGTTCTTAAGTAAATCTCAATATTGCTTCAAAAAGGTAGCTATGCATATACAGTTTACAGACAGAATGTTAACATATTAAGCAAGAGTGTGACAACTTATCAGTGCTAAATGTGCCATAAAAAAACCCAGCATGTAAAATTCTTAGCTTTGACAAGTGACAACATATCTGGCAAAATGCATTGTAAACCAAATGTAATTTTTAGCTGCAGTAAATTTTAGACAATCAAAATGATGTTAAAATGTGTGTGTTTCTTACAGTCTAGAGGCTGCTTATTCTGATGGAGGAAAACACTGACAGCATCCTTCATGATCACTGAAAGAACTGTTCTCCTTTCTCCTGCCCCACACTGATCTATCTGATCGGTGCAGTGCAGGGGAGAAAGTCACCAGGACTTGCACGGATGTTGCGCATCCTGTGTAGCTGAAAAAACTTCTGCAAGACTAGCCCTTGGACCTCTTTATGAAAAGAAGAACGACACTCCTGATATGTGAGGTGGCATGGATAGGGTCCCAATCAAACAAAGTTGTTGATTAGCCATTGAACCTTTCAGGTCATGTGATCAGTCACATTCCTGGAAGGAATTTCAAGATGTGGTAATGTATACGATGGATGAGTGTACATATATATATATATATATATATATATAAGTGTTTGTGTGTGTGGAGCTGCATGAGTATATAAGAGAGCTGTTGGTGTATGTAAGAAAGCTGTGTACAAGTATGTAGCAAAACAGTGCGTGTATGTAACAGAGGTGTGAGTGCATACTTCAAAGCTGTAGAAAAGCTATATGTGTTAGAACTGTGTTTGTGTATGGAGGAGAGTTGTGTGTGTATTTCGGAAAATTGCGTGTGTGATAGTAGTAGAGTTGTGTGTATGCAGGAGAGATGTGTGTATGTAGGAAAGAGGGTGGAAACTTATCAATGCTATAGGACCTATGCAAGAACCTAACATGATCAAATTTGACTCATGACAATACAGCTTTAAAAAATGCATTGGCAGCAATTGTACCGATCATCTACTTTCAATGAATTATCAGCAAATTGGTGAAAGTACACCTATTAAAAAAAAAATGACAGCCTCCTACATATCCCCTCTAGCTGTCCTGTCCATCACCAAGATAGGTGCGTTTTCTGCCATTTTAGGTAGAAGTAATGTTCAACCAATTTGCTTCTAATTTAGACAAAGTAGTAGGAAAGTTTATCAAACAAACTCTACATATGAGCTCTATCTATTTTACAATACGTGTAATATGTATTCACAAAATGTCCATTTTCTATATGTGTGAACTTCACATCTTTTTTTTTTTTTAGTAAGTTTTAGTGCATGATGAGGTGGTGTTTACCTATAGGATCCACCATCTCTTGGACTGGGCACCATTGATGGTATTTATTGGGCCCCACGTTCTTAAGTAAATCTCAATATTGCTTCAAAAAGGTAGCTATGCATATACAGTTTACAGACAGAATGTTAACATATTAAGCAAGAGTGTGACAACTTATCAGTGCTAAATGTGCCATAAAAAAACCCAGCATGTAAAATTCTTAGCTTTGACAAGTGACAACATATCTGGCAAAATGCATTGTAAACCAAATGTAATTTTTAGCTGCAGTAAATTTTAGACAATCAAAATGATGTTAAAATGTGTGTGTTTCTTACAGTCTAGAGGCTGCTTATTCTGATGGAGGAAAACACTGACAGCATCCTTCATGATCACTGAAAGAACTGTTCTCCTTTCTCCTGCCCCACACTGATCTATCTGATCGGTGCAGTGCAGGGGAGAAAGTCACCAGACTTGCACGGATGTTGCGCATCCTGTGTAGCTGAAAAAACTTCTGCAAGACTAGCCCTTGGACCTCTTTATGAAAAGAAGAACGACACTCCTGATATGTGAGGTGGTATGGATAGGGTCCCAATCAAACAAAGTTGTTGATTAGCCATTGAACCTTTCAGGTCATGTGATCAGTCACATTCCTGGAAGGAATTTCAAGATGTGGTAATGTATACGATGGATGAGTGTACATATATATATATATATATATATATATATATATAAGTGTTTGTGTGTGTGGAGCTGCATGAGTATATAAGAGAGCTGTTGGTGTATGTAAGAAAGCTGTGTACAAGTATGTAGCAAAACAGTGCGTGTATGTAACAGAGGTGTGAGTGCATACTTCAAAGCTGTAGAAAAGCTATATGTGTTAGAACTGTGTTTGTGTATGGAGGAGAGTTGTGTGTGTATTTCGGAAAATTGCGTGTGTGATAGTAGTAGAGTTGTGTGTATGCAGGAGAGATGTGTGTATGTAGGAAAGAGGGTGGAAACTTATCAATGCTATAGGACCTATGCAAGAACCTAACATGATCAAATTTGACTCATGACAATACAGCTTTAAAAAATGCATTGGCAGCAATTGTACCGATCATCTACTTTCAATGAATTATCAGCAAATTGGTGAAAGTACACCTATTAAAAAAAAAATAACAGCCTCCTCCATATCCCCTCTAGCTGTCCTGTCCATCACCAAGATAGGTGCGTTTTCTGCCATTTTAGGTAGAAGTAATGTTCAACCAATTTGCTTCTAATTTAGACAAAGTAGTAGGAAAGTTTATCAAACAAACTCTACATATGAGCTCTATCTATTTTACAATACGTGTAATATGTATTCACAAAATGTCCATTTTCTATATGTGTGAACTTCACATCTTTTTTTTTTTTTAGTAAGTTTTAGTGCATGATGAGGTGGTGTTTACCTATAGGATCCACCATCTCTTGGACTGGGCACCATTGATGGTATTTATTGGGCCCCACGTTCTTAAGTAAATCTCAATATTGCTTCAAAAAGGTAGCTATGCATATACAGTTTACAGACAGAATGTTAACATATTAAGCAAGAGTGTGACAACTTATCAGTGCTAAATGTGCCATAAAAAAACCCAGCATGTAAAATTCTTAGCTTTGACAAGTGACAACATATCTGGCAAAATGCATTGTAAACCAAATGTAATTTTTAGCTGCAGTAAATTTTAGACAATCAAAATGATGTTAAAATGTGTGTGTTTCTTACAGTTTAGAGGCTGCTTATTCTGATGGAGGAAAACACTGACAGCATCCTTCATGATCACTGAAAGAACTGTTCTCCTTTCTCCTGCCCCACACTGATCTATCTGATCGGTGCAGTGCAGGGGAGAAAGTCACCAGGACTTGCACGGATGTTGCGCATCCTGTGTAGCTGAAAAAACTTCTGCAAGACTAGCCCTTGGACCTCTTTATGAAAAGAAGAACGACACTCCTGATATGTGAGGTGGTATGGATAGGGTCCCAATCAAACAAAGTTGTTGATTAGCCATTGAACCTTTCAGGTCATGTGATCAGTCACATTCCTGGAAGGAATTTCAAGATGTGGTAATGTATACGATGGATGAGTGTACATATATATATATATATATATATATATATAAGTGTTTGTGTGTGTGGAGCTGCATGAGTATATAAGAGAGCTGTTGGTGTATGTAAGAAAGCTGTGTACAAGTATGTAGCAAAACAGTGCGTGTATGTAACAGAGGTGTGAGTGCATACTTCAAAGCTGTAGAAAAGCTATATGTGTTAGAACTGTGTTTGTGTATGGAGGAGAGTTGTGTGTGTATTTCGGAAAATTGCGTGTGTGATAGTAGTAGAGTTGTGTGTATGCAGGAGAGATGTGTGTATGTAGGAAAGAGGGTGGAAACTTATCAATGCTATAGGACCTATGCAAGAACCTAACATGATCAAATTTGACTCATGACAATACAGCTTTAAAAAATGCATTGGCAGCAATTGTACCGATCATCTACTTTCAATTAATTATCAGTAAATTGGTGAAAGTACACCTATTAAAAAAAAAATAACAGCCTCCTCCATATCCCCTCTAGCTGTCCTGTCCATCACCAAGATAGGTGCGTTTTCTGCCATTTTAGGTAGAAGTAATGTTCAACCAATTTGCTTCTAATTTAGACAAAGTAGTAGGAAAGTTTATCAAACAAACTCTACATATGAGCTCTATCTATTTTACAATACGTGTAATATGTATTCACAAAATGTCCATTTTCTATATGTGTGAACTTCACATCTTTTTTTTTTTTAGTAAGTTTTAGTGCATGATGAGGTGGTGTTTACCTATAGGATCCACCATCTCTTGGACTGGGCACCATTGATGGTATCTATTGGGCCCCACGTTCTTAAGTAAATCTCAATATTGCTTCAAAAAGGTAGCTATGCATATACAGTTTACAGACAGAATGTTAACATATTAAGCAAGAGTGTGACAACTTATCAGTGCTAAATGTGCCATAAAAAAACCCAGCATGTAAAATTCTTAGCTTTGACAAGTGACAACATATCTGGCAAAATGCATTGTAAACCAAATGTAATTTTTAGCTGCAGTAAATTTTAGACAATCAAAATGATGTTAAAATGTGTGTGTTTCTTACAGTCTAGAGGCTGCTTATTCTGATGGAGGAAAACACTGACAGCATCCTTCATGATCACTGAAAGAACTGTTCTCCTTTCTCCTGCCCCACACTGATCTATCTGATCGGTGCAGTGCAGGGGAGAAAGTCACCAGGACTTGCACGGATGTTGCGCATCCTGTGTAGCTGAAAAAACTTCTGCAAGACTAGCCCTTGGACCTCTTTATGAAAAGAAGAACGACACTCCTGATATGTGAGGTGGCATGGATAGGGTCCCAATCAAACAAAGTTGTTGATTAGCCATTGAACCTTTCAGGTCATGTGATCAGTCACATTCCTGGAAGGAATTTCAAGATGTGGTAATGTATACGATGGATGAGTGTACATATATATATATATATATATATATATATAAGTGTTTGTGTGTGTGGAGCTGCATGAGTATATAAGAGAGCTGTTGGTGTATGTAAGAAAGCTGTGTACAAGTATGTAGCAAAACAGTGCGTGTATGTAACAGAGGTGTGAGTGCATACTTCAAAGCTGTAGAAAAGCTATATGTGTTAGAACTGTGTTTGTGTATGGAGGAGAGTTGTGTGTGTATTTCGGAAAATTGCGTGTGTGATAGTAGTAGAGTTGTGTGTATGCAGGAGAGATGTGTGTATGTAGGAAAGAGGGTGGAAACTTATCAATGCTATAGGACCTATGCAAGAACCTAACATGATCAAATTTGACTCATGACAATACAGCTTTAAAAAATGCATTGGCAGCAATTGTACCGATCATCTACTTTCAATGAATTATCAGCAAATTGGTGAAAGTACACCTATTAAAAAAAAAATGACAGCCTCCTACATATCCCCTCTAGCTGTCCTGTCCATCACCAAGATAGGTGCGTTTTCTGCCATTTTAGGTAGAAGTAATGTTCAACCAATTTGCTTCTAATTTAGACAAAGTAGTAGGAAAGTTTATCAAACAAACTCTACATATGAGCTCTATCTATTTTACAATACGTGTAATATGTATTCACAAAATGTCCATTTTCTATATGTGTGAACTTCACATCTTTTTTTTTTTTTAGTAAGTTTTAGTGCATGATGAGGTGGTGTTTACCTATAGGATCCACCATCTCTTGGACTGGGCACCATTGATGGTATTTATTGGGCCCCACGTTCTTAAGTAAATCTCAATATTGCTTCAAAAAGGTAGCTATGCATATACAGTTTACAGACAGAATGTTAACATATTAAGCAAGAGTGTGACAACTTATCAGTGCTAAATGTGCCATAAAAAAACCCAGCATGTAAAATTCTTAGCTTTGACAAGTGACAACATATCTGGCAAAATGCATTGTAAACCAAATGTAATTTTTAGCTGCAGTAAATTTTAGACAATCAAAATGATGTTAAAATGTGTGTGTTTCTTACAGTCTAGAGGCTGCTTATTCTGATGGAGGAAAACACTGACAGCATCCTTCATGATCACTGAAAGAACTGTTCTCCTTTCTCCTGCCCCACACTGATCTATCTGATCGGTGCAGTGCAGGGGAGAAAGTCACCAGACTTGCACGGATGTTGCGCATCCTGTGTAGCTGAAAAAACTTCTGCAAGACTAGCCCTTGGACCTCTTTATGAAAAGAAGAACGACACTCCTGATATGTGAGGTGGTATGGATAGGGTCCCAATCAAACAAAGTTGTTGATTAGCCATTGAACCTTTCAGGTCATGTGATCAGTCACATTCCTGGAAGGAATTTCAAGATGTGGTAATGTATACGATGGATGAGTGTACATATATATATATATATATATATATATATATATATAAGTGTTTGTGTGTGTGGAGCTGCATGAGTATATAAGAGAGCTGTTGGTGTATGTAAGAAAGCTGTGTACAAGTATGTAGCAAAACAGTGCGTGTATGTAACAGAGGTGTGAGTGCATACTTCAAAGCTGTAGAAAAGCTATATGTGTTAGAACTGTGTTTGTGTATGGAGGAGAGTTGTGTGTGTATTTCGGAAAATTGCGTGTGTGATAGTAGTAGAGTTGTGTGTATGCAGGAGAGATGTGTGTATGTAGGAAAGAGGGTGGAAACTTATCAATGCTATAGGACCTATGCAAGAACCTAACATGATCAAATTTGACTCATGACAATACAGCTTTAAAAAATGCATTGGCAGCAATTGTACCGATCATCTACTTTCAATGAATTATCAGCAAATTGGTGAAAGTACACCTATTAAAAAAAAAATAACAGCCTCCTCCATATCCCCTCTAGCTGTCCTGTCCATCACCAAGATAGGTGCGTTTTCTGCCATTTTAGGTAGAAGTAATGTTCAACCAATTTGCTTCTAATTTAGACAAAGTAGTAGGAAAGTTTATCAAACAAACTCTACATATGAGCTCTATCTATTTTACAATACGTGTAATATGTATTCACAAAATGTCCATTTTCTATATGTGTGAACTTCACATCTTTTTTTTTTTTTAGTAAGTTTTAGTGCATGATGAGGTGGTGTTTACCTATAGGATCCACCATCTCTTGGACTGGGCACCATTGATGGTATTTATTGGGCCCCACGTTCTTAAGTAAATCTCAATATTGCTTCAAAAAGGTAGCTATGCATATACAGTTTACAGACAGAATGTTAACATATTAAGCAAGAGTGTGACAACTTATCAGTGCTAAATGTGCCATAAAAAAACCCAGCATGTAAAATTCTTAGCTTTGACAAGTGACAACATATCTGGCAAAATGCATTGTAAACCAAATGTAATTTTTAGCTGCAGTAAATTTTAGACAATCAAAATGATGTTAAAATGTGTGTGTTTCTTACAGTTTAGAGGCTGCTTATTCTGATGGAGGAAAACACTGACAGCATCCTTCATGATCACTGAAAGAACTGTTCTCCTTTCTCCTGCCCCACACTGATCTATCTGATCGGTGCAGTGCAGGGGAGAAAGTCACCAGGACTTGCACGGATGTTGCGCATCCTGTGTAGCTGAAAAAACTTCTGCAAGACTAGCCCTTGGACCTCTTTATGAAAAGAAGAACGACACTCCTGATATGTGAGGTGGTATGGATAGGGTCCCAATCAAACAAAGTTGTTGATTAGCCATTGAACCTTTCAGGTCATGTGATCAGTCACATTCCTGGAAGGAATTTCAAGATGTGGTAATGTATACGATGGATGAGTGTACATATATATATATATATATATATATATATAAGTGTTTGTGTGTGTGGAGCTGCATGAGTATATAAGAGAGCTGTTGGTGTATGTAAGAAAGCTGTGTACAAGTATGTAGCAAAACAGTGCGTGTATGTAACAGAGGTGTGAGTGCATACTTCAAAGCTGTAGAAAAGCTATATGTGTTAGAACTGTGTTTGTGTATGGAGGAGAGTTGTGTGTGTATTTCGGAAAATTGCGTGTGTGATAGTAGTAGAGTTGTGTGTATGCAGGAGAGATGTGTGTATGTAGGAAAGAGGGTGGAAACTTATCAATGCTATAGGACCTATGCAAGAACCTAACATGATCAAATTTGACTCATGACAATACAGCTTTAAAAAATGCATTGGCAGCAATTGTACCGATCATCTACTTTCAATTAATTATCAGTAAATTGGTGAAAGTACACCTATTAAAAAAAAAATAACAGCCTCCTCCATATCCCCTCTAGCTGTCCTGTCCATCACCAAGATAGGTGCGTTTTCTGCCATTTTAGGTAGAAGTAATGTTCAACCAATTTGCTTCTAATTTAGACAAAGTAGTAGGAAAGTTTATCAAACAAACTCTACATATGAGCTCTATCTATTTTACAATACGTGTAATATGTATTCACAAAATGTCCATTTTCTATATGTGTGAACTTCACATCTTTTTTTTTTTTAGTAAGTTTTAGTGCATGATGAGGTGGTGTTTACCTATAGGATCCACCATCTCTTGGACTGGGCACCATTGATGGTATCTATTGGGCCCCACGTTCTTAAGTAAATCTCAATATTGCTTCAAAAAGGTAGCTATGCATATACAGTTTACAGACAGAATGTTAACATATTAAGCAAGAGTGTGACAACTTATCAGTGCTAAATGTGCCATAAAAAAACCCAGCATGTAAAATTCTTAGCTTTGACAAGTGACAACATATCTGGCAAAATGCATTGTAAACCAAATGTAATTTTTAGCTGCAGTAAATTTTAGACAATCAAAATGATGTTAAAATGTGTGTGTTTCTTACAGTCTAGAGGCTGCTTATTCTGATGGAGGAAAACACTGACAGCATCCTTCATGATCACTGAAAGAACTGTTCTCCTTTCTCCTGCCCCACACTGATCTATCTGATCGGTGCAGTGCAGGGGAGAAAGTCACCAGGACTTGCACGGATGTTGCGCATCCTGTGTAGCTGAAAAAACTTCTGCAAGACTAGCCCTTGGACCTCTTTATGAAAAGAAGAACGACACTCCTGATATGTGAGGTGGCATGGATAGGGTCCCAATCAAACAAAGTTGTTGATTAGCCATTGAACCTTTCAGGTCATGTGATCAGTCACATTCCTGGAAGGAATTTCAAGATGTGGTAATGTATACGATGGATGAGTGTACATATATATATATATATATATATATATAAGTGTTTGTGTGTGTGGAGCTGCATGAGTATATAAGAGAGCTGTTGGTGTATGTAAGAAAGCTGTGTACAAGTATGTAGCAAAACAGTGCGTGTATGTAACAGAGGTGTGAGTGCATACTTCAAAGCTGTAGAAAAGCTATATGTGTTAGAACTGTGTTTGTGTATGGAGGAGAGTTGTGTGTGTATTTCGGAAAATTGCGTGTGTGATAGTAGTAGAGTTGTGTGTATGCAGGAGAGATGTGTGTATGTAGGAAAGAGGGTGGAAACTTATCAATGCTATAGGACCTATGCAAGAACCTAACATGATCAAATTTGACTCATGACAATACAGCTTTAAAAAATGCATTGGCAGCAATTGTACCGATCATCTACTTTCAATGAATTATCAGCAAATTGGTGAAAGTACACCTATTAAAAAAAAAATGACAGCCTCCTACATATCCCCTCTAGCTGTCCTGTCCATCACCAAGATAGGTGCGTTTTCTGCCATTTTAGGTAGAAGTAATGTTCAACCAATTTGCTTCTAATTTAGACAAAGTAGTAGGAAAGTTTATCAAACAAACTCTACATATGAGCTCTATCTATTTTACAATACGTGTAATATGTATTCACAAAATGTCCATTTTCTATATGTGTGAACTTCACATCTTTTTTTTTTTTTAGTAAGTTTTAGTGCATGATGAGGTGGTGTTTACCTATAGGATCCACCATCTCTTGGACTGGGCACCATTGATGGTATTTATTGGGCCCCACGTTCTTAAGTAAATCTCAATATTGCTTCAAAAAGGTAGCTATGCATATACAGTTTACAGACAGAATGTTAACATATTAAGCAAGAGTGTGACAACTTATCAGTGCTAAATGTGCCATAAAAAAACCCAGCATGTAAAATTCTTAGCTTTGACAAGTGACAACATATCTGGCAAAATGCATTGTAAACCAAATGTAATTTTTAGCTGCAGTAAATTTTAGACAATCAAAATGATGTTAAAATGTGTGTGTTTCTTACAGTCTAGAGGCTGCTTATTCTGATGGAGGAAAACACTGACAGCATCCTTCATGATCACTGAAAGAACTGTTCTCCTTTCTCCTGCCCCACACTGATCTATCTGATCGGTGCAGTGCAGGGGAGAAAGTCACCAGACTTGCACGGATGTTGCGCATCCTGTGTAGCTGAAAAAACTTCTGCAAGACTAGCCCTTGGACCTCTTTATGAAAAGAAGAACGACACTCCTGATATGTGAGGTGGTATGGATAGGGTCCCAATCAAACAAAGTTGTTGATTAGCCATTGAACCTTTCAGGTCATGTGATCAGTCACATTCCTGGAAGGAATTTCAAGATGTGGTAATGTATACGATGGATGAGTGTACATATATATATATATATATATATATATATATATAAGTGTTTGTGTGTGTGGAGCTGCATGAGTATATAAGAGAGCTGTTGGTGTATGTAAGAAAGCTGTGTACAAGTATGTAGCAAAACAGTGCGTGTATGTAACAGAGGTGTGAGTGCATACTTCAAAGCTGTAGAAAAGCTATATGTGTTAGAACTGTGTTTGTGTATGGAGGAGAGTTGTGTGTGTATTTCGGAAAATTGCGTGTGTGATAGTAGTAGAGTTGTGTGTATGCAGGAGAGATGTGTGTATGTAGGAAAGAGGGTGGAAACTTATCAATGCTATAGGACCTATGCAAGAACCTAACATGATCAAATTTGACTCATGACAATACAGCTTTAAAAAATGCATTGGCAGCAATTGTACCGATCATCTACTTTCAATGAATTATCAGCAAATTGGTGAAAGTACACCTATTAAAAAAAAAATAACAGCCTCCTCCATATCCCCTCTAGCTGTCCTGTCCATCACCAAGATAGGTGCGTTTTCTGCCATTTTAGGTAGAAGTAATGTTCAACCAATTTGCTTCTAATTTAGACAAAGTAGTAGGAAAGTTTATCAAACAAACTCTACATATGAGCTCTATCTATTTTACAATACGTGTAATATGTATTCACAAAATGTCCATTTTCTATATGTGTGAACTTCACATCTTTTTTTTTTTTTAGTAAGTTTTAGTGCATGATGAGGTGGTGTTTACCTATAGGATCCACCATCTCTTGGACTGGGCACCATTGATGGTATTTATTGGGCCCCACGTTCTTAAGTAAATCTCAATATTGCTTCAAAAAGGTAGCTATGCATATACAGTTTACAGACAGAATGTTAACATATTAAGCAAGAGTGTGACAACTTATCAGTGCTAAATGTGCCATAAAAAAACCCAGCATGTAAAATTCTTAGCTTTGACAAGTGACAACATATCTGGCAAAATGCATTGTAAACCAAATGTAATTTTTAGCTGCAGTAAATTTTAGACAATCAAAATGATGTTAAAATGTGTGTGTTTCTTACAGTTTAGAGGCTGCTTATTCTGATGGAGGAAAACACTGACAGCATCCTTCATGATCACTGAAAGAACTGTTCTCCTTTCTCCTGCCCCACACTGATCTATCTGATCGGTGCAGTGCAGGGGAGAAAGTCACCAGGACTTGCACGGATGTTGCGCATCCTGTGTAGCTGAAAAAACTTCTGCAAGACTAGCCCTTGGACCTCTTTATGAAAAGAAGAACGACACTCCTGATATGTGAGGTGGTATGGATAGGGTCCCAATCAAACAAAGTTGTTGATTAGCCATTGAACCTTTCAGGTCATGTGATCAGTCACATTCCTGGAAGGAATTTCAAGATGTGGTAATGTATACGATGGATGAGTGTACATATATATATATATATATATATATATATATAAGTGTTTGTGTGTGTGGAGCTGCATGAGTATATAAGAGAGCTGTTGGTGTATGTAAGAAAGCTGTGTACAAGTATGTAGCAAAACAGTGCGTGTATGTAACAGAGGTGTGAGTGCATACTTCAAAGCTGTAGAAAAGCTATATGTGTTAGAACTGTGTTTGTGTATGGAGGAGAGTTGTGTGTGTATTTCGGAAAATTGCGTGTGTGATAGTAGTAGAGTTGTGTGTATGCAGGAGAGATGTGTGTATGTAGGAAAGAGGGTGGAAACTTATCAATGCTATAGGACCTATGCAAGAACCTAACATGATCAAATTTGACTCATGACAATACAGCTTTAAAAAATGCATTGGCAGCAATTGTACCGATCATCTACTTTCAATTAATTATCAGTAAATTGGTGAAAGTACACCTATTAAAAAAAAAATAACAGCCTCCTCCATATCCCCTCTAGCTGTCCTGTCCATCACCAAGATAGGTGCGTTTTCTGCCATTTTAGGTAGAAGTAATGTTCAACCAATTTGCTTCTAATTTAGACAAAGTAGTAGGAAAGTTTATCAAACAAACTCTACATATGAGCTCTATCTATTTTACAATACGTGTAATATGTATTCACAAAATGTCCATTTTCTATATGTGTGAACTTCACATCTTTTTTTTTTTTAGTAAGTTTTAGTGCATGATGAGGTGGTGTTTACCTATAGGATCCACCATCTCTTGGACTGGGCACCATTGATGGTATCTATTGGGCCCCACGTTCTTAAGTAAATCTCAATATTGCTTCAAAAAGGTAGCTATGCATATACAGTTTACAGACAGAATGTTAACATATTAAGCAAGAGTGTGACAACTTATCAGTGCTAAATGTGCCATAAAAAAACCCAGCATGTAAAATTCTTAGCTTTGACAAGTGACAACATATCTGGCAAAATGCATTGTAAACCAAATGTAATTTTTAGCTGCAGTAAATTTTAGACAATCAAAATGATGTTAAAATGTGTGTGTTTCTTACAGTCTAGAGGCTGCTTATTCTGATGGAGGAAAACACTGACAGCATCCTTCATGATCACTGAAAGAACTGTTCTCCTTTCTCCTGCCCCACACTGATCTATCTGATCGGTGCAGTGCAGGGGAGAAAGTCACCAGGACTTGCACGGATGTTGCGCATCCTGTGTAGCTGAAAAAACTTCTGCAAGACTAGCCCTTGGACCTCTTTATGAAAAGAAGAACGACACTCCTGATATGTGAGGTGGCATGGATAGGGTCCCAATCAAACAAAGTTGTTGATTAGCCATTGAACCTTTCAGGTCATGTGATCAGTCACATTCCTGGAAGGAATTTCAAGATGTGGTAATGTATACGATGGATGAGTGTACATATATATATATATATATATATATATAAGTGTTTGTGTGTGTGGAGCTGCATGAGTATATAAGAGAGCTGTTGGTGTATGTAAGAAAGCTGTGTACAAGTATGTAGCAAAACAGTGCGTGTATGTAACAGAGGTGTGAGTGCATACTTCAAAGCTGTAGAAAAGCTATATGTGTTAGAACTGTGTTTGTGTATGGAGGAGAGTTGTGTGTGTATTTCGGAAAATTGCGTGTGTGATAGTAGTAGAGTTGTGTGTATGCAGGAGAGATGTGTGTATGTAGGAAAGAGGGTGGAAACTTATCAATGCTATAGGACCTATGCAAGAACCTAACATGATCAAATTTGACTCATGACAATACAGCTTTAAAAAATGCATTGGCAGCAATTGTACCGATCATCTACTTTCAATGAATTATCAGCAAATTGGTGAAAGTACACCTATTAAAAAAAAAATGACAGCCTCCTACATATCCCCTCTAGCTGTCCTGTCCATCACCAAGATAGGTGCGTTTTCTGCCATTTTAGGTAGAAGTAATGTTCAACCAATTTGCTTCTAATTTAGACAAAGTAGTAGGAAAGTTTATCAAACAAACTCTACATATGAGCTCTATCTATTTTACAATACGTGTAATATGTATTCACAAAATGTCCATTTTCTATATGTGTGAACTTCACATCTTTTTTTTTTTTTAGTAAGTTTTAGTGCATGATGAGGTGGTGTTTACCTATAGGATCCACCATCTCTTGGACTGGGCACCATTGATGGTATTTATTGGGCCCCACGTTCTTAAGTAAATCTCAATATTGCTTCAAAAAGGTAGCTATGCATATACAGTTTACAGACAGAATGTTAACATATTAAGCAAGAGTGTGACAACTTATCAGTGCTAAATGTGCCATAAAAAAACCCAGCATGTAAAATTCTTAGCTTTGACAAGTGACAACATATCTGGCAAAATGCATTGTAAACCAAATGTAATTTTTAGCTGCAGTAAATTTTAGACAATCAAAATGATGTTAAAATGTGTGTGTTTCTTACAGTCTAGAGGCTGCTTATTCTGATGGAGGAAAACACTGACAGCATCCTTCATGATCACTGAAAGAACTGTTCTCCTTTCTCCTGCCCCACACTGATCTATCTGATCGGTGCAGTGCAGGGGAGAAAGTCACCAGACTTGCACGGATGTTGCGCATCCTGTGTAGCTGAAAAAACTTCTGCAAGACTAGCCCTTGGACCTCTTTATGAAAAGAAGAACGACACTCCTGATATGTGAGGTGGTATGGATAGGGTCCCAATCAAACAAAGTTGTTGATTAGCCATTGAACCTTTCAGGTCATGTGATCAGTCACATTCCTGGAAGGAATTTCAAGATGTGGTAATGTATACGATGGATGAGTGTACATATATATATATATATATATATATATATATATATAAGTGTTTGTGTGTGTGGAGCTGCATGAGTATATAAGAGAGCTGTTGGTGTATGTAAGAAAGCTGTGTACAAGTATGTAGCAAAACAGTGCGTGTATGTAACAGAGGTGTGAGTGCATACTTCAAAGCTGTAGAAAAGCTATATGTGTTAGAACTGTGTTTGTGTATGGAGGAGAGTTGTGTGTGTATTTCGGAAAATTGCGTGTGTGATAGTAGTAGAGTTGTGTGTATGCAGGAGAGATGTGTGTATGTAGGAAAGAGGGTGGAAACTTATCAATGCTATAGGACCTATGCAAGAACCTAACATGATCAAATTTGACTCATGACAATATACAGCTTTAAAAAATGCATTGGCAGCAATTGTACCGATCATCTACTTTCAATGAATTATCAGCAAATTGGTGAAAGTACACCTATTAAAAAAAAAATAACAGCCTCCTCCATATCCCCTCTAGCTGTCCTGTCCATCACCAAGATAGGTGCGTTTTCTGCCATTTTAGGTAGAAGTAATGTTCAACCAATTTGCTTCTAATTTAGACAAAGTAGTAGGAAAGTTTATCAAACAAACTCTACATATGAGCTCTATCTATTTTACAATACGTGTAATATGTATTCACAAAATGTCCATTTTCTATATGTGTGAACTTCACATCTTTTTTTTTTTTTAGTAAGTTTTAGTGCATGATGAGGTGGTGTTTACCTATAGGATCCACCATCTCTTGGACTGGGCACCATTGATGGTATTTATTGGGCCCCACGTTCTTAAGTAAATCTCAATATTGCTTCAAAAAGGTAGCTATGCATATACAGTTTACAGACAGAATGTTAACATATTAAGCAAGAGTGTGACAACTTATCAGTGCTAAATGTGCCATAAAAAAACCCAGCATGTAAAATTCTTAGCTTTGACAAGTGACAACATATCTGGCAAAATGCATTGTAAACCAAATGTAATTTTTAGCTGCAGTAAATTTTAGACAATCAAAATGATGTTAAAATGTGTGTGTTTCTTACAGTCTAGAGGCTGCTTATTCTGATGGAGGAAAACACTGACAGCATCCTTCATGATCACTGAAAGAACTGTTCTCCTTTCTCCTGCCCCACACTGATCTATCTGATCGGTGCAGTGCAGGGGAGAAAGTCACCAGGACTTGCACGGATGTTGCGCATCCTGTGTAGCTGAAAAAACTTCTGCAAGACTAGCCCTTGGACCTCTTTATGAAAAGAAGAACGACACTCCTGATATGTGAGGTGGTATGGATAGGGTCCCAATCAAACAAAGTTGTTGATTAGCCATTGAACCTTTCAGGTCATGTGATCAGTCACATTCCTGGAAGGAATTTCAAGATGTGGTAATGTATACGATGGATGAGTGTACATATATATATATATATATATATATATATATATAAGTGTTTGTGTGTGTGGAGCTGCATGAGTATATAAGAGAGCTGTTGGTGTATGTAAGAAAGCTGTGTACAAGTATGTAGCAAAACAGTGCGTGTATGTAACAGAGGTGTGAGTGCATACTTCAAAGCTGTAGAAAAGCTATATGTGTTAGAACTGTGTTTGTGTATGGAGGAGAGTTGTGTGTGTATTTCGGAAAATTGCGTGTGTGATAGTAGTAGAGTTGTGTGTATGCAGGAGAGATGTGTGTATGTAGGAAAGAGGGTGGAAACTTATCAATGCTATAGGACCTATGCAAGAACCTAACATGATCAAATTTGACTCATGACAATACAGCTTTAAAAAATGCATTGGCAGCAATTGTACCGATCATCTACTTTCAATTAATTATCAGTAAATTGGTGAAAGTACACCTATTAAAAAAAAAATAACAGCCTCCTCCATATCCCCTCTAGCTGTCCTGTCCATCACCAAGATAGGTGCGTTTTCTGCCATTTTAGGTAGAAGTAATGTTCAACCAATTTGCTTCTAATTTAGACAAAGTAGTAGGAAAGTTTATCAAACAAACTCTACATATGAGCTCTATCTATTTTACAATACGTGTAATATGTATTCACAAAATGTCCATTTTCTATATGTGTGAACTTCACATCTTTTTTTTTTTTAGTAAGTTTTAGTGCATGATGAGGTGGTGTTTACCTATAGGATCCACCATCTCTTGGACTGGGCACCATTGATGGTATCTATTGGGCCCCACGTTCTTAAGTAAATCTCAATATTGCTTCAAAAAGGTAGCTATGCATATACAGTTTACAGACAGAATGTTAACATATTAAGCAAGAGTGTGACAACTTATCAGTGCTAAATGTGCCATAAAAAAACCCAGCATGTAAAATTCTTAGCTTTGACAAGTGACAACATATCTGGCAAAATGCATTGTAAACCAAATGTAATTTTTAGCTGCAGTAAATTTTAGACAATCAAAATGATGTTAAAATGTGTGTGTTTCTTACAGTCTAGAGGCTGCTTATTCTGATGGAGGAAAACACTGACAGCATCCTTCATGATCACTGAAAGAACTGTTCTCCTTTCTCCTGCCCCACACTGATCTATCTGATCGGTGCAGTGCAGGGGAGAAAGTCACCAGGACTTGCACGGATGTTGCGCATCCTGTGTAGCTGAAAAAACTTCTGCAAGACTAGCCCTTGGACCTCTTTATGAAAAGAAGAACGACACTCCTGATATGTGAGGTGGCATGGATAGGGTCCCAATCAAACAAAGTTGTTGATTAGCCATTGAACCTTTCAGGTCATGTGATCAGTCACATTCCTGGAAGGAATTTCAAGATGTGGTAATGTATACGATGGATGAGTGTACATATATATATATATATATATATAAGTGTTTGTGTGTGTGGAGCTGCATGAGTATATAAGAGAGCTGTTGGTGTATGTAAGAAAGCTGTGTACAAGTATGTAGCAAAACAGTGCGTGTATGTAACAGAGGTGTGAGTGCATACTTCAAAGCTGTAGAAAAGCTATATGTGTTAGAACTGTGTTTGTGTATGGAGGAGAGTTGTGTGTGTATTTCGGAAAATTGCGTGTGTGATAGTAGTAGAGTTGTGTGTATGCAGGAGAGATGTGTGTATGTAGGAAAGAGGGTGGAAACTTATCAATGCTATAGGACCTATGCAAGAACCTAACATGATCAAATTTGACTCATGACAATACAGCTTTAAAAAATGCATTGGCAGCAATTGTACCGATCATCTACTTTCAATGAATTATCAGCAAATTGGTGAAAGTACACCTATTAAAAAAAAAATAACAGCCTCCTCCATATCCCCTCTAGCTGTCCTGTCCATCACCAAGATAGGTGCGTTTTCTGCCATTTTAGGTAGAAGTAATGTTCAACCAATTTGCTTCTAATTTAGACAAAGTAGTAGGAAAGTTTATCAAACAAACTCTACATATGAGCTCTATCTATTTTACAATACGTGTAATATGTATTCACAAAATGTCCATTTTCTATATGTGTGAACTTCACATCTTTTTTTTTTTTTAGTAAGTTTTAGTGCATGATGAGGTGGTGTTTACCTATAGGATCCACCATCTCTTGGACTGGGCACCATTGATGGTATTTATTGGGCCCCACGTTCTTAAGTAAATCTCAATATTGCTTCAAAAAGGTAGCTATGCATATACAGTTTACAGACAGAATGTTAACATATTAAGCAAGAGTGTGACAACTTATCAGTGCTAAATGTGCCATGAAAAAACCCAGCATGTAAAATTCTTAGCTTTGACAAGTGACAACATATCTGGCAAAATGCATTGTAAACCAAATGTAATTTTTAGCTGCAGTAAATTTTAGACAATCAAAATGATGTTAAAATGTGTGTGTTTCTTACAGTCTAGAGGCTGCTTATTCTGATGGAGGAAAACACTGACAGCATCCTTCATGATCACTGAAAGAACTGTTCTCCTTTCTCCTGCCCCACACTGATCTATCTGATCGGTGCAGTGCAGGGGAGAAAGTCACCAGGACTTGCACGGATGTTGCGCATCCTGTGTAGCTGAAAAAACTTCTGCAAGACTAGCCCTTGGACCTCTTTATGAAAAGAAGAACGACACTCCTGATATGTGAGGTGGTATGGATAGGGTCCCAATCAAACAAAGTTGTTGATTAGCCATTGAACCTTTCAGGTCATGTGATCAGTCACATTCCTGGAAGGAATTTCAAGATGTGGTAATGTATACGATGGATGAGTGTACATATATATATATATATATATATATATATATAAGTGTTTGTGTGTGTGGAGCTGCATGAGTATATAAGAGAGCTGTTGGTGTATGTAAGAAAGCTGTGTACAAGTATGTAGCAAAACAGTGCGTGTATGTAACAGAGGTGTGAGTGCATACTTCAAAGCTGTAGAAAAGCTATATGTGTTAGAACTGTGTTTGTGTATGGAGGAGAGTTGTGTGTGTATTTCGGAAAATTGCGTGTGTGATAGTAGTAGAGTTGTGTGTATGCAGGAGAGATGTGTGTATGTAGGAAAGAGGGTGGAAACTTATCAATGCTATAGGACCTATGCAAGAACCTAACATGATCAAATTTGACTCATGACAATACAGCTTTAAAAAATGCATTGGCAGCAATTGTACCGATCATCTACTTTCAATTAATTATCAGTAAATTGGTGAAAGTACACCTATTAAAAAAAAAATAACAGCCTCCTCCATATCCCCTCTAGCTGTCCTGTCCATCACCAAGATAGGTGCGTTTTCTGCCATTTTAGGTAGAAGTAATGTTCAACCAATTTGCTTCTAATTTAGACAAAGTAGTAGGAAAGTTTATCAAACAAACTCTACATATGAGCTCTATCTATTTTACAATACGTGTAATATGTATTCACAAAATGTCCATTTTCTATATGTGTGAACTTCACATCTTTTTTTTTTTTAGTAAGTTTTAGTGCATGATGAGGTGGTGTTTACCTATAGGATCCACCATCTCTTGGACTGGGCACCATTGATGGTATCTATTGGGCCCCACGTTCTTAAGTAAATCTCAATATTGCTTCAAAAAGGTAGCTATGCATATACAGTTTACAGACAGAATGTTAACATATTAAGCAAGAGTGTGACAACTTATCAGTGCTAAATGTGCCATAAAAAAACCCAGCATGTAAAATTCTTAGCTTTGACAAGTGACAACATATCTGGCAAAATGCATTGTAAACCAAATGTAATTTTTAGCTGCAGTAAATTTTAGACAATCAAAATGATGTTAAAATGTGTGTGTTTCTTACAGTCTAGAGGCTGCTTATTCTGATGGAGGAAAACACTGACAGCATCCTTCATGATCACTGAAAGAACTGTTCTCCTTTCTCCTGCCCCACACTGATCTATCTGATCGGTGCAGTGCAGGGGAGAAAGTCACCAGGACTTGCACGGATGTTGCGCATCCTGTGTAGCTGAAAAAACTTCTGCAAGACTAGCCCTTGGACCTCTTTATGAAAAGAAGAACGACACTCCTGATATGTGAGGTGGCATGGATAGGGTCCCAATCAAACAAAGTTGTTGATTAGCCATTGAACCTTTCAGGTCATGTGATCAGTCACATTCCTGGAAGGAATTTCAAGATGTGGTAATGTATACGATGGATGAGTGTACATATATATATATATATATATATATATATATAAGTGTTTGTGTGTGTGGAGCTGCATGAGTATATAAGAGAGCTGTTGGTGTATGTAAGAAAGCTGTGTACAAGTATGTAGCAAAACAGTGCGTGTATGTAACAGAGGTGTGAGTGCATACTTCAAAGCTGTAGAAAAGCTATATGTGTTAGAACTGTGTTTGTGTATGGAGGAGAGTTGTGTGTGTATTTCGGAAAATTGCGTGTGTGATAGTAGTAGAGTTGTGTGTATGCAGGAGAGATGTGTGTATGTAGGAAAGAGGGTGGAAACTTATCAATGCTATAGGACCTATGCAAGAACCTAACATGATCAAATTTGACTCATGACAATACAGCTTTAAAAAATGCATTGGCAGCAATTGTACCGATCATCTACTTTCAATGAATTATCAGCAAATTGGTGAAAGTACACCTATTAAAAAAAAAATGACAGCCTCCTACATATCCCCTCTAGCTGTCCTGTCCATCACCAAGATAGGTGCGTTTTCTGCCATTTTAGGTAGAAGTAATGTTCAACCAATTTGCTTCTAATTTAGACAAAGTAGTAGGAAAGTTTATCAAACAAACTCTACATATGAGCTCTATCTATTTTACAATACGTGTAATATGTATTCACAAAATGTCCATTTTCTATATGTGTGAACTTCACATCTTTTTTTTTTTTTAGTAAGTTTTAGTGCATGATGAGGTGGTGTTTACCTATAGGATCCACCATCTCTTGGACTGGGCACCATTGATGGTATTTATTGGGCCCCACGTTCTTAAGTAAATCTCAATATTGCTTCAAAAAGGTAGCTATGCATATACAGTTTACAGACAGAATGTTAACATATTAAGCAAGAGTGTGACAACTTATCAGTGCTAAATGTGCCATAAAAAAACCCAGCATGTAAAATTCTTAGCTTTGACAAGTGACAACATATCTGGCAAAATGCATTGTAAACCAAATGTAATTTTTAGCTGCAGTAAATTTTAGACAATCAAAATGATGTTAAAATGTGTGTGTTTCTTACAGTCTAGAGGCTGCTTATTCTGATGGAGGAAAACACTGACAGCATCCTTCATGATCACTGAAAGAACTGTTCTCCTTTCTCCTGCCCCACACTGATCTATCTGATCGGTGCAGTGCAGGGGAGAAAGTCACCAGGACTTGCACGGATGTTGCGCATCCTGTGTAGCTGAAAAAACTTCTGCAAGACTAGCCCTTGGACCTCTTTATGAAAAGAAGAACGACACTCCTGATATGTGAGGTGGCATGGATAGGGTCCCAATCAAACAAAGTTGTTGATTAGCCATTGAACCTTTCAGGTCATGTGATCAGTCACATTCCTGGAAGGAATTTCAAGATGTGGTAATGTATACGATGGATGAGTGTACATATATATATATATATATATATATATATAAGTGTTTGTGTGTGTGGAGCTGCATGAGTATATAAGAGAGCTGTTGGTGTATGTAAGAAAGCTGTGTACAAGTATGTAGCAAAACAGTGCGTGTATGTAACAGAGGTGTGAGTGCATACTTCAAAGCTGTAGAAAAGCTATATGTGTTAGAACTGTGTTTGTGTATGGAGGAGAGTTGTGTGTGTATTTCGGAAAATTGCGTGTGTGATAGTAGTAGAGTTGTGTGTATGCAGGAGAGATGTGTGTATGTAGGAAAGAGGGTGGAAACTTATCAATGCTATAGGACCTATGCAAGAACCTAACATGATCAAATTTGACTCATGACAATACAGCTTTAAAAAATGCATTGGCAGCAATTGTACCGATCATCTACTTTCAATGAATTATCAGCAAATTGGTGAAAGTACACCTATTAAAAAAAAAATGACAGCCTCCTACATATCCCCTCTAGCTGTCCTGTCCATCACCAAGATAGGTGCGTTTTCTGCCATTTTAGGTAGAAGTAATGTTCAACCAATTTGCTTCTAATTTAGACAAAGTAGTAGGAAAGTTTATCAAACAAACTCTACATATGAGCTCTATCTATTTTACAATACGTGTAATATGTATTCACAAAATGTCCATTTTCTATATGTGTGAACTTCACATCTTTTTTTTTTTTTAGTAAGTTTTAGTGCATGATGAGGTGGTGTTTACCTATAGGATCCACCATCTCTTGGACTGGGCACCATTGATGGTATTTATTGGGCCCCACGTTCTTAAGTAAATCTCAATATTGCTTCAAAAAGGTAGCTATGCATATACAGTTTACAGACAGAATGTTAACATATTAAGCAAGAGTGTGACAACTTATCAGTGCTAAATGTGCCATAAAAAAACCCAGCATGTAAAATTCTTAGCTTTGACAAGTGACAACATATCTGGCAAAATGCATTGTAAACCAAATGTAATTTTTAGCTGCAGTAAATTTTAGACAATCAAAATGATGTTAAAATGTGTGTGTTTCTTACAGTCTAGAGGCTGCTTATTCTGATGGAGGAAAACACTGACAGCATCCTTCATGATCACTGAAAGAACTGTTCTCCTTTCTCCTGCCCCACACTGATCTATCTGATCGGTGCAGTGCAGGGGAGAAAGTCACCAGACTTGCACGGATGTTGCGCATCCTGTGTAGCTGAAAAAACTTCTGCAAGACTAGCCCTTGGACCTCTTTATGAAAAGAAGAACGACACTCCTGATATGTGAGGTGGTATGGATAGGGTCCCAATCAAACAAAGTTGTTGATTAGCCATTGAACCTTTCAGGTCATGTGATCAGTCACATTCCTGGAAGGAATTTCAAGATGTGGTAATGTATACGATGGATGAGTGTACATATATATATATATATATATATATATATATATATAAGTGTTTGTGTGTGTGGAGCTGCATGAGTATATAAGAGAGCTGTTGGTGTATGTAAGAAAGCTGTGTACAAGTATGTAGCAAAACAGTGCGTGTATGTAACAGAGGTGTGAGTGCATACTTCAAAGCTGTAGAAAAGCTATATGTGTTAGAACTGTGTTTGTGTATGGAGGAGAGTTGTGTGTGTATTTCGGAAAATTGCGTGTGTGATAGTAGTAGAGTTGTGTGTATGCAGGAGAGATGTGTGTATGTAGGAAAGAGGGTGGAAACTTATCAATGCTATAGGACCTATGCAAGAACCTAACATGATCAAATTTGACTCATGACAATACAGCTTTAAAAAATGCATTGGCAGCAATTGTACCGATCATCTACTTTCAATGAATTATCAGCAAATTGGTGAAAGTACACCTATTAAAAAAAAAATAACAGCCTCCTCCATATCCCCTCTAGCTGTCCTGTCCATCACCAAGATAGGTGCGTTTTCTGCCATTTTAGGTAGAAGTAATGTTCAACCAATTTGCTTCTAATTTAGACAAAGTAGTAGGAAAGTTTATCAAACAAACTCTACATATGAGCTCTATCTATTTTACAATACGTGTAATATGTATTCACAAAATGTCCATTTTCTATATGTGTGAACTTCACATCTTTTTTTTTTTTTAGTAAGTTTTAGTGCATGATGAGGTGGTGTTTACCTATAGGATCCACCATCTCTTGGACTGGGCACCATTGATGGTATTTATTGGGCCCCACGTTCTTAAGTAAATCTCAATATTGCTTCAAAAAGGTAGCTATGCATATACAGTTTACAGACAGAATGTTAACATATTAAGCAAGAGTGTGACAACTTATCAGTGCTAAATGTGCCATAAAAAAACCCAGCATGTAAAATTCTTAGCTTTGACAAGTGACAACATATCTGGCAAAATGCATTGTAAACCAAATGTAATTTTTAGCTGCAGTAAATTTTAGACAATCAAAATGATGTTAAAATGTGTGTGTTTCTTACAGTCTAGAGGCTGCTTATTCTGATGGAGGAAAACACTGACAGCATCCTTCATGATCACTGAAAGAACTGTTCTCCTTTCTCCTGCCCCACACTGATCTATCTGATCGGTGCAGTGCAGGGGAGAAAGTCACCAGGACTTGCACGGATGTTGCGCATCCTGTGTAGCTGAAAAAACTTCTGCAAGACTAGCCCTTGGACCTCTTTATGAAAAGAAGAACGACACTCCTGATATGTGAGGTGGTATGGATAGGGTCCCAATCAAACAAAGTTGTTGATTAGCCATTGAACCTTTCAGGTCATGTGATCAGTCACATTCCTGGAAGGAATTTCAAGATGTGGTAATGTATACGATGGATGAGTGTACATATATATATATATATATATATATATATAAGTGTTTGTGTGTGTGGAGCTGCATGAGTATATAAGAGAGCTGTTGGTGTATGTAAGAAAGCTGTGTACAAGTATGTAGCAAAACAGTGCGTGTATGTAACAGAGGTGTGAGTGCATACTTCAAAGCTGTAGAAAAGCTATATGTGTTAGAACTGTGTTTGTGTATGGAGGAGAGTTGTGTGTGTATTTCGGAAAATTGCGTGTGTGATAGTAGTAGAGTTGTGTGTATGCAGGAGAGATGTGTGTATGTAGGAAAGAGGGTGGAAACTTATCAATGCTATAGGACCTATGCAAGAACCTAACATGATCAAATTTGACTCATGACAATACAGCTTTAAAAAATGCATTGGCAGCAATTGTACCGATCATCTACTTTCAATTAATTATCAGTAAATTGGTGAAAGTACACCTATTAAAAAAAAAATAACAGCCTCCTCCATATCCCCTCTAGCTGTCCTGTCCATCACCAAGATAGGTGCGTTTTCTGCCATTTTAGGTAGAAGTAATGTTCAACCAATTTGCTTCTAATTTAGACAAAGTAGTAGGAAAGTTTATCAAACAAACTCTACATATGAGCTCTATCTATTTTACAATACGTGTAATATGTATTCACAAAATGTCCATTTTCTATATGTGTGAACTTCACATCTTTTTTTTTTTTAGTAAGTTTTAGTGCATGATGAGGTGGTGTTTACCTATAGGATCCACCATCTCTTGGACTGGGCACCATTGATGGTATCTATTGGGCCCCACGTTCTTAAGTAAATCTCAATATTGCTTCAAAAAGGTAGCTATGCATATACAGTTTACAGACAGAATGTTAACATATTAAGCAAGAGTGTGACAACTTATCAGTGCTAAATGTGCCATAAAAAAACCCAGCATGTAAAATTCTTAGCTTTGACAAGTGACAACATATCTGGCAAAATGCATTGTAAACCAAATGTAATTTTTAGCTGCAGTAAATTTTAGACAATCAAAATGATGTTAAAATGTGTGTGTTTCTTACAGTCTAGAGGCTGCTTATTCTGATGGAGGAAAACACTGACAGCATCCTTCATGATCACTGAAAGAACTGTTCTCCTTTCTCCTGCCCCACACTGATCTATCTGATCGGTGCAGTGCAGGGGAGAAAGTCACCAGGACTTGCACGGATGTTGCGCATCCTGTGTAGCTGAAAAAACTTCTGCAAGACTAGCCCTTGGACCTCTTTATGAAAAGAAGAACGACACTCCTGATATGTGAGGTGGCATGGATAGGGTCCCAATCAAACAAAGTTGTTGATTAGCCATTGAACCTTTCAGGTCATGTGATCAGTCACATTCCTGGAAGGAATTTCAAGATGTGGTAATGTATACGATGGATGAGTGTACATATATATATATATATATATATATATAAGTGTTTGTGTGTGTGGAGCTGCATGAGTATATAAGAGAGCTGTTGGTGTATGTAAGAAAGCTGTGTACAAGTATGTAGCAAAACAGTGCGTGTATGTAACAGAGGTGTGAGTGCATACTTCAAAGCTGTAGAAAAGCTATATGTGTTAGAACTGTGTTTGTGTATGGAGGAGAGTTGTGTGTGTATTTCGGAAAATTGCGTGTGTGATAGTAGTAGAGTTGTGTGTATGCAGGAGAGATGTGTGTATGTAGGAAAGAGGGTGGAAACTTATCAATGCTATAGGACCTATGCAAGAACCTAACATGATCAAATTTGACTCATGACAATACAGCTTTAAAAAATGCATTGGCAGCAATTGTACCGATCATCTACTTTCAATGAATTATCAGCAAATTGGTGAAAGTACACCTATTAAAAAAAAAATGACAGCCTCCTACATATCCCCTCTAGCTGTCCTGTCCATCACCAAGATAGGTGCGTTTTCTGCCATTTTAGGTAGAAGTAATGTTCAACCAATTTGCTTCTAATTTAGACAAAGTAGTAGGAAAGTTTATCAAACAAACTCTACATATGAGCTCTATCTATTTTACAATACGTGTAATATGTATTCACAAAATGTCCATTTTCTATATGTGTGAACTTCACATCTTTTTTTTTTTTTAGTAAGTTTTAGTGCATGATGAGGTGGTGTTTACCTATAGGATCCACCATCTCTTGGACTGGGCACCATTGATGGTATTTATTGGGCCCCACGTTCTTAAGTAAATCTCAATATTGCTTCAAAAAGGTAGCTATGCATATACAGTTTACAGACAGAATGTTAACATATTAAGCAAGAGTGTGACAACTTATCAGTGCTAAATGTGCCATAAAAAAACCCAGCATGTAAAATTCTTAGCTTTGACAAGTGACAACATATCTGGCAAAATGCATTGTAAACCAAATGTAATTTTTAGCTGCAGTAAATTTTAGACAATCAAAATGATGTTAAAATGTGTGTGTTTCTTACAGTCTAGAGGCTGCTTATTCTGATGGAGGAAAACACTGACAGCATCCTTCATGATCACTGAAAGAACTGTTCTCCTTTCTCCTGCCCCACACTGATCTATCTGATCGGTGCAGTGCAGGGGAGAAAGTCACCAGACTTGCACGGATGTTGCGCATCCTGTGTAGCTGAAAAAACTTCTGCAAGACTAGCCCTTGGACCTCTTTATGAAAAGAAGAACGACACTCCTGATATGTGAGGTGGTATGGATAGGGTCCCAATCAAACAAAGTTGTTGATTAGCCATTGAACCTTTCAGGTCATGTGATCAGTCACATTCCTGGAAGGAATTTCAAGATGTGGTAATGTATACGATGGATGAGTGTACATATATATATATATATATATATATATATATATAAGTGTTTGTGTGTGTGGAGCTGCATGAGTATATAAGAGAGCTGTTGGTGTATGTAAGAAAGCTGTGTACAAGTATGTAGCAAAACAGTGCGTGTATGTAACAGAGGTGTGAGTGCATACTTCAAAGCTGTAGAAAAGCTATATGTGTTAGAACTGTGTTTGTGTATGGAGGAGAGTTGTGTGTGTATTTCGGAAAATTGCGTGTGTGATAGTAGTAGAGTTGTGTGTATGCAGGAGAGATGTGTGTATGTAGGAAAGAGGGTGGAAACTTATCAATGCTATAGGACCTATGCAAGAACCTAACATGATCAAATTTGACTCATGACAATACAGCTTTAAAAAATGCATTGGCAGCAATTGTACCGATCATCTACTTTCAATGAATTATCAGCAAATTGGTGAAAGTACACCTATTAAAAAAAAAATAACAGCCTCCTCCATATCCCCTCTAGCTGTCCTGTCCATCACCAAGATAGGTGCGTTTTCTGCCATTTTAGGTAGAAGTAATGTTCAACCAATTTGCTTCTAATTTAGACAAAGTAGTAGGAAAGTTTATCAAACAAACTCTACATATGAGCTCTATCTATTTTACAATACGTGTAATATGTATTCACAAAATGTCCATTTTCTATATGTGTGAACTTCACATCTTTTTTTTTTTTTAGTAAGTTTTAGTGCATGATGAGGTGGTGTTTACCTATAGGATCCACCATCTCTTGGACTGGGCACCATTGATGGTATTTATTGGGCCCCACGTTCTTAAGTAAATCTCAATATTGCTTCAAAAAGGTAGCTATGCATATACAGTTTACAGACAGAATGTTAACATATTAAGCAAGAGTGTGACAACTTATCAGTGCTAAATGTGCCATAAAAAAACCCAGCATGTAAAATTCTTAGCTTTGACAAGTGACAACATATCTGGCAAAATGCATTGTAAACCAAATGTAATTTTTAGCTGCAGTAAATTTTAGACAATCAAAATGATGTTAAAATGTGTGTGTTTCTTACAGTCTAGAGGCTGCTTATTCTGATGGAGGAAAACACTGACAGCATCCTTCATGATCACTGAAAGAACTGTTCTCCTTTCTCCTGCCCCACACTGATCTATCTGATCGGTGCAGTGCAGGGGAGAAAGTCACCAGGACTTGCACGGATGTTGCGCATCCTGTGTAGCTGAAAAAACTTCTGCAAGACTAGCCCTTGGACCTCTTTATGAAAAGAAGAACGACACTCCTGATATGTGAGGTGGTATGGATAGGGTCCCAATCAAACAAAGTTGTTGATTAGCCATTGAACCTTTCAGGTCATGTGATCAGTCACATTCCTGGAAGGAATTTCAAGATGTGGTAATGTATACGATGGATGAGTGTACATATATATATATATATATATATATATATATAAGTGTTTGTGTGTGTGGAGCTGCATGAGTATATAAGAGAGCTGTTGGTGTATGTAAGAAAGCTGTGTACAAGTATGTAGCAAAACAGTGCGTGTATGTAACAGAGGTGTGAGTGCATACTTCAAAGCTGTAGAAAAGCTATATGTGTTAGAACTGTGTTTGTGTATGGAGGAGAGTTGTGTGTGTATTTCGGAAAATTGCGTGTGTGATAGTAGTAGAGTTGTGTGTATGCAGGAGAGATGTGTGTATGTAGGAAAGAGGGTGGAAACTTATCAATGCTATAGGACCTATGCAAGAACCTAACATGATCAAATTTGACTCATGACAATACAGCTTTAAAAAATGCATTGGCAGCAATTGTACCGATCATCTACTTTCAATTAATTATCAGTAAATTGGTGAAAGTACACCTATTAAAAAAAAAATAACAGCCTCCTCCATATCCCCTCTAGCTGTCCTGTCCATCACCAAGATAGGTGCGTTTTCTGCCATTTTAGGTAGAAGTAATGTTCAACCAATTTGCTTCTAATTTAGACAAAGTAGTAGGAAAGTTTATCAAACAAACTCTACATATGAGCTCTATCTATTTTACAATACGTGTAATATGTATTCACAAAATGTCCATTTTCTATATGTGTGAACTTCACATCTTTTTTTTTTTTAGTAAGTTTTAGTGCATGATGAGGTGGTGTTTACCTATAGGATCCACCATCTCTTGGACTGGGCACCATTGATGGTATCTATTGGGCCCCACGTTCTTAAGTAAATCTCAATATTGCTTCAAAAAGGTAGCTATGCATATACAGTTTACAGACAGAATGTTAACATATTAAGCAAGAGTGTGACAACTTATCAGTGCTAAATGTGCCATAAAAAAACCCAGCATGTAAAATTCTTAGCTTTGACAAGTGACAACATATCTGGCAAAATGCATTGTAAACCAAATGTAATTTTTAGCTGCAGTAAATTTTAGACAATCAAAATGATGTTAAAATGTGTGTGTTTCTTACAGTCTAGAGGCTGCTTATTCTGATGGAGGAAAACACTGACAGCATCCTTCATGATCACTGAAAGAACTGTTCTCCTTTCTCCTGCCCCACACTGATCTATCTGATCGGTGCAGTGCAGGGGAGAAAGTCACCAGGACTTGCACGGATGTTGCGCATCCTGTGTAGCTGAAAAAACTTCTGCAAGACTAGCCCTTGGACCTCTTTATGAAAAGAAGAACGACACTCCTGATATGTGAGGTGGCATGGATAGGGTCCCAATCAAACAAAGTTGTTGATTAGCCATTGAACCTTTCAGGTCATGTGATCAGTCACATTCCTGGAAGGAATTTCAAGATGTGGTAATGTATACGATGGATGAGTGTACATATATATATATATATATATATAAGTGTTTGTGTGTGTGGAGCTGCATGAGTATATAAGAGAGCTGTTGGTGTATGTAAGAAAGCTGTGTACAAGTATGTAGCAAAACAGTGCGTGTATGTAACAGAGGTGTGAGTGCATACTTCAAAGCTGTAGAAAAGCTATATGTGTTAGAACTGTGTTTGTGTATGGAGGAGAGTTGTGTGTGTATTTCGGAAAATTGCGTGTGTGATAGTAGTAGAGTTGTGTGTATGCAGGAGAGATGTGTGTATGTAGGAAAGAGGGTGGAAACTTATCAATGCTATAGGACCTATGCAAGAACCTAACATGATCAAATTTGACTCATGACAATACAGCTTTAAAAAATGCATTGGCAGCAATTGTACCGATCATCTACTTTCAATGAATTATCAGCAAATTGGTGAAAGTACACCTATTAAAAAAAAAATAACAGCCTCCTCCATATCCCCTCTAGCTGTCCTGTCCATCACCAAGATAGGTGCGTTTTCTGCCATTTTAGGTAGAAGTAATGTTCAACCAATTTGCTTCTAATTTAGACAAAGTAGTAGGAAAGTTTATCAAACAAACTCTACATATGAGCTCTATCTATTTTACAATACGTGTAATATGTATTCACAAAATGTCCATTTTCTATATGTGTGAACTTCACATCTTTTTTTTTTTTTAGTAAGTTTTAGTGCATGATGAGGTGGTGTTTACCTATAGGATCCACCATCTCTTGGACTGGGCACCATTGATGGTATTTATTGGGCCCCACGTTCTTAAGTAAATCTCAATATTGCTTCAAAAAGGTAGCTATGCATATACAGTTTACAGACAGAATGTTAACATATTAAGCAAGAGTGTGACAACTTATCAGTGCTAAATGTGCCATGAAAAAACCCAGCATGTAAAATTCTTAGCTTTGACAAGTGACAACATATCTGGCAAAATGCATTGTAAACCAAATGTAATTTTTAGCTGCAGTAAATTTTAGACAATCAAAATGATGTTAAAATGTGTGTGTTTCTTACAGTCTAGAGGCTGCTTATTCTGATGGAGGAAAACACTGACAGCATCCTTCATGATCACTGAAAGAACTGTTCTCCTTTCTCCTGCCCCACACTGATCTATCTGATCGGTGCAGTGCAGGGGAGAAAGTCACCAGGACTTGCACGGATGTTGCGCATCCTGTGTAGCTGAAAAAACTTCTGCAAGACTAGCCCTTGGACCTCTTTATGAAAAGAAGAACGACACTCCTGATATGTGAGGTGGTATGGATAGGGTCCCAATCAAACAAAGTTGTTGATTAGCCATTGAACCTTTCAGGTCATGTGATCAGTCACATTCCTGGAAGGAATTTCAAGATGTGGTAATGTATACGATGGATGAGTGTACATATATATATATATATATATATATATATATAAGTGTTTGTGTGTGTGGAGCTGCATGAGTATATAAGAGAGCTGTTGGTGTATGTAAGAAAGCTGTGTACAAGTATGTAGCAAAACAGTGCGTGTATGTAACAGAGGTGTGAGTGCATACTTCAAAGCTGTAGAAAAGCTATATGTGTTAGAACTGTGTTTGTGTATGGAGGAGAGTTGTGTGTGTATTTCGGAAAATTGCGTGTGTGATAGTAGTAGAGTTGTGTGTATGCAGGAGAGATGTGTGTATGTAGGAAAGAGGGTGGAAACTTATCAATGCTATAGGACCTATGCAAGAACCTAACATGATCAAATTTGACTCATGACAATACAGCTTTAAAAAATGCATTGGCAGCAATTGTACCGATCATCTACTTTCAATTAATTATCAGTAAATTGGTGAAAGTACACCTATTAAAAAAAAAATAACAGCCTCCTCCATATCCCCTCTAGCTGTCCTGTCCATCACCAAGATAGGTGCGTTTTCTGCCATTTTAGGTAGAAGTAATGTTCAACCAATTTGCTTCTAATTTAGACAAAGTAGTAGGAAAGTTTATCAAACAAACTCTACATATGAGCTCTATCTATTTTACAATACGTGTAATATGTATTCACAAAATGTCCATTTTCTATATGTGTGAACTTCACATCTTTTTTTTTTTTAGTAAGTTTTAGTGCATGATGAGGTGGTGTTTACCTATAGGATCCACCATCTCTTGGACTGGGCACCATTGATGGTATCTATTGGGCCCCACGTTCTTAAGTAAATCTCAATATTGCTTCAAAAAGGTAGCTATGCATATACAGTTTACAGACAGAATGTTAACATATTAAGCAAGAGTGTGACAACTTATCAGTGCTAAATGTGCCATAAAAAAACCCAGCATGTAAAATTCTTAGCTTTGACAAGTGACAACATATCTGGCAAAATGCATTGTAAACCAAATGTAATTTTTAGCTGCAGTAAATTTTAGACAATCAAAATGATGTTAAAATGTGTGTGTTTCTTACAGTCTAGAGGCTGCTTATTCTGATGGAGGAAAACACTGACAGCATCCTTCATGATCACTGAAAGAACTGTTCTCCTTTCTCCTGCCCCACACTGATCTATCTGATCGGTGCAGTGCAGGGGAGAAAGTCACCAGGACTTGCACGGATGTTGCGCATCCTGTGTAGCTGAAAAAACTTCTGCAAGACTAGCCCTTGGACCTCTTTATGAAAAGAAGAACGACACTCCTGATATGTGAGGTGGCATGGATAGGGTCCCAATCAAACAAAGTTGTTGATTAGCCATTGAACCTTTCAGGTCATGTGATCAGTCACATTCCTGGAAGGAATTTCAAGATGTGGTAATGTATACGATGGATGAGTGTACATATATATATATATATATATATATATATATATAAGTGTTTGTGTGTGTGGAGCTGCATGAGTATATAAGAGAGCTGTTGGTGTATGTAAGAAAGCTGTGTACAAGTATGTAGCAAAACAGTGCGTGTATGTAACAGAGGTGTGAGTGCATACTTCAAAGCTGTAGAAAAGCTATATGTGTTAGAACTGTGTTTGTGTATGGAGGAGAGTTGTGTGTGTATTTCGGAAAATTGCGTGTGTGATAGTAGTAGAGTTGTGTGTATGCAGGAGAGATGTGTGTATGTAGGAAAGAGGGTGGAAACTTATCAATGCTATAGGACCTATGCAAGAACCTAACATGATCAAATTTGACTCATGACAATACAGCTTTAAAAAATGCATTGGCAGCAATTGTACCGATCATCTACTTTCAATGAATTATCAGCAAATTGGTGAAAGTACACCTATTAAAAAAAAAATAACAGCCTCCTCCATATCCCCTCTAGCTGTCCTGTCCATCACCAAGATAGGTGCGTTTTCTGCCATTTTAGGTAGAAGTAATGTTCAACCAATTTGCTTCTAATTTAGACAAAGTAGTAGGAAAGTTTATCAAACAAACTCTACATATGAGCTCTATCTATTTTACAATACGTGTAATATGTATTCACAAAATGTCCATTTTCTATATGTGTGAACTTCACATCTTTTTTTTTTTTTAGTAAGTTTTAGTGCATGATGAGGTGGTGTTTACCTATAGGATCCACCATCTCTTGGACTGGGCACCATTGATGGTATTTATTGGGCCCCACGTTCTTAAGTAAATCTCAATATTGCTTCAAAAAGGTAGCTATGCATATACAGTTTACAGACAGAATGTTAACATATTAAGCAAGAGTGTGACAACTTATCAGTGCTAAATGTGCCATGAAAAAACCCAGCATGTAAAATTCTTAGCTTTGACAAGTGACAACATATCTGGCAAAATGCATTGTAAACCAAATGTAATTTTTAGCTGCAGTAAATTTTAGACAATCAAAATGATGTTAAAATGTGTGTGTTTCTTACAGTCTAGAGGCTGCTTATTCTGATGGAGGAAAACACTGACAGCATCCTTCATGATCACTGAAAGAACTGTTCTCCTTTCTCCTGCCCCACACTGATCTATCTGATCGGTGCAGTGCAGGGGAGAAAGTCACCAGGACTTGCACGGATGTTGCGCATCCTGTGTAGCTGAAAAAACTTCTGCAAGACTAGCCCTTGGACCTCTTTATGAAAAGAAGAACGACACTCCTGATATGTGAGGTGGTATGGATAGGGTCCCAATCAAACAAAGTTGTTGATTAGCCATTGAACCTTTCAGGTCATGTGATCAGTCACATTCCTGGAAGGAATTTCAAGATGTGGTAATGTATACGATGGATGAGTGTACATATATATATATATATATATATATATATATAAGTGTTTGTGTGTGTGGAGCTGCATGAGTATATAAGAGAGCTGTTGGTGTATGTAAGAAAGCTGTGTACAAGTATGTAGCAAAACAGTGCGTGTATGTAACAGAGGTGTGAGTGCATACTTCAAAGCTGTAGAAAAGCTATATGTGTTAGAACTGTGTTTGTGTATGGAGGAGAGTTGTGTGTGTATTTCGGAAAATTGCGTGTGTGATAGTAGTAGAGTTGTGTGTATGCAGGAGAGATGTGTGTATGTAGGAAAGAGGGTGGAAACTTATCAATGCTATAGGACCTATGCAAGAACCTAACATGATCAAATTTGACTCATGACAATACAGCTTTAAAAAATGCATTGGCAGCAATTGTACCGATCATCTACTTTCAATTAATTATCAGTAAATTGGTGAAAGTACACCTATTAAAAAAAAAATAACAGCCTCCTCCATATCCCCTCTAGCTGTCCTGTCCATCACCAAGATAGGTGCGTTTTCTGCCATTTTAGGTAGAAGTAATGTTCAACCAATTTGCTTCTAATTTAGACAAAGTAGTAGGAAAGTTTATCAAACAAACTCTACATATGAGCTCTATCTATTTTACAATACGTGTAATATGTATTCACAAAATGTCCATTTTCTATATGTGTGAACTTCACATCTTTTTTTTTTTTAGTAAGTTTTAGTGCATGATGAGGTGGTGTTTACCTATAGGATCCACCATCTCTTGGACTGGGCACCATTGATGGTATCTATTGGGCCCCACGTTCTTAAGTAAATCTCAATATTGCTTCAAAAAGGTAGCTATGCATATACAGTTTACAGACAGAATGTTAACATATTAAGCAAGAGTGTGACAACTTATCAGTGCTAAATGTGCCATAAAAAAACCCAGCATGTAAAATTCTTAGCTTTGACAAGTGACAACATATCTGGCAAAATGCATTGTAAACCAAATGTAATTTTTAGCTGCAGTAAATTTTAGACAATCAAAATGATGTTAAAATGTGTGTGTTTCTTACAGTCTAGAGGCTGCTTATTCTGATGGAGGAAAACACTGACAGCATCCTTCATGATCACTGAAAGAACTGTTCTCCTTTCTCCTGCCCCACACTGATCTATCTGATCGGTGCAGTGCAGGGGAGAAAGTCACCAGGACTTGCACGGATGTTGCGCATCCTGTGTAGCTGAAAAAACTTCTGCAAGACTAGCCCTTGGACCTCTTTATGAAAAGAAGAACGACACTCCTGATATGTGAGGTGGCATGGATAGGGTCCCAATCAAACAAAGTTGTTGATTAGCCATTGAACCTTTCAGGTCATGTGATCAGTCACATTCCTGGAAGGAATTTCAAGATGTGGTAATGTATACGATGGATGAGTGTACATATATATATATATATATATATATATATATATATAAGTGTTTGTGTGTGTGGAGCTGCATGAGTATATAAGAGAGCTGTTGGTGTATGTAAGAAAGCTGTGTACAAGTATGTAGCAAAACAGTGCGTGTATGTAACAGAGGTGTGAGTGCATACTTCAAAGCTGTAGAAAAGCTATATGTGTTAGAACTGTGTTTGTGTATGGAGGAGAGTTGTGTGTGTATTTCGGAAAATTGCGTGTGTGATAGTAGTAGAGTTGTGTGTATGCAGGAGAGATGTGTGTATGTAGGAAAGAGGGTGGAAACTTATCAATGCTATAGGACCTATGCAAGAACCTAACATGATCAAATTTGACTCATGACAATACAGCTTTAAAAAATGCATTGGCAGCAATTGTACCGATCATCTACTTTCAATGAATTATCAGCAAATTGGTGAAAGTACACCTATTAAAAAAAAAATGACAGCCTCCTACATATCCCCTCTAGCTGTCCTGTCCATCACCAAGATAGGTGCGTTTTCTGCCATTTTAGGTAGAAGTAATGTTCAACCAATTTGCTTCTAATTTAGACAAAGTAGTAGGAAAGTTTATCAAACAAACTCTACATATGAGCTCTATCTATTTTACAATACGTGTAATATGTATTCACAAAATGTCCATTTTCTATATGTGTGAACTTCACATCTTTTTTTTTTTTTAGTAAGTTTTAGTGCATGATGAGGTGGTGTTTACCTATAGGATCCACCATCTCTTGGACTGGGCACCATTGATGGTATTTATTGGGCCCCACGTTCTTAAGTAAATCTCAATATTGCTTCAAAAAGGTAGCTATGCATATACAGTTTACAGACAGAATGTTAACATATTAAGCAAGAGTGTGACAACTTATCAGTGCTAAATGTGCCATAAAAAAACCCAGCATGTAAAATTCTTAGCTTTGACAAGTGACAACATATCTGGCAAAATGCATTGTAAACCAAATGTAATTTTTAGCTGCAGTAAATTTTAGACAATCAAAATGATGTTAAAATGTGTGTGTTTCTTACAGTCTAGAGGCTGCTTATTCTGATGGAGGAAAACACTGACAGCATCCTTCATGATCACTGAAAGAACTGTTCTCCTTTCTCCTGCCCCACACTGATCTATCTGATCGGTGCAGTGCAGGGGAGAAAGTCACCAGACTTGCACGGATGTTGCGCATCCTGTGTAGCTGAAAAAACTTCTGCAAGACTAGCCCTTGGACCTCTTTATGAAAAGAAGAACGACACTCCTGATATGTGAGGTGGTATGGATAGGGTCCCAATCAAACAAAGTTGTTGATTAGCCATTGAACCTTTCAGGTCATGTGATCAGTCACATTCCTGGAAGGAATTTCAAGATGTGGTAATGTATACGATGGATGAGTGTACATATATATATATATATATATATATATAAGTGTTTGTGTGTGTGGAGCTGCATGAGTATATAAGAGAGCTGTTGGTGTATGTAAGAAAGCTGTGTACAAGTATGTAGCAAAACAGTGCGTGTATATAACAGAGGTGTGAGTGCATACTTCAAAGCTGTAGAAAAGCTATATGTGTTAGAACTGTGTTTGTGTATGGAGGAGAGTTGTGTGTGTATTTCGGAAAATTGCGTGTGTGATAGTAGTAGAGTTGTGTGTATGCAGGAGAGATGTGTGTATGTAGGAAAGAGGGTGGAAACTTATCAATGCTATAGGACCTATGCAAGAACCTAACATGATCAAATTTGACTCATGACAATACAGCTTTAAAAAATGCATTGGCAGCAATTGTACCGATCATCTACTTTCAATTAATTATCAGTAAATTGGTGAAAGTACACCTATTAAAAAAAAAATAACAGCCTCCTCCATATCCCCTCTAGCTGTCCTGTCCATCACCAAGATAGGTGCGTTTTCTGCCATTTTAGGTAGAAGTAATGTTCAACCAATTTGCTTCTAATTTAGACAAAGTAGTAGGAAAGTTTATCAAACAAACTCTACATATGAGCTCTATCTATTTTACAATACGTGTAATATGTATTCACAAAATGTCCATTTTCTATATGTGTGAACTTCACATCTTTTTTTTTTTTAGTAAGTTTTAGTGCATGATGAGGTGGTGTTTACCTATAGGATCCACCATCTCTTGGACTGGGCACCATTGATGGTATCTATTGGGCCCCACGTTCTTAAGTAAATCTCAATATTGCTTCAAAAAGGTAGCTATGCATATACAGTTTACAGACAGAATGTTAACATATTAAGCAAGAGTGTGACAACTTATCAGTGCTAAATGTGCCATAAAAAAACCCAGCATGTAAAATTCTTAGCTTTGACAAGTGACAACATATCTGGCAAAATGCATTGTAAACCAAATGTAATTTTTAGCTGCAGTAAATTTTAGACAATCAAAATGATGTTAAAATGTGTGTGTTTCTTACAGTCTAGAGGCTGCTTATTCTGATGGAGGAAAACACTGACAGCATCCTTCATGATCACTGAAAGAACTGTTCTCCTTTCTCCTGCCCCACACTGATCTATCTGATCGGTGCAGTGCAGGGGAGAAAGTCACCAGGACTTGCACGGATGTTGCGCATCCTGTGTAGCTGAAAAAACTTCTGCAAGACTAGCCCTTGGACCTCTTTATGAAAAGAAGAACGACACTCCTGATATGTGAGGTGGCATGGATAGGGTCCCAATCAAACAAAGTTGTTGATTAGCCATTGAACCTTTCAGGTCATGTGATCAGTCACATTCCTGGAAGGAATTTCAAGATGTGGTAATGTATACGATGGATGAGTGTACATATATATATATATATATATATATATATATATATAAGTGTTTGTGTGTGTGGAGCTGCATGAGTATATAAGAGAGCTGTTGGTGTATGTAAGAAAGCTGTGTACAAGTATGTAGCAAAACAGTGCGTGTATGTAACAGAGGTGTGAGTGCATACTTCAAAGCTGTAGAAAAGCTATATGTGTTAGAACTGTGTTTGTGTATGGAGGAGAGTTGTGTGTGTATTTCGGAAAATTGCGTGTGTGATAGTAGTAGAGTTGTGTGTATGCAGGAGAGATGTGTGTATGTAGGAAAGAGGGTGGAAACTTATCAATGCTATAGGACCTATGCAAGAACCTAACATGATCAAATTTGACTCATGACAATACAGCTTTAAAAAATGCATTGGCAGCAATTGTACCGATCATCTACTTTCAATTAATTATCAGTAAATTGGTGAAAGTACACCTATTAAAAAATAAATAACAGCCTCCTCCATATCCCCTCTAGCTGTCCTGTCCATCACCAAGATAGGTGCGTTTTCTGCCATTTTAGGTAGAAGTAATGTTCAACCAATTTGCTTCTAATTTAGACAAAGTAGTAGGAAAGTTTATCAAACAAACTCTACATATGAGCTCTATCTATTTTACAATACGTGTAATATGTATTCACAAAATGTCCATTTTCTATATGTGTGAACTTCACATCTTTTTTTTTTTTAGTAAGTTTTAGTGCATGATGAGGTGGTGTTTACCTATAGGATCCACCATCTCTTGGACTGGGCACCATTGATGGTATCTATTGGGCCCCACGTTCTTAAGTAAATCTCAATATTGCTTCAAAAAGGTAGCTATGCATATACAGTTTACAGACAGAATGTTAACATATTAAGCAAGAGTGTGACAACTTATCAGTGCTAAATGTGCCATAAAAAAACCCAGCATGTAAAATTCTTAGCTTTGACAAGTGACAACATATCTGGCAAAATGCATTGTAAACCAAATGTAATTTTTAGCTGCAGTAAATTTTAGACAATCAAAATGATGTTAAAATGTGTGTGTTTCTTACAGTCTAGAGGCTGCTTATTCTGATGGAGGAAAACACTGACAGCATCCTTCATGATCACTGAAAGAACTGTTCTCCTTTCTCCTGCCCCACACTGATCTATCTGATCGGTGCAGTGCAGGGGAGAAAGTCACCAGGACTTGCACGGATGTTGCGCATCCTGTGTAGCTGAAAAAACTTCTGCAAGACTAGCCCTTGGACCTCTTTATGAAAAGAAGAACGACACTCCTGATATGTGAGGTGGCATGGATAGGGTCCCAATCAAACAAAGTTGTTGATTAGCCATTGAACCTTTCAGGTCATGTGATCAGTCACATTCCTGGAAGGAATTTCAAGATGTGGTAATGTATACGATGGATGAGTGTACATATATATATATATATATATATATATATATATATAAGTGTTTGTGTGTGTGGAGCTGCATGAGTATATAAGAGAGCTGTTGGTGTATGTAAGAAAGCTGTGTACAAGTATGTAGCAAAACAGTGCGTGTATGTAACAGAGGTGTGAGTGCATACTTCAAAGCTGTAGAAAAGCTATATGTGTTAGAACTGTGTTTGTGTATGGAGGAGAGTTGTGTGTGTATTTCGGAAAATTGCGTGTGTGATAGTAGTAGAGTTGTGTGTATGCAGGAGAGATGTGTGTATGTAGGAAAGAGGGTGGAAACTTATCAATGCTATAGGACCTATGCAAGAACCTAACATGATCAAATTTGACTCATGACAATACAGCTTTAAAAAATGCATTGGCAGCAATTGTACCGATCATCTACTTTCAATGAATTATCAGCAAATTGGTGAAAGTACACCTATTAAAAAAAAAATAACAGCCTCCTCCATATCCCCTCTAGCTGTCCTGTCCATCACCAAGATAGGTGCGTTTTCTGCCATTTTAGGTAGAAGTAATGTTCAACCAATTTGCTTCTAATTTAGACAAAGTAGTAGGAAAGTTTATCAAACAAACTCTACATATGAGCTCTATCTATTTTACAATACGTGTAATATGTATTCACAAAATGTCCATTTTCTATATGTGTGAACTTCACATCTTTTTTTTTTTTTAGTAAGTTTTAGTGCATGATGAGGTGGTGTTTACCTATAGGATCCACCATCTCTTGGACTGGGCACCATTGATGGTATTTATTGGGCCCCACGTTCTTAAGTAAATCTCAATATTGCTTCAAAAAGGTAGCTATGCATATACAGTTTACAGACAGAATGTTAACATATTAAGCAAGAGTGTGACAACTTATCAGTGCTAAATGTGCCATGAAAAAACCCAGCATGTAAAATTCTTAGCTTTGACAAGTGACAACATATCTGGCAAAATGCATTGTAAACCAAATGTAATTTTTAGCTGCAGTAAATTTTAGACAATCAAAATGATGTTAAAATGTGTGTGTTTCTTACAGTCTAGAGGCTGCTTATTCTGATGGAGGAAAACACTGACAGCATCCTTCATGATCACTGAAAGAACTGTTCTCCTTTCTCCTGCCCCACACTGATCTATCTGATCGGTGCAGTGCAGGGGAGAAAGTCACCAGGACTTGCACGGATGTTGCGCATCCTGTGTAGCTGAAAAAACTTCTGCAAGACTAGCCCTTGGACCTCTTTATGAAAAGAAGAACGACACTCCTGATATGTGAGGTGGTATGGATAGGGTCCCAATCAAACAAAGTTGTTGATTAGCCATTGAACCTTTCAGGTCATGTGATCAGTCACATTCCTGGAAGGAATTTCAAGATGTGGTAATGTATACGATGGATGAGTGTACATATATATATATATATATATATATATATATATATAAGTGTTTGTGTGTGTGGAGCTGCATGAGTATATAAGAGAGCTGTTGGTGTATGTAAGAAAGCTGTGTACAAGTATGTAGCAAAACAGTGCGTGTATGTAACAGAGGTGTGAGTGCATACTTCAAAGCTGTAGAAAAGCTATATGTGTTAGAACTGTGTTTGTGTATGGAGGAGAGTTGTGTGTGTATTTCGGAAAATTGCGTGTGTGATAGTAGTAGAGTTGTGTGTATGCAGGAGAGATGTGTGTATGTAGGAAAGAGGGTGGAAACTTATCAATGCTATAGGACCTATGCAAGAACCTAACATGATCAAATTTGACTCATGACAATACAGCTTTAAAAAATGCATTGGCAGCAATTGTACCGATCATCTACTTTCAATTAATTATCAGTAAATTGGTGAAAGTACACCTATTAAAAAAAAAATAACAGCCTCCTCCATATCCCCTCTAGCTGTCCTGTCCATCACCAAGATAGGTGCGTTTTCTGCCATTTTAGGTAGAAGTAATGTTCAACCAATTTGCTTCTAATTTAGACAAAGTAGTAGGAAAGTTTATCAAACAAACTCTACATATGAGCTCTATCTATTTTACAATACGTGTAATATGTATTCACAAAATGTCCATTTTCTATATGTGTGAACTTCACATCTTTTTTTTTTTTAGTAAGTTTTAGTGCATGATGAGGTGGTGTTTACCTATAGGATCCACCATCTCTTGGACTGGGCACCATTGATGGTATCTATTGGGCCCCACGTTCTTAAGTAAATCTCAATATTGCTTCAAAAAGGTAGCTATGCATATACAGTTTACAGACAGAATGTTAACATATTAAGCAAGAGTGTGACAACTTATCAGTGCTAAATGTGCCATAAAAAAACCCAGCATGTAAAATTCTTAGCTTTGACAAGTGACAACATATCTGGCAAAATGCATTGTAAACCAAATGTAATTTTTAGCTGCAGTAAATTTTAGACAATCAAAATGATGTTAAAATGTGTGTGTTTCTTACAGTCTAGAGGCTGCTTATTCTGATGGAGGAAAACACTGACAGCATCCTTCATGATCACTGAAAGAACTGTTCTCCTTTCTCCTGCCCCACACTGATCTATCTGATCGGTGCAGTGCAGGGGAGAAAGTCACCAGGACTTGCACGGATGTTGCGCATCCTGTGTAGCTGAAAAAACTTCTGCAAGACTAGCCCTTGGACCTCTTTATGAAAAGAAGAACGACACTCCTGATATGTGAGGTGGCATGGATAGGGTCCCAATCAAACAAAGTTGTTGATTAGCCATTGAACCTTTCAGGTCATGTGATCAGTCACATTCCTGGAAGGAATTTCAAGATGTGGTAATGTATACGATGGATGAGTGTACATATATATATATATATATATATATATATATATATAAGTGTTTGTGTGTGTGGAGCTGCATGAGTATATAAGAGAGCTGTTGGTGTATGTAAGAAAGCTGTGTACAAGTATGTAGCAAAACAGTGCGTGTATGTAACAGAGGTGTGAGTGCATACTTCAAAGCTGTAGAAAAGCTATATGTGTTAGAACTGTGTTTGTGTATGGAGGAGAGTTGTGTGTGTATTTCGGAAAATTGCGTGTGTGATAGTAGTAGAGTTGTGTGTATGCAGGAGAGATGTGTGTATGTAGGAAAGAGGGTGGAAACTTATCAATGCTATAGGACCTATGCAAGAACCTAACATGATCAAATTTGACTCATGACAATACAGCTTTAAAAAATGCATTGGCAGCAATTGTACCGATCATCTACTTTCAATGAATTATCAGCAAATTGGTGAAAGTACACCTATTAAAAAAAAAATGACAGCCTCCTACATATCCCCTCTAGCTGTCCTGTCCATCACCAAGATAGGTGCGTTTTCTGCCATTTTAGGTAGAAGTAATGTTCAACCAATTTGCTTCTAATTTAGACAAAGTAGTAGGAAAGTTTATCAAACAAACTCTACATATGAGCTCTATCTATTTTACAATACGTGTAATATGTATTCACAAAATGTCCATTTTCTATATGTGTGAACTTCACATCTTTTTTTTTTTTTAGTAAGTTTTAGTGCATGATGAGGTGGTGTTTACCTATAGGATCCACCATCTCTTGGACTGGGCACCATTGATGGTATTTATTGGGCCCCACGTTCTTAAGTAAATCTCAATATTGCTTCAAAAAGGTAGCTATGCATATACAGTTTACAGACAGAATGTTAACATATTAAGCAAGAGTGTGACAACTTATCAGTGCTAAATGTGCCATAAAAAAACCCAGCATGTAAAATTCTTAGCTTTGACAAGTGACAACATATCTGGCAAAATGCATTGTAAACCAAATGTAATTTTTAGCTGCAGTAAATTTTAGACAATCAAAATGATGTTAAAATGTGTGTGTTTCTTACAGTCTAGAGGCTGCTTATTCTGATGGAGGAAAACACTGACAGCATCCTTCATGATCACTGAAAGAACTGTTCTCCTTTCTCCTGCCCCACACTGATCTATCTGATCGGTGCAGTGCAGGGGAGAAAGTCACCAGACTTGCACGGATGTTGCGCATCCTGTGTAGCTGAAAAAACTTCTGCAAGACTAGCCCTTGGACCTCTTTATGAAAAGAAGAACGACACTCCTGATATGTGAGGTGGTATGGATAGGGTCCCAATCAAACAAAGTTGTTGATTAGCCATTGAACCTTTCAGGTCATGTGATCAGTCACATTCCTGGAAGGAATTTCAAGATGTGGTAATGTATACGATGGATGAGTGTACATATATATATATATATATATATATATAAGTGTTTGTGTGTGTGGAGCTGCATGAGTATATAAGAGAGCTGTTGGTGTATGTAAGAAAGCTGTGTACAAGTATGTAGCAAAACAGTGCGTGTATATAACAGAGGTGTGAGTGCATACTTCAAAGCTGTAGAAAAGCTATATGTGTTAGAACTGTGTTTGTGTATGGAGGAGAGTTGTGTGTGTATTTCGGAAAATTGCGTGTGTGATAGTAGTAGAGTTGTGTGTATGCAGGAGAGATGTGTGTATGTAGGAAAGAGGGTGGAAACTTATCAATGCTATAGGACCTATGCAAGAACCTAACATGATCAAATTTGACTCATGACAATACAGCTTTAAAAAATGCATTGGCAGCAATTGTACCGATCATCTACTTTCAATTAATTATCAGTAAATTGGTGAAAGTACACCTATTAAAAAAAAAATAACAGCCTCCTCCATATCCCCTCTAGCTGTCCTGTCCATCACCAAGATAGGTGCGTTTTCTGCCATTTTAGGTAGAAGTAATGTTCAACCAATTTGCTTCTAATTTAGACAAAGTAGTAGGAAAGTTTATCAAACAAACTCTACATATGAGCTCTATCTATTTTACAATACGTGTAATATGTATTCACAAAATGTCCATTTTCTATATGTGTGAACTTCACATCTTTTTTTTTTTTAGTAAGTTTTAGTGCATGATGAGGTGGTGTTTACCTATAGGATCCACCATCTCTTGGACTGGGCACCATTGATGGTATCTATTGGGCCCCACGTTCTTAAGTAAATCTCAATATTGCTTCAAAAAGGTAGCTATGCATATACAGTTTACAGACAGAATGTTAACATATTAAGCAAGAGTGTGACAACTTATCAGTGCTAAATGTGCCATAAAAAAACCCAGCATGTAAAATTCTTAGCTTTGACAAGTGACAACATATCTGGCAAAATGCATTGTAAACCAAATGTAATTTTTAGCTGCAGTAAATTTTAGACAATCAAAATGATGTTAAAATGTGTGTGTTTCTTACAGTCTAGAGGCTGCTTATTCTGATGGAGGAAAACACTGACAGCATCCTTCATGATCACTGAAAGAACTGTTCTCCTTTCTCCTGCCCCACACTGATCTATCTGATCGGTGCAGTGCAGGGGAGAAAGTCACCAGGACTTGCACGGATGTTGCGCATCCTGTGTAGCTGAAAAAACTTCTGCAAGACTAGCCCTTGGACCTCTTTATGAAAAGAAGAACGACACTCCTGATATGTGAGGTGGCATGGATAGGGTCCCAATCAAACAAAGTTGTTGATTAGCCATTGAACCTTTCAGGTCATGTGATCAGTCACATTCCTGGAAGGAATTTCAAGATGTGGTAATGTATACGATGGATGAGTGTACATATATATATATATATATATATATAAGTGTTTGTGTGTGTGGAGCTGCATGAGTATATAAGAGAGCTGTTGGTGTATGTAAGAAAGCTGTGTACAAGTATGTAGCAAAACAGTGCGTGTATGTAACAGAGGTGTGAGTGCATACTTCAAAGCTGTAGAAAAGCTATATGTGTTAGAACTGTGTTTGTGTATGGAGGAGAGTTGTGTGTGTATTTCGGAAAATTGCGTGTGTGATAGTAGTAGAGTTGTGTGTATGCAGGAGAGATGTGTGTATGTAGGAAAGAGGGTGGAAACTTATCAATGCTATAGGACCTATGCAAGAACCTAACATGATCAAATTTGACTCATGACAATACAGCTTTAAAAAATGCATTGGCAGCAATTGTACCGATCATCTACTTTCAATGAATTATCAGCAAATTGGTGAAAGTACACCTATTAAAAAAAAAATAACAGCCTCCTACATATCCCCTCTAGCTGTCCTGTCCATCACCAAGATAGGTGCGTTTTCTGCCATTTTAGGTAGAAGTAATGTTCAACCAATTTGCTTCTAATTTAGACAAAGTAGTAGGAAAGTTTATCAAACAAACTCTACATATGAGCTCTATCTATTTTACAATACGTGTAATATGTATTCACAAAATGTCCATTTTCTATATGTGTGAACTTCACATCTTTTTTTTTTTTTAGTAAGTTTTAGTGCATGATGAGGTGGTGTTTACCTATAGGATCCACCATCTCTTGGACTGGGCACCATTGATGGTATTTATTGGGCCCCACGTTCTTAAGTAAATCTCAATATTGCTTCAAAAAGGTAGCTATGCATATACAGTTTACAGACAGAATGTTAACATATTAAGCAAGAGTGTGACAACTTATCAGTGCTAAATGTGCCATAAAAAAACCCAGCATGTAAAATTCTTAGCTTTGACAAGTGACAACATATCTGGCAAAATGCATTGTAAACCAAATGTAATTTTTAGCTGCAGTAAATTTTAGACAATCAAAATGATGTTAAAATGTGTGTGTTTCTTACAGTCTAGAGGCTGCTTATTCTGATGGAGGAAAACACTGACAGCATCCTTCATGATCACTGAAAGAACTGTTCTCCTTTCTCCTGCCCCACACTGATCTATCTGATCGGTGCAGTGCAGGGGAGAAAGTCACCAGACTTGCACGGATGTTGCGCATCCTGTGTAGCTGAAAAAACTTCTGCAAGACTAGCCCTTGGACCTCTTTATGAAAAGAAGAACGACACTCCTGATATGTGAGGTGGTATGGATAGGGTCCCAATCAAACAAAGTTGTTGATTAGCCATTGAACCTTTCAGGTCATGTGATCAGTCACATTCCTGGAAGGAATTTCAAGATGTGGTAATGTATACGATGGATGAGTGTACATATATATATATATATATATATAAGTGTTTGTGTGTGTGGAGCTGCATGAGTATATAAGAGAGCTGTTGGTGTATGTAAGAAAGCTGTGTACAAGTATGTAGCAAAACAGTGCGTGTATGTAACAGAGGTGTGAGTGCATACTTCAAAGCTGTAGAAAAGCTATATGTGTTAGAACTGTGTTTGTGTATGGAGGAGAGTTGTGTGTGTATTTCGGAAAATTGCGTGTGTGATAGTAGTAGAGTTGTGTGTATGCAGGAGAGATGTGTGTATGTAGGAAAGAGGGTGGAAACTTATCAATGCTATAGGACCTATGCAAGAACCTAACATGATCAAATTTGACTCATGACAATACAGCTTTAAAAAATGCATTGGCAGCAATTGTACCGATCATCTACTTTCAATGAATTATCAGCAAATTGGTGAAAGTACACCTATTAAAAAAAAAATAACAGCCTCCTCCATATCCCCTCTAGCTGTCCTGTCCATCACCAAGATAGGTGCGTTTTCTGCCATTTTAGGTAGAAGTAATGTTCAACCAATTTGCTTCTAATTTAGACAAAGTAGTAGGAAAGTTTATCAAACAAACTCTACATATGAGCTCTATCTATTTTACAATACGTGTAATATGTATTCACAAAATGTCCATTTTCTATATGTGTGAACTTCACATCTTTTTTTTTTTTTAGTAAGTTTTAGTGCATGATGAGGTGGTGTTTACCTATAGGATCCACCATCTCTTGGACTGGGCACCATTGATGGTATTTATTGGGCCCCACGTTCTTAAGTAAATCTCAATATTGCTTCAAAAAGGTAGCTATGCATATACAGTTTACAGACAGAATGTTAACATATTAAGCAAGAGTGTGACAACTTATCAGTGCTAAATGTGCCATAAAAAAACCCAGCATGTAAAATTCTTAGCTTTGACAAGTGACAACATATCTGGCAAAATGCATTGTAAACCAAATGTAATTTTTAGCTGCAGTAAATTTTAGACAATCAAAATGATGTTAAAATGTGTGTGTTTCTTACAGTCTAGAGGCTGCTTATTCTGATGGAGGAAAACACTGACAGCATCCTTCATGATCACTGAAAGAACTGTTCTCCTTTCTCCTGCCCCACACTGATCTATCTGATCGGTGCAGTGCAGGGGAGAAAGTCACCAGACTTGCACGGATGTTGCGCATCCTGTGTAGCTGAAAAAACTTCTGCAAGACTAGCCCTTGGACCTCTTTATGAAAAGAAGAACGACACTCCTGATATGTGAGGTGGTATGGATAGGGTCCCAATCAAACAAAGTTGTTGATTAGCCATTGAACCTTTCAGGTCATGTGATCAGTCACATTCCTGGAAGGAATTTCAAGATGTGGTAATGTATACGATGGATGAGTGTACATATATATATATATATATATATATATATATATATAAGTGTTTGTGTGTGTGGAGCTGCATGAGTATATAAGAGAGCTGTTGGTGTATGTAAGAAAGCTGTGTACAAGTATGTAGCAAAACAGTGCGTGTATGTAACAGAGGTGTGAGTGCATACTTCAAAGCTGTAGAAAAGCTATATGTGTTAGAACTGTGTTTGTGTATGGAGGAGAGTTGTGTGTGTATTTCGGAAAATTGCGTGTGTGATAGTAGTAGAGTTGTGTGTATGCAGGAGAGATGTGTGTATGTAGGAAAGAGGGTGGAAACTTATCAATGCTATAGGACCTATGCAAGAACCTAACATGATCAAATTTGACTCATGACAATACAGCTTTAAAAAATGCATTGGCAGCAATTGTACCGATCATCTACTTTCAATGAATTATCAGCAAATTGGTGAAAGTACACCTATTAAAAAAAAAATAACAGCCTCCTACATATCCCCTCTAGCTGTCCTGTCCATCACCAAGATAGGTGCGTTTTCTGCCATTTTAGGTAGAAGTAATGTTCAACCAATTTGCTTCTAATTTAGACAAAGTAGTAGGAAAGTTTATCAAACAAACTACATATGAGCTCTATCTATTTTACAATACGTGTAATATGTATTCACAAAATGTCCATTTTCTATATGTGTGAACTTCACATCTTTTTTTTTTTTTAGTAAGTTTTAGTGCATGATGAGGTGGTGTTTACCTATAGGATCCACCATCTCTTGGACTGGGCACCATTGATGGTATTTATTGGGCCCCACGTTCTTAAGTAAATCTCAATATTGCTTCAAAAAGGTAGCTATGCATATACAGTTTACAGACAGAATGTTAACATATTAAGCAAGAGTGTGACAACTTATCAGTGCTAAATGTGCCATAAAAAAACCCAGCATGTAAAATTCTTAGCTTTGACAAGTGACAACATATCTGGCAAAATGCATTGTAAACCAAATGTAATTTTTAGCTGCAGTAAATTTTAGACAATCAAAATGATGTTAAAATGTGTGTGTTTCTTACAGTCTAGAGGCTGCTTATTCTGATGGAGGAAAACACTGACAGCATCCTTCATGATCACTGAAAGAACTGTTCTCCTTTCTCCTGCCCCACACTGATCTATCTGATCGGTGCAGTGCAGGGGAGAAAGTCACCAGACTTGCACGGATGTTGCGCATCCTGTGTAGCTGAAAAAACTTCTGCAAGACTAGCCCTTGGACCTCTTTATGAAAAGAAGAACGACACTCCTGATATGTGAGGTGGTATGGATAGGGTCCCAATCAAACAAAGTTGTTGATTAGCCATTGAACCTTTCAGGTCATGTGATCAGTCACATTCCTGGAAGGAATTTCAAGATGTGGTAATGTATACGATGGATGAGTGTACATATATATATATATATATATATAAGTGTTTGTGTGTGTGGAGCTGCATGAGTATATAAGAGAGCTGTTGGTGTATGTAAGAAAGCTGTGTACAAGTATGTAGCAAAACAGTGCGTGTATGTAACAGAGGTGTGAGTGCATACTTCAAAGCTGTAGAAAAGCTATATGTGTTAGAACTGTGTTTGTGTATGGAGGAGAGTTGTGTGTGTATTTCGGAAAATTGCGTGTGTGATAGTAGTAGAGTTGTGTGTATGCAGGAGAGATGTGTGTATGTAGGAAAGAGGGTGGAAACTTATCAATGCTATAGGACCTATGCAAGAACCTAACATGATCAAATTTGACTCATGACAATACAGCTTTAAAAAATGCATTGGCAGCAATTGTACCGATCATCTACTTTCAATGAATTATCAGCAAATTGGTGAAAGTACACCTATTAAAAAAAAAATAACAGCCTCCTCCATATCCCCTCTAGCTGTCCTGTCCATCACCAAGATAGGTGCGTTTTCTGCCATTTTAGGTAGAAGTAATGTTCAACCAATTTGCTTCTAATTTAGACAAAGTAGTAGGAAAGTTTATCAAACAAACTCTACATATGAGCTCTATCTATTTTACAATACGTGTAATATGTATTCACAAAATGTCCATTTTCTATATGTGTGAACTTCACATCTTTTTTTTTTTTTAGTAAGTTTTAGTGCATGATGAGGTGGTGTTTACCTATAGGATCCACCATCTCTTGGACTGGGCACCATTGATGGTATTTATTGGGCCCCACGTTCTTAAGTAAATCTCAATATTGCTTCAAAAAGGTAGCTATGCATATACAGTTTACAGACAGAATGTTAACATATTAAGCAAGAGTGTGACAACTTATCAGTGCTAAATGTGCCATAAAAAAACCCAGCATGTAAAATTCTTAGCTTTGACAAGTGACAACATATCTGGCAAAATGCATTGTAAACCAAATGTAATTTTTAGCTGCAGTAAATTTTAGACAATCAAAATGATGTTAAAATGTGTGTGTTTCTTACAGTCTAGAGGCTGCTTATTCTGATGGAGGAAAACACTGACAGCATCCTTCATGATCACTGAAAGAACTGTTCTCCTTTCTCCTGCCCCACACTGATCTATCTGATCGGTGCAGTGCAGGGGAGAAAGTCACCAGGACTTGCACGGATGTTGCGCATCCTGTGTAGCTGAAAAAACTTCTGCAAGACTAGCCCTTGGACCTCTTTATGAAAAGAAGAACGACACTCCTGATATGTGAGGTGGTATGGATAGGGTCCCAATCAAACAAAGTTGTTGATTAGCCATTGAACCTTTCAGGTCATGTGATCAGTCACATTCCTGGAAGGAATTTCAAGATGTGGTAATGTATACGATGGATGAGTGTACATATATATATATATATATATATATATATATATAAGTGTTTGTGTGTGTGGAGCTGCATGAGTATATAAGAGAGCTGTTGGTGTATGTAAGAAAGCTGTGTACAAGTATGTAGCAAAACAGTGCGTGTATGTAACAGAGGTGTGAGTGCATACTTCAAAGCTGTAGAAAAGCTATATGTGTTAGAACTGTGTTTGTGTATGGAGGAGAGTTGTGTGTGTATTTCGGAAAATTGCGTGTGTGATAGTAGTAGAGTTGTGTGTATGCAGGAGAGATGTGTGTATGTAGGAAAGAGGGTGGAAACTTATCAATGCTATAGGACCTATGCAAGAACCTAACATGATCAAATTTGACTCATGACAATACAGCTTTAAAAAATGCATTGGCAGCAATTGTACCGATCATCTACTTTCAATTAATTATCAGTAAATTGGTGAAAGTACACCTATTAAAAAAAAAATAACAGCCTCCTCCATATCCCCTCTAGCTGTCCTGTCCATCACCAAGATAGGTGCGTTTTCTGCCATTTTAGGTAGAAGTAATGTTCAACCAATTTGCTTCTAATTTAGACAAAGTAGTAGGAAAGTTTATCAAACAAACTCTACATATGAGCTCTATCTATTTTACAATACGTGTAATATGTATTCACAAAATGTCCATTTTCTATATGTGTGAACTTCACATCTTTTTTTTTTTTAGTAAGTTTTAGTGCATGATGAGGTGGTGTTTACCTATAGGATCCACCATCTCTTGGACTGGGCACCATTGATGGTATCTATTGGGCCCCACGTTCTTAAGTAAATCTCAATATTGCTTCAAAAAGGTAGCTATGCATATACAGTTTACAGACAGAATGTTAACATATTAAGCAAGAGTGTGACAACTTATCAGTGCTAAATGTGCCATAAAAAAACCCAGCATGTAAAATTCTTAGCTTTGACAAGTGACAACATATCTGGCAAAATGCATTGTAAACCAAATGTAATTTTTAGCTGCAGTAAATTTTAGACAATCAAAATGATGTTAAAATGTGTGTGTTTCTTACAGTCTAGAGGCTGCTTATTCTGATGGAGGAAAACACTGACAGCATCCTTCATGATCACTGAAAGAACTGTTCTCCTTTCTCCTGCCCCACACTGATCTATCTGATCGGTGCAGTGCAGGGGAGAAAGTCACCAGGACTTGCACGGATGTTGCGCATCCTGTGTAGCTGAAAAAACTTCTGCAAGACTAGCCCCTGGACCTCTTTATGAAAAGAAGAACGACACTCCTGATATGTGAGGTGGCATGGATAGGGTCCCAATCAAACAAAGTTGTTGATTAGCCATTGAACCTTTCAGGTCATGTGATCAGTCACATTCCTGGAAGGAATTTCAAGATGTGGTAATGTATACGATGGATGAGTGTACATATATATATATATATATATATATATAAGTGTTTGTGTGTGTGGAGCTGCATGAGTATATAAGAGAGCTGTTGGTGTATGTAAGAAAGCTGTGTACAAGTATGTAGCAAAACAGTGCGTGTATGTAACAGAGGTGTGAGTGCATACTTCAAAGCTGTAGAAAAGCTATATGTGTTAGAACTGTGTTTGTGTATGGAGGAGAGTTGTGTGTGTATTTCGGAAAATTGCGTGTGTGATAGTAGTAGAGTTGTGTGTATGCAGGAGAGATGTGTGTATGTAGGAAAGAGGGTGGAAACTTATCAATGCTATAGGACCTATGCAAGAACCTAACATGATCAAATTTGACTCATGACAATACAGCTTTAAAAAATGCATTGGCAGCAATTGTACCGATCATCTACTTTCAATTAATTATCAGTAAATTGGTGAAAGTACACCTATTAAAAAAAAAATAACAGCCTCCTCCATATCCCCTCTAGCTGTCCTGTCCATCACCAAGATAGGTGCGTTTTCTGCCATTTTAGGTAGAAGTAATGTTCAACCAATTTGCTTCTAATTTAGACAAAGTAGTAGGAAAGTTTATCAAACAAACTCTACATATGAGCTCTATCTATTTTACAATACGTGTAATATGTATTCACAAAATGTCCATTTTCTATATGTGTGAACTTCACATCTTTTTTTTTTTTAGTAAGTTTTAGTGCATGATGAGGTGGTGTTTACCTATAGGATCCACCATCTCTTGGACTGGGCACCATTGATGGTATCTATTGGGCCCCACGTTCTTAAGTAAATCTCAATATTGCTTCAAAAAGGTAGCTATGCATATACAGTTTACAGACAGAATGTTAACATATTAAGCAAGAGTGTGACAACTTATCAGTGCTAAATGTGCCATAAAAAAACCCAGCATGTAAAATTCTTAGCTTTGACAAGTGACAACATATCTGGCAAAATGCATTGTAAACCAAATGTAATTTTTAGCTGCAGTAAATTTTAGACAATCAAAATGATGTTAAAATGTGTGTGTTTCTTACAGTCTAGAGGCTGCTTATTCTGATGGAGGAAAACACTGACAGCATCCTTCATGATCACTGAAAGAACTGTTCTCCTTTCTCCTGCCCCACACTGATCTATCTGATCGGTGCAGTGCAGGGGAGAAAGTCACCAGGACTTGCACGGATGTTGCGCATCCTGTGTAGCTGAAAAAACTTCTGCAAGACTAGCCCTTGGACCTCTTTATGAAAAGAAGAACGACACTCCTGATATGTGAGGTGGTATGGATAGGGTCCCAATCAAACAAAGTTGTTGATTAGCCATTGAACCTTTCAGGTCATGTGATCAGTCACATTCCTGGAAGGAATTTCAAGATGTGGTAATGTATACGATGGATGAGTGTACATATATATATATATATATAAGTGTTTGTGTGTGTGGAGCTGCATGAGTATATAAGAGAGCTGTTGGTGTATGTAAGAAAGCTGTGTACAAGTATGTAGCAAAACAGTGCGTGTATGTAACAGAGGTGTGAGTGCATACTTCAAAGCTGTAGAAAAGCTATATGTGTTAGAACTGTGTTTGTGTATGGAGGAGAGTTGTGTGTGTATTTCGGAAAATTGCGTGTGTGATAGTAGTAGAGTTGTGTGTATGCAGGAGAGATGTGTGTATGTAGGAAAGAGGGTGGAAACTTATCAATGCTATAGGACCTATGCAAGAACCTAACATGATCAAATTTGACTCATGACAATACAGCTTTAAAAAATGCATTGGCAGCAATTGTACCGATCATCTACTTTCAATTAATTATCAGTAAATTGGTGAAAGTACACCTATTAAAAAAAAAATAACAGCCTCCTCCATATCCCCTCTAGCTGTCCTGTCCATCACCAAGATAGGTGCGTTTTCTGCCATTTTAGGTAGAAGTAATGTTCAACCAATTTGCTTCTAATTTAGACAAAGTAGTAGGAAAGTTTATCAAACAAACTCTACATATGAGCTCTATCTATTTTACAATACGTGTAATATGTATTCACAAAATGTCCATTTTCTATATGTGTGAACTTCACATCTTTTTTTTTTTTAGTAAGTTTTAGTGCATGATGAGGTGGTGTTTACCTATAGGATCCACCATCTCTTGGACTGGGCACCATTGATGGTATCTATTGGGCCCCACGTTCTTAAGTAAATCTCAATATTGCTTCAAAAAGGTAGCTATGCATATACAGTTTACAGACAGAATGTTAACATATTAAGCAAGAGTGTGACAACTTATCAGTGCTAAATGTGCCATAAAAAAACCCAGCATGTAAAATTCTTAGCTTTGACAAGTGACAACATATCTGGCAAAATGCATTGTAAACCAAATGTAATTTTTAGCTGCAGTAAATTTTAGACAATCAAAATGATGTTAAAATGTGTGTGTTTCTTACAGTCTAGAGGCTGCTTATTCTGATGGAGGAAAACACTGACAGCATCCTTCATGATCACTGAAAGAACTGTTCTCCTTTCTCCTGCCCCACACTGATCTATCTGATCGGTGCAGTGCAGGGGAGAAAGTCACCAGGACTTGCACGGATGTTGCGCATCCTGTGTAGCTGAAAAAACTTCTGCAAGACTAGCCCTTGGACCTCTTTATGAAAAGAAGAACGACACTCCTGATATGTGAGGTGGCATGGATAGGGTCCCAATCAAACAAAGTTGTTGATTAGCCATTGAACCTTTCAGGTCATGTGATCAGTCACATTCCTGGAAGGAATTTCAAGATGTGGTAATGTATACGATGGATGAGTGTACATATATATATATATATATATATATATAAGTGTTTGTGTGTGTGGAGCTGCATGAGTATATAAGAGAGCTGTTGGTGTATGTAAGAAAGCTGTGTACAAGTATGTAGCAAAACAGTGCGTGTATGTAACAGAGGTGTGAGTGCATACTTCAAAGCTGTAGAAAAGCTATATGTGTTAGAACTGTGTTTGTGTATGGAGGAGAGTTGTGTGTGTATTTCGGAAAATTGCGTGTGTGATAGTAGTAGAGTTGTGTGTATGCAGGAGAGATGTGTGTATGTAGGAAAGAGGGTGGAAACTTATCAATGCTATAGGACCTATGCAAGAACCTAACATGATCAAATTTGACTCATGACAATACAGCTTTAAAAAATGCATTGGCAGCAATTGTACCGATCATCTACTTTCAATTAATTATCAGTAAATTGGTGAAAGTACACCTATTAAAAAAAAAATAACAGCCTCCTCCATATCCCCTCTAGCTGTCCTGTCCATCACCAAGATAGGTGCGTTTTCTGCCATTTTAGGTAGAAGTAATGTTCAACCAATTTGCTTCTAATTTAGACAAAGTAGTAGGAAAGTTTATCAAACAAACTCTACATATGAGCTCTATCTATTTTACAATACGTGTAATATGTATTCACAAAATGTCCATTTTCTATATGTGTGAACTTCACATCTTTTTTTTTTTAGTAAGTTTTAGTGCATGATGAGGTGGTGTTTACCTATAGGATCCACCATCTCTTGGACTGGGCACCATTGATGGTATCTATTGGGCCCCACGTTCTTAAGTAAATCTCAATATTGCTTCAAAAAGGTAGCTATGCATATACAGTTTACAGACAGAATGTTATCATATTAAGCAAGAGTGTGACAACTTATCAGTGCTAAATGTGCCATAAAAAAACCCAGCATGTAAAATTCTTAGCTTTGACAAGTGACAACATATCTGGCAAAATGCATTGTAAACCAAATGTAATTTTTAGCTGCAGTAAATTTTAGACAATCAAAATGATGTTAAAATGTGTGTGTTTCTTACAGTCTAGAGGCTGCTTATTCTGATGGAGGAAAACACTGACAGCATCCTTCATGATCACTGAAAGAACTGTTCTCCTTTCTCCTGCCCCACACTGATCTATCTGATCGGTGCAGTGCAGGGGAGAAAGTCACCAGGACTTGCACGGATGTTGCGCATCCTGTGTAGCTGAAAAAACTTCTGCAAGACTAGCCCTTGGACCTCTTTATGAAAAGAAGAACGACACTCCTGATATGTGAGGTGGCATGGATAGGGTCCCAATCAAACAAAGTTGTTGATTAGCCATTGAACCTTTCAGGTCATGTGATCAGTCACATTCCTGGAAGGAATTTCAAGATGTGGTAATGTATACGATGGATGAGTGTACATATATATATATATATATATATATAAGTGTTTGTGTGTGTGAAGCTGCATGAGTATATAAGAGAGCTGTTGGTGTATGTAAGAAAGCTGTGTACAAGTATGTAGCAAAACAGTGCGTGTATGTAACAGAGGTGTGAGTGCATACTTCAAAGCTGTAGAAAAGCTATATGTGTTAGAACTGTGTTTGTGTATGGAGGAGAGTTGTGTGTGTATTTCGGAAAATTGCGTGTGTGATAGTAGTAGAGTTGTGTGTATGCAGGAGAGATGTGTGTATGTAGGAAAGAGGGTGGAAACTTATCAATGCTATAGGACCTATGCAAGAACCTAACATGATCAAATTTGACTCATGACAATACAGCTTTAAAAAATGCATTGGCAGCAATTGTACCGATCATCTACTTTCAATGAATTATCAGCAAATTGGTGAAAGTACACCTATTAAAAAAAAAATAACAGCCTCCTCCATATCCCCTCTAGCTGTCCTGTCCATCACCAAGATAGGTGCGTTTTCTGCCATTTTAGGTAGAAGTAATGTTCAACCAATTTGCTTCTAATTTAGACAAAGTAGTAGGAAAGTTTATCAAACAAACTCTACATATGAGCTCTATCTATTTTACAATACGTGTAATATGTATTCACAAAATGTCCATTTTCTATATGTGTGAACTTCACATCTTTTTTTTTTTTTAGTAAGTTTTAGTGCATGTTTACCTATAGGATCCACCATCTCTTGGACTGGGCACCATTGATGGTATTTATTGGGCCCCACGTTCTTAAGTAAATCTCAATATTGCTTCAAAAAGGTAGCTATGCATATACAGTTTACAGACAGAATGTTAACATATTAAGCAAGAGTGTGACAACTTATCAGTGCTAAATGTGCCATAAAAAAACCCAGCATGTAAAATTCTTAGCTTTGACAAGTGACAACATATCTGGCAAAATGCATTGTAAACCAAATGTAATTTTTAGCTGCAGTAAATTTTAGACAATCAAAATGATGTTAAAATGTGTGTGTTTCTTACAGTCTAGAGGCTGCTTATTCTGATGGAGGAAAACACTGACAGCATCCTTCATGATCACTGAAAGAACTGTTCTCCTTTCTCCTGCCCCACACTGATCTATCTGATCGGTGCAGTGCAGGGGAGAAAGTCACCAGACTTGCACGGATGTTGCGCATCCTGTGTAGCTGAAAAAACTTCTGCAAGACTAGCCCTTGGACCTCTTTATGAAAAGAAGAACGACACTCCTGATATGTGAGGTGGTATGGATAGGGTCCCAATCAAACAAAGTTGTTGATTAGCCATTGAACCTTTCAGGTCATGTGATCAGTCACATTCCTGGAAGGAATTTCAAGATGTGGTAATGTATACGATGGATGAGTGTACATATATATATATATATATATATAAGTGTTTGTGTGTGTGGAGCTGCATGAGTATATAAGAGAGCTGTTGGTGTATGTAAGAAAGCTGTGTACAAGTATGTAGCAAAACAGTGCGTGTATGTAACAGAGGTGTGAGTGCATACTTCAAAGCTGTAGAAAAGCTATATGTGTTAGAACTGTGTTTGTGTATGGAGGAGAGTTGTGTGTGTATTTCGGAAAATTGCGTGTGTGATAGTAGTAGAGTTGTGTGTATGCAGGAGAGATGTGTGTATGTAGGAAAGAGGGTGGAAACTTATCAATGCTATAGGACCTATGCAAGAACCTAACATGATCAAATTTGACTCATGACAATACAGCTTTAAAAAATGCATTGGCAGCAATTGTACCGATCATCTACTTTCAATTAATTATCAGTAAATTGGTGAAAGTACACCTATTAAAAAAAAAATAACAGCCTCCTCCATATCCCCTCTAGCTGTCCTGTCCATCACCAAGATAGGTGCGTTTTCTGCCATTTTAGGTAGAAGTAATGTTCAACCAATTTGCTTCTAATTTAGACAAAGTAGTAGGAAAGTTTATCAAACAAACTCTACATATGAGCTCTATCTATTTTACAATACGTGTAATATGTATTCACAAAATGTCCATTTTCTATATGTGTGAACTTCACATCTTTTTTTTTTTTAGTAAGTTTTAGTGCATGATGAGGTGGTGTTTACCTATAGGATCCACCATCTCTTGGACTGGGCACCATTGATGGTATCTATTGGGCCCCACGTTCTTAAGTAAATCTCAATATTGCTTCAAAAAGGTAGCTATGCATATACAGTTTACAGACAGAATGTTAACATATTAAGCAAGAGTGTGACAACTTATCAGTGCTAAATGTGCCATAAAAAAACCCAGCATGTAAAATTCTTAGCTTTGACAAGTGACAACATATCTGGCAAAATGCATTGTAAACCAAATGTAATTTTTAGCTGCAGTAAATTTTAGACAATCAAAATGATGTTAAAATGTGTGTGTTTCTTACAGTCTAGAGGCTGCTTATTCTGATGGAGGAAAACACTGACAGCATCCTTCATGATCACTGAAAGAACTGTTCTCCTTTCTCCTGCCCCACACTGATCTATCTGATCGGTGCAGTGCAGGGGAGAAAGTCACCAGGACTTGCACGGATGTTGCGCATCCTGTGTAGCTGAAAAAACTTCTGCAAGACTAGCCCTTGGACCTCTTTATGAAAAGAAGAACGACACTCCTGATATGTGAGGTGGCATGGATAGGGTCCCAATCAAACAAAGTTGTTGATTAGCCATTGAACCTTTCAGGTCATGTGATCAGTCACATTCCTGGAAGGAATTTCAAGATGTGGTAATGTATACGATGGATGAGTGTACATATATATATATATATATATATATATAAGTGTTTGTGTGTGTGGAGCTGCATGAGTATATAAGAGAGCTGTTGGTGTATGTAAGAAAGCTGTGTACAAGTATGTAGCAAAACAGTGCGTGTATGTAACAGAGGTGTGAGTGCATACTTCAAAGCTGTAGAAAAGCTATATGTGTTAGAACTGTGTTTGTGTATGGAGGAGAGTTGTGTGTGTATTTCGGAAAATTGCGTGTGTGATAGTAGTAGAGTTGTGTGTATGCAGGAGAGATGTGTGTATGTAGGAAAGAGGGTGGAAACTTATCAATGCTATAGGACCTATGCAAGAACCTAACATGATCAAATTTGACTCATGACAATACAGCTTTAAAAAATGCATTGGCAGCAATTGTACCGATCATCTACTTTCAATTAATTATCAGTAAATTGGTGAAAGTACACCTATTAAAAAAAAAATAACAGCCTCCTCCATATCCCCTCTAGCTGTCCTGTCCATCACCAAGATAGGTGCGTTTTCTGCCATTTTAGGTAGAAGTAATGTTCAACCAATTTGCTTCTAATTTAGACAAAGTAGTAGGAAAGTTTATCAAACAAACTCTACATATGAGCTCTATCTATTTTACAATACGTGTAATATGTATTCACAAAATGTCCATTTTCTATATGTGTGAACTTCACATCTTTTTTTTTTTTAGTAAGTTTTAGTGCATGATGAGGTGGTGTTTACCTATAGGATCCACCATCTCTTGGACTGGGCACCATTGATGGTATCTATTGGGCCCCACGTTCTTAAGTAAATCTCAATATTGCTTCAAAAAGGTAGCTATGCATATACAGTTTACAGACAGAATGTTAACATATTAAGCAAGAGTGTGACAACTTATCAGTGCTAAATGTGCCATAAAAAAACCCAGCATGTAAAATTCTTAGCTTTGACAAGTGACAACATATCTGGCAAAATGCATTGTAAACCAAATGTAATTTTTAGCTGCAGTAAATTTTAGACAATCAAAATGATGTTAAAATGTGTGTGTTTCTTACAGTCTAGAGGCTGCTTATTCTGATGGAGGAAAACACTGACAGCATCCTTCATGATCACTGAAAGAACTGTTCTCCTTTCTCCTGCCCCACACTGATCTATCTGATCGGTGCAGTGCAGGGGAGAAAGTCACCAGGACTTGCACGGATGTTGCGCATCCTGTGTAGCTGAAAAAACTTCTGCAAGACTAGCCCTTGGACCTCTTTATGAAAAGAAGAACGACACTCCTGATATGTGAGGTGGCATGGATAGGGTCCCAATCAAACAAAGTTGTTGATTAGCCATTGAACCTTTCAGGTCATGTGATCAGTCACATTCCTGGAAGGAATTTCAAGATGTGGTAATGTATACGATGGATGAGTGTACATATATATATATATATATATATAAGTGTTTGTGTGTGTGAAGCTGCATGAGTATATAAGAGAGCTGTTGGTGTATGTAAGAAAGCTGTGTACAAGTATGTAGCAAAACAGTGCGTGTATGTAACAGAGGTGTGAGTGCATACTTCAAAGCTGTAGAAAAGCTATATGTGTTAGAACTGTGTTTGTGTATGGAGGAGAGTTGTGTGTGTATTTCGGAAAATTGCGTGTGTGATAGTAGTAGAGTTGTGTGTATGCAGGAGAGATGTGTGTATGTAGGAAAGAGGGTGGAAACTTATCAATGCTATAGGACCTATGCAAGAACCTAACATGATCAAATTTGACTCATGACAATACAGCTTTAAAAAATGCATTGGCAGCAATTGTACCGATCATCTACTTTCAATGAATTATCAGCAAATTGGTGAAAGTACACCTATTAAAAAAAAAATAACAGCCTCCTCCATATCCCCTCTAGCTGTCCTGTCCATCACCAAGATAGGTGCGTTTTCTGCCATTTTAGGTAGAAGTAATGTTCAACCAATTTGCTTCTAATTTAGACAAAGTAGTAGGAAAGTTTATCAAACAAACTCTACATATGAGCTCTATCTATTTTACAATACGTGTAATATGTATTCACAAAATGTCCATTTTCTATATGTGTGAACTTCACATCTTTTTTTTTTTTAGTAAGTTTTAGTGCATGATGAGGTGGTGTTTACCTATAGGATCCACCATCTCTTGGACTGGGCACCATTGATGGTATTTATTGGGCCCCACGTTCTTAAGTAAATCTCAATATTGCTTCAAAAAGGTAGCTATGCATATACAGTTTACAGACAGAATGTTAACATATTAAGCAAGAGTGTGACAACTTATCAGTGCTAAATGTGCCATAAAAAAACCCAGCATGTAAAATTCTTAGCTTTGACAAGTGACAACATATCTGGCAAAATGCATTGTAAACCAAATGTAATTTTTAGCTGCAGTAAATTTTAGACAATCAAAATGATGTTAAAATGTGTGTGTTTCTTACAGTCTAGAGGCTGCTTATTCTGATGGAGGAAAACACTGACAGCATCCTTCATGATCACTGAAAGAACTGTTCTCCTTTCTCCTGCCCCACACTGATCTATCTGATCGGTGCAGTGCAGGGGAGAAAGTCACCAGGACTTGCACGAATGTTGCGCATCCTGTGTAGCTGAAAAAACTTCTGCAAGACTAGCCCTTGGACCTCTTTATGAAAAGAAGAACGACACTCCTGATATGTGAGGTGGCATGGATAGGGTCCCAATCAAACAAAGTTGTTGATTAGCCATTGAACCTTTCAGGTCATGTGATCAGTCACATTCCTGGAAGGAATTTCAAGATGTGGTAATGTATACGATGGATGAGTGTACATATATATATATATATATATATATATATATATATAAGTGTTTGTGTGTGTGGAGCTGCATGAGTATATAAGAGAGCTGTTGGTGTATGTAAGAAAGCTGTGTACAAGTATGTAGCAAAACAGTGCGTGTATGTAACAGAGGTGTGAGTGCATACTTCAAAGCTGTAGAAAAGCTATATGTGTTAGAACTGTGTTTGTGTATGGAGGAGAGTTGTGTGTGTATTTCGGAAAATTGCGTGTGTGATAGTAGTAGAGTTGTGTGTATGCAGGAGAGATGTGTGTATGTAGGAAAGAGGGTGGAAACTTATCAATGCTATAGGACCTATGCAAGAACCTAACATGATCAAATTTGACTCATGACAATACAGCTTTAAAAAATGCATTGGCAGCAATTGTACCGATCATCTACTTTCAATGAATTATCAGCAAATTGGTGAAAGTACACCTATTAAAAAAAAAATAACAGCCTCCTCCATATCCCCTCTAGCTGTCCTGTCCATCACCAAGATAGGTGCGTTTTCTGCCATTTTAGGTAGAAGTAATGTTCAACCAATTTGCTTCTAATTTAGACAAAGTAGTAGGAAAGTTTATCAAACAAACTCTACATATGAGCTCTATCTATTTTACAATACGTGTAATATGTATTCACAAAATGTCCATTTTCTATATGTGTGAACTTCACATCTTTTTTTTTTTTAGTAAGTTTTAGTGCATGATGAGGTGGTGTTTACCTATAGGATCCACCATCTCTTGGACTGGGCACCATTGATGGTATTTATTGGGCCCCACGTTCTTAAGTAAATCTCAATATTGCTTCAAAAAGGTAGCTATGCATATACAGTTTACAGACAGAATGTTAACATATTAAGCAAGAGTGTGACAACTTATCAGTGCTAAATGTGCCATAAAAAAACCCAGCATGTAAAATTCTTAGCTTTGACAAGTGACAACATATCTGGCAAAATGCATTGTAAACCAAATGTAATTTTTAGCTGCAGTAAATTTTAGACAATCAAAATGATGTTAAAATGTGTGTGTTTCTTACAGTCTAGAGGCTGCTTATTCTGATGGAGGAAAACACTGACAGCATCCTTCATGATCACTGAAAGAACTGTTCTCCTTTCTCCTGCCCCACACTGATCTATCTGATCGGTGCAGTGCAGGGGAGAAAGTCACCAGGACTTGCACGGATGTTGCGCATCCTGTGTAGCTGAAAAAACTTCTGCAAGACTAGCCCTTGGACCTCTTTATGAAAAGAAGAACGACACTCCTGATATGTGAGGTGGCATGGATAGGGTCCCAATCAAACAAAGTTGTTGATTAGCCATTGAACCTTTCAGGTCATGTGATCAGTCACATTCCTGGAAGGAATTTCAAGATGTGGTAATGTATACGATGGATGAGTGTACATATATATATATATATATATATATATATATATATAAGTGTTTGTGTGTGTGGAGCTGCATGAGTATATAAGAGAGCTGTTGGTGTATGTAAGAAAGCTGTGTACAAGTATGTAGCAAAACAGTGCGTGTATGTAACAGAGGTGTGAGTGCATACTTCAAAGCTGTAGAAAAGCTATATGTGTTAGAACTGTGTTTGTGTATGGAGGAGAGTTGTGTGTGTATTTCGGAAAATTGCGTGTGTGATAGTAGTAGAGTTGTGTGTATGCAGGAGAGATGTGTGTATGTAGGAAAGAGGGTGGAAACTTATCAATGCTATAGGACCTATGCAAGAACCTAACATGATCAAATTTGACTCATGACAATACAGCTTTAAAAAATGCATTGGCAGCAATTGTACCGATCATCTACTTTCAATGAATTATCAGCAAATTGGTGAAAGTACACCTATTAAAAAAAAAATAACAGCCTCCTCCATATCCCCTCTAGCTGTCCTGTCCATCACCAAGATAGGTGCGTTTTCTGCCATTTTAGGTAGAAGTAATGTTCAACCAATTTGCTTCTAATTTAGACAAAGTAGTAGGAAAGTTTATCAAACAAACTCTACATATGAGCTCTATCTATTTTACAATACGTGTAATATGTATTCACAAAATGTCCATTTTCTATATGTGTGAACTTCACATCTTTTTTTTTTTTTAGTAAGTTTTAGTGCATGATGAGGTGGTGTTTACCTATAGGATCCACCATCTCTTGGACTGGGCACCATTGATGGTATTTATTGGGCCCCACGTTCTTAAGTAAATCTCAATATTGCTTCAAAAAGGTAGCTATGCATATACAGTTTACAGACAGAATGTTAACATATTAAGCAAGAGTGTGACAACTTATCAGTGCTAAATGTGCCATAAAAAAACCCAGCATGTAAAATTCTTAGCTTTGACAAGTGACAACATATCTGGCAAAATGCATTGTAAACCAAATGTAATTTTTAGCTGCAGTAAATTTTAGACAATCAAAATGATGTTAAAATGTGTGTGTTTCTTACAGTCTAGAGGCTGCTTATTCTGATGGAGGAAAACACTGACAGCATCCTTCATGATCACTGAAAGAACTGTTCTCCTTTCTCCTGCCCCACACTGATCTATCTGATCGGTGCAGTGCAGGGGAGAAAGTCACCAGGACTTGCACGGATGTTGCGCATCCTGTGTAGCTGAAAAAACTTCTGCAAGACTAGCCCTTGGACCTCTTTATGAAAAGAAGAACGACACTCCTGATATGTGAGGTGGCATGGATAGGGTCCCAATCAAACAAAGTTGTTGATTAGCCATTGAACCTTTCAGGTCATGTGATCAGTCACATTCCTGGAAGGAATTTCAAGATGTGGTAATGTATACGATGGATGAGTGTACATATATATATATATATAAGTGTTTGTGTGTGTGGAGCTGCATGAGTATATAAGAGAGCTGTTGGTGTATGTAAGAAAGCTGTGTACAAGTATGTAGCAAAACAGTGCGTGTATGTAACAGAGGTGTGAGTGCATACTTCAAAGCTGTAGAAAAGCTATATGTGTTAGAACTGTGTTTGTGTATGGAGGAGAGTTGTGTGTGTATTTCGGAAAATTGCGTGTGTGATAGTAGTAGAGTTGTGTGTATGCAGGAGAGATGTGTGTATGTAGGAAAGAGGGTGGAAACTTATCAATGCTATAGGACCTATGCAAGAACCTAACATGATCAAATTTGACTCATGACAATACAGCTTTAAAAAATGCATTGGCAGCAATTGTACCGATCATCTACTTTCAATGAATTATCAGCAAATTGGTGAAAGTACACCTATTAAAAAAAAAATAACAGCCTCCTCCATATCCCCTCTAGCTGTCCTGTCCATCACCAAGATAGGTGCGTTTTCTGCCATTTTAGGTAGAAGTAATGTTCAACCAATTTGCTTCTAATTTAGACAAAGTAGTAGGAAAGTTTATCAAACAAACTCTACATATGAGCTCTATCTATTTTACAATACGTGTAATATGTATTCACAAAATGTCCATTTTCTATATGTGTGAACTTCACATCTTTTTTTTTTTTTAGTAAGTTTTAGTGCATGATGAGGTGGTGTTTACCTATAGGATCCACCATCTCTTGGACTGGGCACCATTGATGGTATTTATTGGGCCCCACGTTCTTAAGTAAATCTCAATATTGCTTCAAAAAGGTAGCTATGCATATACAGTTTACAGACAGAATGTTAACATATTAAGCAAGAGTGTGACAACTTATCAGTGCTAAATGTGCCATAAAAAAACCCAGCATGTAAAATTCTTAGCTTTGACAAGTGACAACATATCTGGCAAAATGCATTGTAAACCAAATGTAATTTTTAGCTGCAGTAAATTTTAGACAATCAAAATGATGTTAAAATGTGTGTGTTTCTTACAGTCTAGAGGCTGCTTATTCTGATGGAGGAAAACACTGACAGCATCCTTCATGATCACTGAAAGAACTGTTCTCCTTTCTCCTGCCCCACACTGATCTATCTGATCGGTGCAGTGCAGGGGAGAAAGTCACCAGGACTTGCACGGATGTTGCGCATCCTGTGTAGCTGAAAAAACTTCTGCAAGACTAGCCCTTGGACCTCTTTATGAAAAGAAGAACGACACTCCTGATATGTGAGGTGGCATGGATAGGGTCCCAATCAAACAAAGTTGTTGATTAGCCATTGAACCTTTCAGGTCATGTGATCAGTCACATTCCTGGAAGGAATTTCAAGATGTGGTAATGTATACGATGGATGAGTGTACATATATATATATATATATATATATATATATATATAAGTGTTTGTGTGTGTGGAGCTGCATGAGTATATAAGAGAGCTGTTGGTGTATGTAAGAAAGCTGTGTACAAGTATGTAGCAAAACAGTGCGTGTATGTAACAGAGGTGTGAGTGCATACTTCAAAGCTGTAGAAAAGCTATATGTGTTAGAACTGTGTTTGTGTATGGAGGAGAGTTGTGTGTGTATTTCGGAAAATTGCGTGTGTGATAGTAGTAGAGTTGTGTGTATGCAGGAGAGATGTGTGTATGTAGGAAAGAGGGTGGAAACTTATCAATGCTATAGGACCTATGCAAGAACCTAACATGATCAAATTTGACTCATGACAATACAGCTTTAAAAAATGCATTGGCAGCAATTGTACCGATCATCTACTTTCAATGAATTATCAGCAAATTGGTGAAAGTACACCTATTAAAAAAAAAATAACAGCCTCCTCCATATCCCCTCTAGCTGTCCTGTCCATCACCAAGATAGGTGCGTTTTCTGCCATTTTAGGTAGAAGTAATGTTCAACCAATTTGCTTCTAATTTAGACAAAGTAGTAGGAAAGTTTATCAAACAAACTCTACATATGAGCTCTATCTATTTTACAATACGTGTAATATGTATTCACAAAATGTCCATTTTCTATATGTGTGAACTTCACATCTTTTTTTTTTTTTAGTAAGTTTTAGTGCATGATGAGGTGGTGTTTACCTATAGGATCCACCATCTCTTGGACTGGGCACCATTGATGGTATTTATTGGGCCCCACGTTCTTAAGTAAATCTCAATATTGCTTCAAAAAGGTAGCTATGCATATACAGTTTACAGACAGAATGTTAACATATTAAGCAAGAGTGTGACAACTTATCAGTGCTAAATGTGCCATAAAAAAACCCAGCATGTAAAATTCTTAGCTTTGACAAGTGACAACATATCTGGCAAAATGCATTGTAAACCAAATGTAATTTTTAGCTGCAGTAAATTTTAGACAATCAAAATGATGTTAAAATGTGTGTGTTTCTTACAGTCTAGAGGCTGCTTATTCTGATGGAGGAAAACACTGACAGCATCCTTCATGATCACTGAAAGAACTGTTCTCCTTTCTCCTGCCCCACACTGATCTATCTGATCGGTGCAGTGCAGGGGAGAAAGTCACCAGGACTTGCACGGATGTTGCGCATCCTGTGTAGCTGAAAAAACTTCTGCAAGACTAGCCCTTGGACCTCTTTATGAAAAGAAGAACGACACTCCTGATATGTGAGGTGGCATGGATAGGGTCCCAATCAAACAAAGTTGTTGATTAGCCATTGAACCTTTCAGGTCATGTGATCAGTCACATTCCTGGAAGGAATTTCAAGATGTGGTAATGTATACGATGGATGAGTGTACATATATATATATATATAAGTGTTTGTGTGTGTGGAGCTGCATGAGTATATAAGAGAGCTGTTGGTGTATGTAAGAAAGCTGTGTACAAGTATGTAGCAAAACAGTGCGTGTATGTAACAGAGGTGTGAGTGCATACTTCAAAGCTGTAGAAAAGCTATATGTGTTAGAACTGTGTTTGTGTATGGAGGAGAGTTGTGTGTGTATTTCGGAAAATTGCGTGTGTGATAGTAGTAGAGTTGTGTGTATGCAGGAGAGATGTGTGTATGTAGGAAAGAGGGTGGAAACTTATCAATGCTATAGGACCTATGCAAGAACCTAACATGATCAAATTTGACTCATGACAATACAGCTTTAAAAAATGCATTGGCAGCAATTGTACCGATCATCTACTTTCAATGAATTATCAGCAAATTGGTGAAAGTACACCTATTAAAAAAAAAATAACAGCCTCCTCCATATCCCCTCTAGCTGTCCTGTCCATCACCAAGATAGGTGCGTTTTCTGCCATTTTAGGTAGAAGTAATGTTCAACCAATTTGCTTCTAATTTAGACAAAGTAGTAGGAAAGTTTATCAAACAAACTCTACATATGAGCTCTATCTATTTTACAATACGTGTAATATGTATTCACAAAATGTCCATTTTCTATATGTGTGAACTTCACATCTTTTTTTTTTTTTAGTAAGTTTTAGTGCATGATGAGGTGGTGTTTACCTATAGGATCCACCATCTCTTGGACTGGGCACCATTGATGGTATTTATTGGGCCCCACGTTCTTAAGTAAATCTCAATATTGCTTCAAAAAGGTAGCTATGCATATACAGTTTACAGACAGAATGTTAACATATTAAGCAAGAGTGTGACAACTTATCAGTGCTAAATGTGCCATAAAAAAACCCAGCATGTAAAATTCTTAGCTTTGACAAGTGACAACATATCTGGCAAAATGCATTGTAAACCAAATGTAATTTTTAGCTGCAGTAAATTTTAGACAATCAAAATGATGTTAAAATGTGTGTGTTTCTTACAGTCTAGAGGCTGCTTATTCTGATGGAGGAAAACACTGACAGCATCCTTCATGATCACTGAAAGAACTGTTCTCCTTTCTCCTGCCCCACACTGATCTATCTGATCGGTGCAGTGCAGGGGAGAAAGTCACCAGGACTTGCACGAATGTTGCGCATCCTGTGTAGCTGAAAAAACTTCTGCAAGACTAGCCCTTGGACCTCTTTATGAAAAGAAGAACGACACTCCTGATATGTGAGGTGGCATGGATAGGGTCCCAATCAAACAAAGTTGTTGATTAGCCATTGAACCTTTCAGGTCATGTGATCAGTCACATTCCTGGAAGGAATTTCAAGATGTGGTAATGTATACGATGGATGAGTGTACATATATATATATATATATATATATATATATATATATATATATAAGTGTTTGTGTGTGTGGAGCTGCATGAGTATATAAGAGAGCTGTTGGTGTATGTAAGAAAGCTGTGTACAAGTATGTAGCAAAACAGTGCGTGTATGTAACAGAGGTGTGAGTGCATACTTCAAAGCTGTAGAAAAGCTATATGTGTTAGAACTGTGTTTGTGTATGGAGGAGAGTTGTGTGTGTATTTCGGAAAATTGCGTGTGTGATAGTAGTAGAGTTGTGTGTATGCAGGAGAGATGTGTGTATGTAGGAAAGAGGGTGGAAACTTATCAATGCTATAGGACCTATGCAAGAACCTAACATGATCAAATTTGACTCATGACAATACAGCTTTAAAAAATGCATTGGCAGCAATTGTACCGATCATCTACTTTCAATGAATTATCAGCAAATTGGTGAAAGTACACCTATTAAAAAAAAAATAACAGCCTCCTCCATATCCCCTCTAGCTGTCCTGTCCATCACCAAGATAGGTGCGTTTTCTGCCATTTTAGGTAGAAGTAATGTTCAACCAATTTGCTTCTAATTTAGACAAAGTAGTAGGAAAGTTTATCAAACAAACTCTACATATGAGCTCTATCTATTTTACAATACGTGTAATATGTATTCACAAAATGTCCATTTTCTATATGTGTGAACTTCACATCTTTTTTTTTTTTTAGTAAGTTTTAGTGCATGATGAGGTGGTGTTTACCTATAGGATCCACCATCTCTTGGACTGGGCACCATTGATGGTATTTATTGGGCCCCACGTTCTTAAGTAAATCTCAATATTGCTTCAAAAAGGTAGCTATGCATATACAGTTTACAGACAGAATGTTAACATATTAAGCAAGAGTGTGACAACTTATCAGTGCTAAATGTGCCATAAAAAAACCCAGCATGTAAAATTCTTAGCTTTGACAAGTGACAACATATCTGGCAAAATGCATTGTAAACCAAATGTAATTTTTAGCTGCAGTAAATTTTAGACAATCAAAATGATGTTAAAATGTGTGTGTTTCTTACAGTCTAGAGGCTGCTTATTCTGATGGAGGAAAACACTGACAGCATCCTTCATGATCACTGAAAGAACTGTTCTCCTTTCTCCTGCCCCACACTGATCTATCTGATCGGTGCAGTGCAGGGGAGAAAGTCACCAGGACTTGCACGGATGTTGCGCATCCTGTGTAGCTGAAAAAACTTCTGCAAGACTAGCCCTTGGACCTCTTTATGAAAAGAAGAACGACACTCCTGATATGTGAGGTGGCATGGATAGGGTCCCAATCAAACAAAGTTGTTGATTAGCCATTGAACCTTTCAGGTCATGTGATCAGTCACATTCCTGGAAGGAATTTCAAGATGTGGTAATGTATACGATGGATGAGTGTACATATATATATATATATAAGTGTTTGTGTGTGTGGAGCTGCATGAGTATATAAGAGAGCTGTTGGTGTATGTAAGAAAGCTGTGTACAAGTATGTAGCAAAACAGTGCGTGTATGTAACAGAGGTGTGAGTGCATACTTCAAAGCTGTAGAAAAGCTATATGTGTTAGAACTGTGTTTGTGTATGGAGGAGAGTTGTGTGTGTATTTCGGAAAATTGCGTGTGTGATAGTAGTAGAGTTGTGTGTATGCAGGAGAGATGTGTGTATGTAGGAAAGAGGGTGGAAACTTATCAATGCTATAGGACCTATGCAAGAACCTAACATGATCAAATTTGACTCATGACAATACAGCTTTAAAAAATGCATTGGCAGCAATTGTACCGATCATCTACTTTCAATGAATTATCAGCAAATTGGTGAAAGTACACCTATTAAAAAAAAAATAACAGCCTCCTCCATATCCCCTCTAGCTGTCCTGTCCATCACCAAGATAGGTGCGTTTTCTGCCATTTTAGGTAGAAGTAATGTTCAACCAATTTGCTTCTAATTTAGACAAAGTAGTAGGAAAGTTTATCAAACAAACTCTACATATGAGCTCTATCTATTTTACAATACGTGTAATATGTATTCACAAAATGTCCATTTTCTATATGTGTGAACTTCACATCTTTTTTTTTTTTTAGTAAGTTTTAGTGCATGATGAGGTGGTGTTTACCTATAGGATCCACCATCTCTTGGACTGGGCACCATTGATGGTATTTATTGGGCCCCACGTTCTTAAGTAAATCTCAATATTGCTTCAAAAAGGTAGCTATGCATATACAGTTTACAGACAGAATGTTAACATATTAAGCAAGAGTGTGACAACTTATCAGTGCTAAATGTGCCATAAAAAAACCCAGCATGTAAAATTCTTAGCTTTGACAAGTGACAACATATCTGGCAAAATGCATTGTAAACCAAATGTAATTTTTAGCTGCAGTAAATTTTAGACAATCAAAATGATGTTAAAATGTGTGTGTTTCTTACAGTCTAGAGGCTGCTTATTCTGATGGAGGAAAACACTGACAGCATCCTTCATGATCACTGAAAGAACTGTTCTCCTTTCTCCTGCCCCACACTGATCTATCTGATCGGTGCAGTGCAGGGGAGAAAGTCACCAGGACTTGCACGGATGTTGCGCATCCTGTGTAGCTGAAAAAACTTCTGCAAGACTAGCCCTTGGACCTCTTTATGAAAAGAAGAACGACACTCCTGATATGTGAGGTGGCATGGATAGGGTCCCAATCAAACAAAGTTGTTGATTAGCCATTGAACCTTTCAGGTCATGTGATCAGTCACATTCCTGGAAGGAATTTCAAGATGTGGTAATGTATACGATGGATGAGTGTACATATATATATATATAAGTGTTTGTGTGTGTGGAGCTGCATGAGTATATAAGAGAGCTGTTGGTGTATGTAAGAAAGCTGTGTACAAGTATGTAGCAAAACAGTGCGTGTATGTAACAGAGGTGTGAGTGCATACTTCAAAGCTGTAGAAAAGCTATATGTGTTAGAACTGTGTTTGTGTATGGAGGAGAGTTGTGTGTGTATTTCGGAAAATTGCGTGTGTGATAGTAGTAGAGTTGTGTGTATGCAGGAGAGATGTGTGTATGTAGGAAAGAGGGTGGAAACTTATCAATGCTATAGGACCTATGCAAGAACCTAACATGATCAAATTTGACTCATGACAATACAGCTTTAAAAAATGCATTGGCAGCAATTGTACCGATCATCTACTTTCAATGAATTATCAGCAAATTGGTGAAAGTACACCTATTAAAAAAAAAATAACAGCCTCCTCCATATCCCCTCTAGCTGTCCTGTCCATCACCAAGATAGGTGCGTTTTCTGCCATTTTAGGTAGAAGTAATGTTCAACCAATTTGCTTCTAATTTAGACAAAGTAGTAGGAAAGTTTATCAAACAAACTCTACATATGAGCTCTATCTATTTTACAATACGTGTAATATGTATTCACAAAATGTCCATTTTCTATATGTGTGAACTTCACATCTTTTTTTTTTTTTAGTAAGTTTTAGTGCATGATGAGGTGGTGTTTACCTATAGGATCCACCATCTCTTGGACTGGGCACCATTGATGGTATTTATTGGGCCCCACGTTCTTAAGTAAATCTCAATATTGCTTCAAAAAGGTAGCTATGCATATACAGTTTACAGACAGAATGTTAACATATTAAGCAAGAGTGTGACAACTTATCAGTGCTAAATGTGCCATAAAAAAACCCAGCATGTAAAATTCTTAGCTTTGACAAGTGACAACATATCTGGCAAAATGCATTGTAAACCAAATGTAATTTTTAGCTGCAGTAAATTTTAGACAATCAAAATGATGTTAAAATGTGTGTGTTTCTTACAGTCTAGAGGCTGCTTATTCTGATGGAGGAAAACACTGACAGCATCCTTCATGATCACTGAAAGAACTGTTCTCCTTTCTCCTGCCCCACACTGATCTATCTGATCGGTGCAGTGCAGGGGAGAAAGTCACCAGGACTTGCACGGATGTTGCGCATCCTGTGTAGCTGAAAAAACTTCTGCAAGACTAGCCCTTGGACCTCTTTATGAAAAGAAGAACGACACTCCTGATATGTGAGGTGGCATGGATAGGGTCCCAATCAAACAAAGTTGTTGATTAGCCATTGAACCTTTCAGGTCATGTGATCAGTCACATTCCTGGAAGGAATTTCAAGATGTGGTAATGTATACGATGGATGAGTGTACATATATATATATATATAAGTGTTTGTGTGTGTGGAGCTGCATGAGTATATAAGAGAGCTGTTGGTGTATGTAAGAAAGCTGTGTACAAGTATGTAGCAAAACAGTGCGTGTATGTAACAGAGGTGTGAGTGCATACTTCAAAGCTGTAGAAAAGCTATATGTGTTAGAACTGTGTTTGTGTATGGAGGAGAGTTGTGTGTGTATTTCGGAAAATTGCGTGTGTGATAGTAGTAGAGTTGTGTGTATGCAGGAGAGATGTGTGTATGTAGGAAAGAGGGTGGAAACTTATCAATGCTATAGGACCTATGCAAGAACCTAACATGATCAAATTTGACTCATGACAATACAGCTTTAAAAAATGCATTGGCAGCAATTGTACCGATCATCTACTTTCAATGAATTATCAGCAAATTGGTGAAAGTACACCTATTAAAAAAAAAATAACAGCCTCCTCCATATCCCCTCTAGCTGTCCTGTCCATCACCAAGATAGGTGCGTTTTCTGCCATTTTAGGTAGAAGTAATGTTCAACCAATTTGCTTCTAATTTAGACAAAGTAGTAGGAAAGTTTATCAAACAAACTCTACATATGAGCTCTATCTATTTTACAATACGTGTAATATGTATTCACAAAATGTCCATTTTCTATATGTGTGAACTTCACATCTTTTTTTTTTTTTAGTAAGTTTTAGTGCATGATGAGGTGGTGTTTACCTATAGGATCCACCATCTCTTGGACTGGGCACCATTGATGGTATTTATTGGGCCCCACGTTCTTAAGTAAATCTCAATATTGCTTCAAAAAGGTAGCTATGCATATACAGTTTACAGACAGAATGTTAACATATTAAGCAAGAGTGTGACAACTTATCAGTGCTAAATGTGCCATAAAAAAACCCAGCATGTAAAATTCTTAGCTTTGACAAGTGACAACATATCTGGCAAAATGCATTGTAAACCAAATGTAATTTTTAGCTGCAGTAAATTTTAGACAATCAAAATGATGTTAAAATGTGTGTGTTTCTTACAGTCTAGAGGCTGCTTATTCTGATGGAGGAAAACACTGACAGCATCCTTCATGATCACTGAAAGAACTGTTCTCCTTTCTCCTGCCCCACACTGATCTATCTGATCGGTGCAGTGCAGGGGAGAAAGTCACCAGGACTTGCACGGATGTTGCGCATCCTGTGTAGCTGAAAAAACTTCTGCAAGACTAGCCCTTGGACCTCTTTATGAAAAGAAGAACGACACTCCTGATATGTGAGGTGGCATGGATAGGGTCCCAATCAAACAAAGTTGTTGATTAGCCATTGAACCTTTCAGGTCATGTGATCAGTCACATTCCTGGAAGGAATTTCAAGATGTGGTAATGTATACGATGGATGAGTGTACATATATATATATATATATATAAGTGTTTGTGTGTGTGGAGCTGCATGAGTATATAAGAGAGCTGTTGGTGTATGTAAGAAAGCTGTGTACAAGTATGTAGCAAAACAGTGCGTGTATGTAACAGAGGTGTGAGTGCATACTTCAAAGCTGTAGAAAAGCTATATGTGTTAGAACTGTGTTTGTGTATGGAGGAGAGTTGTGTGTGTATTTCGGAAAATTGCGTGTGTGATAGTAGTAGAGTTGTGTGTATGCAGGAGAGATGTGTGTATGTAGGAAAGAGGGTGGAAACTTATCAATGCTATAGGACCTATGCAAGAACCTAACATGATCAAATTTGACTCATGACAATACAGCTTTAAAAAATGCATTGGCAGCAATTGTACCGATCATCTACTTTCAATGAATTATCAGCAAATTGGTGAAAGTACACCTATTAAAAAAAAAATAACAGCCTCCTCCATATCCCCTCTAGCTGTCCTGTCCATCACCAAGATAGGTGCGTTTTCTGCCATTTTAGGTAGAAGTAATGTTCAACCAATTTGCTTCTAATTTAGACAAAGTAGTAGGAAAGTTTATCAAACAAACTCTACATATGAGCTCTATCTATTTTACAATACGTGTAATATGTATTCACAAAATGTCCATTTTCTATATGTGTGAACTTCACATCTTTTTTTTTTTTTAGTAAGTTTTAGTGCATGATGAGGTGGTGTTTACCTATAGGATCCACCATCTCTTGGACTGGGCACCATTGATGGTAATCTCAATATTGCTTCAAAAAGGTAGCTATGCATATACAGTTTACAGACAGAATGTTAACATATTAAGCAAGAGTGTGACAACTTATCAGTGCTAAATGTGCCATAAAAAAACCCAGCATGTAAAATTCTTAGCTTTGACAAGTGACAACATATCTGGCAAAATGCATTGTAAACCAAATGTAATTTTTAGCTGCAGTAAATTTTAGACAATCAAAATGATGTTAAAATGTGTGTGTTTCTTACAGTCTAGAGGCTGCTTATTCTGATGGAGGAAAACACTGACAGCATCCTTCATGATCACTGAAAGAACTGTTCTCCTTTCTCCTGCCCCACACTGATCTATCTGATCGGTGCAGTGCAGGGAGAAAGTCACCAGGACTTGCACGGATGTTGCGCATCCTGTGTAGCTGAAAAACTTCTGCAAGACTAGCCCCTTGGACCTCTTTATGAAAAGAAGAACGACACTCCTGATATGTGAGGTGGCATGGATAGGGTCCCAATCAAACAAAGTTGTTGATTAGCCATTGAACCTTTCAGGTCATGTGATCAGTCACATTCCTGGAAGGAATTCAAGATGTGGTAATGTATACGATGGATGAGTGTACATATATATATATATATAAGTGTTTGTGTGTGTGGAGCTGCATGAGTATATAAGAGAGCTGTTGGTGTATGTAAGAAAGCTGTGTACAAGTATGTAGCAAAACAGTGCGTGTATGTAACAGAGGTGTGAGTGCATACTTCAAAGCTGTAGAAAAGCTATATGTGTTAGAACTGTGTTTGTGTATGGAGGAGAGTTGTGTGTGTATTTCGGAAAATTGCGTGTGTGATAGTAGTAGAGTTGTGTGTATGCAGGAGAGATGTGTGTATGTAGGAAAGAGGGTGGAAACTTATCAATGCTATAGGACCTATGCAAGAACCTAACATGATCAAATTTGACTCATGACAATACAGCTTTAAAAAATGCATTGGCAGCAATTGTACCGATCATCTACTTTCAATGAATTATCAGCAAATTGGTGAAAGTACACCTATTAAAAAAAAAATAACAGCCTCCTCCATATCCCCTCTAGCTGTCCTGTCCATCACCAAGATAGGTGCGTTTTCTGCCATTTTAGGTAGAAGTAATGTTCAACCAATTTGCTTCTAATTTAGACAAAGTAGTAGGAAAGTTTATCAAACAAACTCTACATATGAGCTCTATCTATTTTAACAATACGTGTAATATGTATTCACAAAATGTCCATTTTCTATATGTGTGAACTTCACATCTTTTTTTTTTTTTAGTAAGTTTTAGTGCATGATGAGGTGGTGTTTACCTATAGGATCCACCATCTCTTGGACTGGGCACCATTGATGGTATTTATTGGGCCCCACGTTCTTAAGTAAATCTCAATATTGCTTCAAAAAGGTAGCTATGCATATACAGTTTACAGACAGAATGTTAACATATTAAGCAAGAGTGTGACAACTTATCAGTGCTAAATGTGCCATAAAAAAACCCAGCATGTAAAATTCTTAGCTTTGACAAGTGACAACATATCTGGCAAAATGCATTGTAAACCAAATGTAATTTTTAGCTGCAGTAAATTTTAGACAATCAAAATGATGTTAAAAATGTGTGTGTTTCTTACAGTCTAGAGGCTGCTTATTCTGATGGAGGAAAACACTGACAGCATCCTTCATGATCACTGAAAGAACTGTTCTCCTTTCTCCTGCCCCACACTGATCTATCTGATCGGTGCAGTGCAGGGGAGAAAGTCACCAGGACTTGCACGGATGTTGCGCATCCTGTGTAGCTGAAAAAACTTCTGCAAGACTAGCCCTTGGACCTCTTTATGAAAAGAAGAACGACACTCCTGATATGTGAGGTGGCATGGATAGGGTCCCAATCAAAGTTGTTGATTAGCCATTGAACCTTTCAGGTCATGTGATCAGTCACATTCCTGGAAGGAATTTCAAGATGTGGTAATGTATACGATGGATGAGTGTACATATATATATATATATATATATATATATATATATATTTAAGTGTTTGTGTGTGTGGAGCTGCATGAGTATATAAGAGAGCTGTTGGTGTATGTAAGAAAGCTGTGTACAAGTATGTAGCAAAACAGTGCGTGTATGTAACAGAGGTGTGAGTGGCATACTTCAAAGCTGTAGAAAAGCTATATGTGTTAGAACTGTGTTTGTGTATGGAGGAGAGTTGTGTGTGTATTTCGGAAAAATTGCGTGTGTGATAGTAGTAGAGTTGTGTGTATGCAGGAGAGATGTGTGTATGTAGGAAAGAGGGTGGAAACTTATCAATGCTATAGGACCTATGCAAGAACCTAACATGATCAAATTTGACTCATGACAATACAGCTTTAAAAAATGCATTGGCAGCAATTGTACCGATCATCTACTTCAATGAATTATCAGCAAATTGGTGAAAGTACACCTATTAAAAAAAAAATAACAGCCTCCTCCATATCCCCTCTAGCTGTCCTGTCCATCACCAAGATAGGTGCGTTTTCTGCCATATTAGGTAGAAGTAATGTTCAACCAATTTGCTTCTAATTTAGACAAAGTAGTAGGAAAGTTTATCAAACAAACTCTACATATGAGCTCTATCTATTTTACAATACGTGTAATATGTATTCACAAAATGTCCATTTTCTATATGTGTGAACTTCACATCTTTTTTTTTTTTTAGTAAGTTTTAGTGCATGATGAGGTGGTGTTTACCTATAGGATCCACCATCTCTTGGACTGGGCACCATTGATGGTATTTATTGGGCCCCACGTTCTTAAGTAAATCTCAATATTGCTTCAAAAAGGTAGCTATGCATATACAGTTTTACAGACAGAATGTTAACATATTAAGCAAGAGTGTGACAACTTATCAGTGCTAAATGTGCCATAAAAAACCCAGCATGTAAAATTCTTAGCTTTGACAAGTGACAACATATCTGGCAAAATGCATTGTAAACCAAATGTAATTTTTAGCTGCAGTAAATTTTAGACAATCAAAATGATGTTAAAATGTGTGTGTTTCTTACAGTCTAGAGGCTGCTTATTCTGATGGAGGAAAACACTGACAGCATCCTTCATGATCACTGAAAGAACTGTTCTCCTTTCTCCTGCCCCACACTGATCTATCTGATCGGTGCAGTGCAGGGGAGAAAGTCACCAGGACTTGCACGGATGTTGCGCATCCTGTGTAGCTGAAAAAACTTCTGCAAGACTAGCCCTTGGACCTCTTTATGAAAAGAAGAACGACACTCCTGATATGTGAGGTGGTATGGATAGGGTCCCAATCAAACAAAGTTGTTGATTAGCCATTGAACCTTTCAGGTCATGTGATCAGTCACATTCCTGGAAGGAATTTCAAGATGTGGTAATGTATACGATGGATGAGTGTACATATATATATATATATATATATATATATAAGTGTTTGTGTGTGTGGAGCTGCATGAGTATATAAGAGAGCTGTTGGTGTATGTAAGAAAGCTGTGTACAAGTATGTAGCAAAACAGTGCGTGTATGTAACAGAGGTGTGAGTGCATACTTCAAAGCTGTAGAAAAGCTATATGTGTTAGAACTGTGTTTGTGTATGGAGGAGAGTTGTGTGTGTATTTCGGAAAATTGCGTGTGTGATAGTAGTAGAGTTGTGTGTATGCAGGAGAGATGTGTGTATGTAGGAAAGAGGGTGGAAACTTATCAATGCTATAGGACCTATGCAAGAACCTAACATGATCAAATTTGACTCATGACAATACAGCTTTAAAAAATGCATTGGCAGCAATTGTACCGATCATCTACTTTCAATGAATTATCAGCAAATTGGTGAAAGTACACCTATTAAAAAAAAAATAACAGCCTCCTCCATATCCCCTCTAGCTGTCCTGTCCATCACCAAGATAGGTGCGTTTTCTGCCATTTTAGGTAGAAGTAATGTTCAACCAATTTGCTTCTAATTTAGACAAAGTAGTAGGAAAGTTTATCAAACAAACTCTACATATGAGCTCTATCTATTTTACAATACGTGTAATATGTATTCACAAAATGTCCATTTTCTATATGTGTGAACTTCACATCTTTTTTTTTTTTAGTAAGTTTTAGTGCATGATGAGGTGGTGTTTACCTATAGGATCCACCATCTCTTGGACTGGGCACCATTGATGGTATTTATTGGGCCCCACGTTCTTAAGTAAATCTCAATATTGCTTCAAAAAGGTAGCTATGCATATACAGTTTACAGACAGAATGTTAACATATTAAGCAAGAGTGTGACAACTTATCAGTGCTAAATGTGCCATAAAAAAACCCAGCATGTAAAATTCTTAGCTTTGACAAGTGACAACATATCTGGCAAAATGCATTGTAAACCAAATGTAATTTTTAGCTGCAGTAAATTTTAGACAATCAAAATGATGTTAAAATGTGTGTGTTTCTTACAGTCTAGAGGCTGCTTATTCTGATGGAGGAAAACACTGACAGCATCCTTCATGATCACTGAAAGAACTGTTCTCCTTTCTCCTGCCCCACACTGATCTATCTGATCGGTGCAGTGCAGGGGAGAAAGTCACCAGGACTTGCACGGATGTTGCGCATCCTGTGTAGCTGAAAAAACTTCTGCAAGACTAGCCCTTGGACCTCTTTATGAAAAGAAGAACGACACTCCTGATATGTGAGGTGGCATGGATAGGGTCCCAATCAAACAAAGTTGTTGATTAGCCATTGAACCTTTCAGGTCATGTGATCAGTCACATTCCTGGAAGGAATTTCAAGATGTGGTAATGTATACGATGGATGAGTGTACATATATATATATATATATATATATAAGTGTTTGTGTGTGTGGAGCTGCATGAGTATATAAGAGAGCTGTTGGTGTATGTAAGAAAGCTGTGTACAAGTATGTAGCAAAACAGTGCGTGTATGTAACAGAGGTGTGAGTGCATACTTCAAAGCTGTAGAAAAGCTATATGTGTTAGAACTGTGTTTGTGTATGGAGGAGAGTTGTGTGTGTATTTCGGAAAATTGCGTGTGTGATAGTAGTAGAGTTGTGTGTATGCAGGAGAGATGTGTGTATGTAGGAAAGAGGGTGGAAACTTATCAATGCTATAGGACCTATGCAAGAACCTAACATGATCAAATTTGACTCATGACAATACAGCTTTAAAAAATGCATTGGCAGCAATTGTACCGATCATCTACTTTCAATGAATTATCAGCAAATTGGTGAAAGTACACCTATTAAAAAAAAAATAACAGCCTCCTCCATATCCCCTCTAGCTGTCCTGTCCATCACCAAGATAGGTGCGTTTTCTGCCATTTTAGGTAGAAGTAATGTTCAACCAATTTGCTTCTAATTTAGACAAAGTAGTAGGAAAGTTTATCAAACAAACTCTACATATGAGCTCTATCTATTTTACAATACGTGTAATATGTATTCACAAAATGTCCATTTTCTATATGTGTGAACTTCACATCTTTTTTTTTTTTAGTATGTTTTAGTGCATGATGAGGTGGTGTTTACCTATAGGATCCACCATCTCTTGGACTGGGCACCATTGATGGTATTTATTGGGCCCCACGTTCTTAAGTAAATCTCAATATTGCTTCAAAAAGGTAGCTATGCATATACAGTTTACAGACAGAATGTTAACATATTAAGCAAGAGTGTGACAACTTATCAGTGCTAAATGTGCCATAAAAAAACCCAGCATGTAAAATTCTTAGCTTTGACAAGTGACAACATATCTGGCAAAATGCATTGTAAACCAAATGTAATTTTTAGCTGCAGTAAATTTTAGACAATCAAAATGATGTTAAAATGTGTGTGTTTCTTACAGTCTAGAGGCTGCTTATTCTGATGGAGGAAAACACTGACAGCATCCTTCATGATCACTGAAAGAACTGTTCTCCTTTCTCCTGCCCCACACTGATCTATCTGATCGGTGCAGTGCAGGGGAGAAAGTCACCAGGACTTGCACGGATGTTGCGCATCCTGTGTAGCTGAAAAAACTTCTGCAAGACTAGCCCTTGGACCTCTTTATGAAAAGAAGAACGACACTCCTGATATGTGAGGTGGCATGGATAGGGTCCCAATCAAACAAAGTTGTTGATTAGCCATTGAACCTTTCAGGTCATGTGATCAGTCACATTCCTGGAAGGAATTTCAAGATGTGGTAATGTATACGATGGATGAGTGTACATATATATATATATATATATATATATATATAAGTGTTTGTGTGTGTGGAGCTGCATGAGTATATAAGAGAGCTGTTGGTGTATGTAAGAAAGCTGTGTACAAGTATGTAGCAAAACAGTGCGTGTATGTAACAGAGGTGTGAGTGCATACTTCAAAGCTGTAGAAAAGCTATATGTGTTAGAACTGTGTTTGTGTATGGAGGAGAGTTGTGTGTGTATTTCGGAAAATTGCGTGTGTGATAGTAGTAGAGTTGTGTGTATGCAGGAGAGATGTGTGTATGTAGGAAAGAGGGTGGAAACTTATCAATGCTATAGGACCTATGCAAGAACCTAACATGATCAAATTTGACTCATGACAATACAGCTTTAAAAAATGCATTGGCAGCAATTGTACCGATCATCTACTTTCAATGAATTATCAGCAAATTGGTGAAAGTACACCTATTAAAAAAAAAATAACAGCCTCCTCCATATCCCCTCTAGCTGTCCTGTCCATCACCAAGATAGGTGCGATTTCTGCCATTTTAGGTAGAAGTAATGTTCAACCAATTTGCTTCTAATTTAGACAAAGTAGTAGGAAAGTTTATCAAACAAACTCTACATATGAGCTCTATCTATTTTACAATACGTGTAATATGTATTCACAAAATGTCCATTTTCTATATGTGTGAACTTCACATCTTTTTTTTTTTTAGTAAGTTTTAGTGCATGATGAGGTGGTGTTTACCTATAGGATCCTCCATCTCTTGGACTGGGCACCATTGATGGTATTTATTGGGCCCCACGTTCTTAAGTAAATCTCAATATTGCTTCAAAAAGGTAGCTATGCATATACAGTTTACAGACAGAATGTTAACATATTAAGCAAGAGTGTGACAACTTATCAGTGCTAAATGTGCCATAAAAAAACCCAGCATGTAAAATTCTTAGCTTTGACAAGTGACAACATATCTGGCAAAATGCATTGTAAACCAAATGTAATTTTTAGCTGCAGTAAATTTTAGACAATCAAAATGATGTTAAAATGTGTGTGTTTCTTACAGTCTAGAGGCTGCTTATTCTGATGGAGGAAAACACTGACAGCATCCTTCATGATCACTGAAAGAACTGTTCTCCTTTCTCCTGCCCCACACTGATCTATCTGATCGGTGCAGTGCAGGGGAGAAAGTCACCAGGACTTGCACGGATGTTGCGCATCCTGTGTAGCTGAAAAAACTTCTGCAAGACTAGCCCTTGGACCTCTTTATGAAAAGAAGAACGACACTCCTGATATGTGAGGTGGCATGGATAGGGTCCCAATCAAACAAAGTTGTTGATTAGCCATTGAACCTTTCAGGTCATGTGATCAGTCACATTCCTGGAAGGAATTTCAAGATGTGGTAATGTATACGATGGATGAGTGTACATATATATATATATATATATATATATATATATATAAGTGTTTGTGTGTGTGGAGCTGCATGAGTATATAAGAGAGCTGTTGGTGTATGTAAGAAAGCTGTGTACAAGTATGTAGCAAAACAGTGCGTGTATGTAACAGAGGTGTGAGTGCATACTTCAAAGCTGTAGAAAAGCTATATGTGTTAGAACTGTGTTTGTGTATGGAGGAGAGTTGTGTGTGTATTTCGGAAAATTGCGTGTGTGATAGTAGTAGAGTTGTGTGTATGCAGGAGAGATGTGTGTATGTAGGAAAGAGGGTGGAAACTTATCAATGCTATAGGACCTATGCAAGAACCTAACATGATCAAATTTGACTCATGACAATACAGCTTTAAAAAATGCATTGGCAGCAATTGTACCGATCATCTACTTTCAATGAATTATCAGCAAATTGGTGAAAGTACACCTATTAAAAAAAAAATAACAGCCTCCTCCATATCCCCTCTAGCTGTCCTGTCCATCACCAAGATAGGTGCGTTTTCTGCCATTTTAGGTAGAAGTAATGTTCAACCAATTTGCTTCTAATTTAGACAAAGTAGTAGGAAAGTTTATCAAACAAACTCTACATATGAGCTCTATCTATTTTACAATACGTGTAATATGTATTCACAAAATGTCCATTTTCTATATGTGTGAACTTCACATCTTTTTTTTTTTTAGTAAGTTTTAGTGCATGATGAGGTGGTGTTTACCTATAGGATCCACCATCTCTTGGACTGGGCACCATTGATGGTATTTATTGGGCCCCACGTTCTTAAGTAAATCTCAATATTGCTTCAAAAAGGTAGCTATGCATATACAGTTTACAGACAGAATGTTAACATATTAAGCAAGAGTGTGACAACTTATCAGTGCTAAATGTGCCATAAAAAAACCCAGCATGTAAAATTCTTAGCTTTGACAAGTGACAACATATCTGGCAAAATGCATTGTAAACCAAATGTAATTTTTAGCTGCAGTAAATTTTAGACAATCAAAATGATGTTAAAATGTGTGTGTTTCTTACAGTCTAGAGGCTGCTTATTCTGATGGAGGAAAACACTGACAGCATCCTTCATGATCACTGAAAGAACTGTTCTCCTTTCTCCTGCCCCACACTGATCTATCTGATCGGTGCAGTGCAGGGGAGAAAGTCACCAGGACTTGCACGGATGTTGCGCATCCTGTGTAGCTGAAAAAACTTCTGCAAGACTAGCCCTTGGACCTCTTTATGAAAAGAAGAACGACACTCCTGATATGTGAGGTGGCATGGATAGGGTCCCAATCAAACAAAGTTGTTGATTAGCCATTGAACCTTTCAGGTCATGTGATCAGTCACATTCCTGGAAGGAATTTCAAGATGTGGTAATGTATACGATGGATGAGTGTACATATATATATATATATATATAAGTGTTTGTGTGTGTGGAGCTGCATGAGTATATAAGAGAGCTGTTGGTGTATGTAAGAAAGCTGTGTACAAGTATGTAGCAAAACAGTGCGTGTATGTAACAGAGGTGTGAGTGCATACTTCAAAGCTGTAGAAAAGCTATATGTGTTAGAACTGTGTTTGTGTATGGAGGAGAGTTGTGTGTGTATTTCGGAAAATTGCGTGTGTGATAGTAGTAGAGTTGTGTGTATGCAGGAGAGATGTGTGTATGTAGGAAAGAGGGTGGAAACTTATCAATGCTATAGGACCTATGCAAGAACCTAACATGATCAAATTTGACTCATGACAATACAGCTTTAAAAAATGCATTGGCAGCAATTGTACCGATCATCTACTTTCAATGAATTATCAGCAAATTGGTGAAAGTACACCTATTAAAAAAAAAATAACAGCCTCCTCCATATCCCCTCTAGCTGTCCTGTCCATCACCAAGATAGGTGCGTTTTCTGCCATTTTAGGTAGAAGTAATGTTCAACCAATTTGCTTCTAATTTAGACAAAGTAGTAGGAAAGTTTATCAAACAAACTCTACATATGAGCTCTATCTATTTTACAATACGTGTAATATGTATTCACAAAATGTCCATTTTCTATATGTGTGAACTTCACATCTTTTTTTTTTTTAGTAAGTTTTAGTGCATGATGAGGTGGTGTTTACCTATAGGATCCACCATCTCTTGGACTGGGCACCATTGATGGTATTTATTGGGCCCCACGTTCTTAAGTAAATCTCAATATTGCTTCAAAAAGGTAGCTATGCATATACAGTTTACAGACAGAATGTTAACATATTAAGCAAGAGTGTGACAACTTATCAGTGCTAAATGTGCCATAAAAAAAACCAGCATGTAAAATTCTTAGCTTTGACAAGTGACAACATATCTGGCAAAATGCATTGTAAACCAAATGTAATTTTTAGCTGCAGTAAATTTTAGACAATCAAAATGATGTTAAAATGTGTGTGTTTCTTACAGTCTAGAGGCTGCTTATTCTGATGGAGGAAAACACTGACAGCATCCTTCATGATCACTGAAAGAACTGTTCTCCTTTCTCCTGCCCCACACTGATCTATCTGATCGGTGCAGTGCAGGGGAGAAAGTCACCAGGACTTGCACGGATGTTGCGCATCCTGTGTAGCTGAAAAAACTTCTGCAAGACTAGCCCTTGGACCTCTTTATGAAAAGAAGAACGACACTCCTGATATGTGAGGTGGCATGGATAGGGTCCCAATCAAACAAAGTTGTTGATTAGCCATTGAACCTTTCAGGTCATGTGATCAGTCACATTCCTGGAAGGAATTTCAAGATGTGGTAATGTATACGATGGATGAGTGTACATATATATATATATATATATATATATAAGTGTTTGTGTGTGTGGAGCTGCATGAGTATATAAGAGAGCTGTTGGTGTATGTAAGAAAGCTGTGTACAAGTATGTAGCAAAACAGTGCGTGTATGTAACAGAGGTGTGAGTGCATACTTCAAAGCTGTAGAAAAGCTATATGTGTTAGAACTGTGTTTGTGTATGGAGGAGAGTTGTGTGTGTATTTCGGAAAATTGCGTGTGTGATAGTAGTAGAGTTGTGTGTATGCAGGAGAGATGTGTGTATGTAGGAAAGAGGGTGGAAACTTATCAATGCTATAGGACCTATGCAAGAACCTAACATGATCAAATTTGACTCATGACAATACAGCTTTAAAAAATGCATTGGCAGCAATTGTACCGATCATCTACTTTCAATGAATTATCAGCAAATTGGTGAAAGTACACCTATTAAAAAAAAAATAACAGCCTCCTCCATATCCCCTCTAGCTGTCCTGTCCATCACCAAGATAGGTGCGTTTTCTGCCATTTTAGGTAGAAGTAATGTTCAACCAATTTGCTTCTAATTTAGACAAAGTAGTAGGAAAGTTTATCAAACAAACTCTACATATGAGCTCTATCTATTTTACAATACGTGTAATATGTATTCACAAAATGTCCATTTTCTATATGTGTGAACTTCACATCTTTTTTTTTTTTAGTAAGTTTTAGTGCATGATGAGGTGGTGTTTACCTATAGGATCCACCATCTCTTGGACTGGGCACCATTGATGGTATTTATTGGGCCCCACGTTCTTAAGTAAATCTCAATATTGCTTCAAAAAGGTAGCTATGCATATACAGTTTACAGACAGAATGTTAACATATTAAGCAAGAGTGTGACAACTTATCAGTGCTAAATGTGCCATAAAAAAACCCAGCATGTAAAATTCTTAGCTTTGACAAGTGACAACATATCTGGCAAAATGCATTGTAAACCAAATGTAATTTTTAGCTGCAGTAAATTTTAGACAATCAAAATGATGTTAAAATGTGTGTGTTTCTTACAGTCTAGAGGCTGCTTATTCTGATGGAGGAAAACACTGACAGCATCCTTCATGATCACTGAAAGAACTGTTCTCCTTTCTCCTGCCCCACACTGATCTATCTGATCGGTGCAGTGCAGGGGAGAAAGTCACCAGGACTTGCACGGATGTTGCGCATCCTGTGTAGCTGAAAAAACTTCTGCAAGACTAGCCCTTGGACCTCTTTATGAAAAGAAGAACGACACTCCTGATATGTGAGGTGGCATGGATAGGGTCCCAATCAAACAAAGTTGTTGATTAGCCATTGAACCTTTCAGGTCATGTGATCAGTCACATTCCTGGAAGGAATTTCAAGATGTGGTGTAATGTATACGATGGATGAGTGTACATATATATATATATATATATATATATAAGTGTTTGTGTGTGTGGAGCTGCATGAGTATATAAGAGAGCTGTTGGTGTATGTAAGAAAGCTGTGTACAAGTATGTAGCAAAACAGTGCGTGTATGTAACAGAGGTGTGAGTGCATACTTCAAAGCTGTAGAAAAGCTATATGTGTTAGAACTGTGTTTGTGTATGGAGGAGAGTTGTGTGTGTATTTCGGAAAATTGCGTGTGTGATAGTAGTAGAGTTGTGTGTATGCAGGAGAGATGTGTGTATGTAGGAAAGAGGGTGGAAACTTATCAATGCTATAGGACCTATGCAAGAACCTAACATGATCAAATTTGACTCATGACAATACAGCTTTAAAAAATGCATTGGCAGCAATTGTACCGATCATCTACTTTCAATGAATTATCAGCAAATTGGTGAAAGTACACCTATTAAAAAAAAAATAACAGCCTCCTCCATATCCCCTCTAGCTGTCCTGTCCATCACCAAGATAGGTGCGTTTTCTGCCATTTTAGGTAGAAGTAATGTTCAACCAATTTGCTTCTAATTTAGACAAAGTAGTAGGAAAGTTTATCAAACAAACTCTACATATGAGCTCTATCTATTTTACAATACGTGTAATATGTATTCACAAAATGTCCATTTTCTATATGTGTGAACTTCACATCTTTTTTTTTTTTAGTAAGTTTTAGTGCATGATGAGGTGGTGTTTACCTATAGGATCCACCATCTCTTGGACTGGGCACCATTGATGGTATTTATTGGGCCCCACGTTCTTAAGTAAATCTCAATATTGCTTCAAAAAGGTAGCTATGCATATACAGTTTACAGACAGAATGTTAACATATTAAGCAAGAGTGTGACAACTTATCAGTGCTAAATGTGCCATAAAAAAACCCAGCATGTAAAATTCTTAGCTTTGACAAGTGACAACATATCTGGCAAAATGCATTGTAAACCAAATGTAATTTTTAGCTGCAGTAAATTTTAGACAATCAAAATGATGTTAAAATGTGTGTGTTTCTTACAGTCTAGAGGCTGCTTATTCTGATGGAGGAAAACACTGACAGCATCCTTCATGATCACTGAAAGAACTGTTCTCCTTTCTCCTGCCCCACACTGATCTATCTGATCGGTGCAGTGCAGGGGAGAAAGTCACCAGGACTTGCACGGATGTTGCGCATCCTGTGTAGCTGAAAAAACTTCTGCAAGACTAGCCCTTGGACCTCTTTATGAAAAGAAGAACGACACTCCTGATATGTGAGGTGGCATGGATAGGGTCCCAATCAAACAAAGTTGTTGATTAGCCATTGAACCTTTCAGGTCATGTGATCAGTCACATTCCTGGAAGGAATTTCAAGATGTGGTAATGTATACGATGGATGAGTGTACATATATATATATATATATATATATATATATATAAGTGTTTGTGTGTGTGGAGCTGCATGAGTATATAAGAGAGCTGTTGGTGTATGTAAGAAAGCTGTGTACAAGTATGTAGCAAAACAGTGCGTGTATGTAACAGAGGTGTGAGTGCATACTTCAAAGCTGTAGAAAAGCTATATGTGTTAGAACTGTGTTTGTGTATGGAGGAGAGTTGTGTGTGTATTTCGGAAAATTGCGTGTGTGATAGTAGTAGAGTTGTGTGTATGCAGGAGAGATGTGTGTATGTAGGAAAGAGGGTGGAAACTTATCAATGCTATAGGACCTATGCAAGAACCTAACATGATCAAATTTGACTCATGACAATACAGCTTTAAAAAATGCATTGGCAGCAATTGTACCGATCATCTACTTTCAATGAATTATCAGCAAATTGGTGAAAGTACACCTATTAAAAAAAAAATAACAGCCTCCTCCATATCCCCTCTAGCTGTCCTGTCCATCACCAAGATAGGTGCGTTTTCTGCCATTTTAGGTAGAAGTAATGTTCAACCAATTTGCTTCTAATTTAGACAAAGTAGTAGGAAAGTTTATCAAACAAACTCTACATATGAGCTCTATCTATTTTACAATACGTGTAATATGTATTCACAAAATGTCCATTTTCTATATGTGTGAACTTCACATCTTTTTTTTTTTTAGTAAGTTTTAGTGCATGATGAGGTGGTGTTTACCTATAGGATCCACCATCTCTTGGACTGGGCACCATTGATGGTATTTATTGGGCCCCACGTTCTTAAGTAAATCTCAATATTGCTTCAAAAAGGTAGCTATGCATATACAGTTTACAGACAGAATGTTAACATATTAAGCAAGAGTGTGACAACTTATCAGTGCTAAATGTGCCATAAAAAAACCCAGCATGTAAAATTCTTAGCTTTGACAAGTGACAACATATCTGGCAAAATGCATTGTAAACCAAATGTAATTTTTAGCTGCAGTAAATTTTAGACAATCAAAATGATGTTAAAATGTGTGTGTTTCTTACAGTCTAGAGGCTGCTTATTCTGATGGAGGAAAACACTGACAGCATCCTTCATGATCACTGAAAGAACTGTTCTCCTTTCTCCTGCCCCACACTGATCTATCTGATCGGTGCAGTGCAGGGGAGAAAGTCACCAGGACTTGCACGGATGTTGCGCATCCTGTGTAGCTGAAAAAACTTCTGCAAGACTAGCCCTTGGACCTCTTTATGAAAAGAAGAACGACACTCCTGATATGTGAGGTGGCATGGATAGGGTCCCAATCAAACAAAGTTGTTGATTAGCCATTGAACCTTTCAGGTCATGTGATCAGTCACATTCCTGGAAGGAATTTCAAGATGTGGTAATGTATACGATGGATGAGTGTACATATATATATATATATATATATATATATATAAGTGTTTGTGTGTGTGGAGCTGCATGAGTATATAAGAGAGCTGTTGGTGTATGTAAGAAAGCTGTGTACAAGTATGTAGCAAAACAGTGCGTGTATGTAACAGAGGTGTGAGTGCATACTTCAAAGCTGTAGAAAAGCTATATGTGTTAGAACTGTGTTTGTGTATGGAGGAGAGTTGTGTGTGTATTTCGGAAAATTGCGTGTGTGATAGTAGTAGAGTTGTGTGTATGCAGGAGAGATGTGTGTATGTAGGAAAGAGGGTGGAAACTTATCAATGCTATAGGACCTATGCAAGAACCTAACATGATCAAATTTGACTCATGACAATACAGCTTTAAAAAATGCATTGGCAGCAATTGTACCGATCATCTACTTTCAATGAATTATCAGCAAATTGGTGAAAGTACACCTATTAAAAAAAAAATAACAGCCTCCTCCATATCCCCTCTAGCTGTCCTGTCCATCACCAAGATAGGTGCGTTTTCTGCCATTTTAGGTAGAAGTAATGTTCAACCAATTTGCTTCTAATTTAGACAAAGTAGTAGGAAAGTTTATCAAACAAACTCTACATATGAGCTCTATCTATTTTACAATACGTGTAATATGTATTCACAAAATGTCCATTTTCTATATGTGTGAACTTCACATCTTTTTTTTTTTTAGTAAGTTTTAGTGCATGATGAGGTGGTGTTTACCTATAGGATCCACCATCTCTTGGACTGGGCACCATTGATGGTATTTATTGGGCCCCACGTTCTTAAGTAAATCTCAATATTGCTTCAAAAAGGTAGCTATGCATATACAGTTTACAGACAGAATGTTAACATATTAAGCAAGAGTGTGACAACTTATCAGTGCTAAATGTGCCATAAAAAAACCCAGCATGTAAAATTCTTAGCTTTGACAAGTGACAACATATCTGGCAAAATGCATTGTAAACCAAATGTAATTTTTAGCTGCAGTAAATTTTAGACAATCAAAATGATGTTAAAATGTGTGTGTTTCTTACAGTCTAGAGGCTGCTTATTCTGATGGAGGAAAACACTGACAGCATCCTTCATGATCACTGAAAGAACTGTTCTCCTTTCTCCTGCCCCACACTGATCTATCTGATCGGTGCAGTGCAGGGGAGAAAGTCACCAGGACTTGCACGGATGTTGCGCATCCTGTGTAGCTGAAAAAACTTCTGCAAGACTAGCCCTTGGACCTCTTTATGAAAAGAAGAACGACACTCCTGATATGTGAGGTGGCATGGATAGGGTCCCAATCAAACAAAGTTGTTGATTAGCCATTGAACCTTTCAGGTCATGTGATCAGTCACATTCCTGGAAGGAATTTCAAGATGTGGTAATGTATACGATGGATGAGTGTACATATATATATATATATATATATATATATATATATAAGTGTTTGTGTGTGTGGAGCTGCATGAGTATATAAGAGAGCTGTTGGTGTATGTAAGAAAGCTGTGTACAAGTATGTAGCAAAACAGTGCGTGTATGTAACAGAGGTGTGAGTGCATACTTCAAAGCTGTAGAAAAGCTATATGTGTTAGAACTGTGTTTGTGTATGGAGGAGAGTTGTGTGTGTATTTCGGAAAATTGCGTGTGTGATAGTAGTAGAGTTGTGTGTATGCAGGAGAGATGTGTGTATGTAGGAAAGAGGGTGGAAACTTATCAATGCTATAGGACCTATGCAAGAACCTAACATGATCAAATTTGACTCATGACAATACAGCTTTAAAAAATGCATTGGCAGCAATTGTACCGATCATCTACTTTCAATGAATTATCAGCAAATTGGTGAAAGTACACCTATTAAAAAAAAAATAACAGCCTCCTCCATATCCCCTCTAGCTGTCCTGTCCATCACCAAGATAGGTGCGTTTTCTGCCATTTTAGGTAGAAGTAATGTTCAACCAATTTGCTTCTAATTTAGACAAAGTAGTAGGAAAGTTTATCAAACAAACTCTACATATGAGCTCTATCTATTTTACAATACGTGTAATATGTATTCACAAAATGTCCATTTTCTATATGTGTGAACTTCACATCTTTTTTTTTTTTAGTAAGTTTTAGTGCATGATGAGGTGGTGTTTACCTATAGGATCCACCATCTCTTGGACTGGGCACCATTGATGGTATTTATTGGGCCCCACGTTCTTAAGTAAATCTCAATATTGCTTCAAAAAGGTAGCTATGCATATACAGTTTACAGACAGAATGTTAACATATTAAGCAAGAGTGTGACAACTTATCAGTGCTAAATGTGCCATAAAAAAACCCAGCATGTAAAATTCTTAGCTTTGACAAGTGACAACATATCTGGCAAAATGCATTGTAAACCAAATGTAATTTTTAGCTGCAGTAAATTTTAGACAATCAAAATGATGTTAAAATGTGTGTGTTTCTTACAGTCTAGAGGCTGCTTATTCTGATGGAGGAAAACACTGACAGCATCCTTCATGATCACTGAAAGAACTGTTCTCCTTTCTCCTGCCCCACACTGATCTATCTGATCGGTGCAGTGCAGGGGAGAAAGTCACCAGGACTT